>NC_069504.1:192149841-192749841 GCF_027579735.1 Bombina bombina | reverse complement strand
CCCCTTCTCATTACAGAGATGCACATCACCTAATATGCTTAATTGGTAGTAGGCTTTCAAGCCTATACAGCTTGGAGTAAGACAACATGCATAAAGAGGATGATGTGGTCAAAATACTCATTTGCCTAATAATTCTGCACTCCCTGTATATCAACAAAAGAATATACTTCAGATAACCCCCTGAGCTGTAGATATGCAATTAAAGGAACCAGAACCTCTGTGAACACCTATGGGGCAGTTGAAACTCCAAAAGGAAGAGCTGAAAATTGGAAATGCTGGTTTTCTACGAAAAACTCTTAGGGACTGTCTGTGATCTTTTGCAATAGGTCTATGAAAGTAGGAATGTTTAGATCTATGGACAGAAGAAAGGCTTTTAAAGGAATTAGACTGATTACCAACAATAAGGATTCCATTTTGAACTTTCTGCACATAAGAAATGTATTAAGTGAAGGAAGATTCAGTACTGGCCTCTGACTTGTCTTTTTTCTTTATCAGTAAAAGAGTAAAAACCTTCAAATCTCTGATTTATTGGAACTTTCTGCATAACCTCCTGAGCCTGATTAATTCCCTCTAATTTTAAGGATCAGGGAGAGGTGATATCACCAAGCAAGGTGGAGGAAAGCCTTCTTGAACTCTAAATGATGCCCTCTTAAAAGGATATCCAGAACCCTGGCATCCACAATAGTTGTTGCCCAAATGCTTCTGTGTTTTGCAAGATGACCCCCTACAAGCAGCATCTTGAATGGTATACCATCATTGCTTCTTAACCTTATAGCAGACAGACTTCCCACAACCTCTACCTCTAGACTGGGCATGAAAAGCCTCTCTATAAATAGGTGATTTCAATCTTGATAGAGGAAATTATGTCTAAAATCAAAATAAGGGTTTCTATGATGGTTTGAAACTTGTGATAGAAAGGGATTCTTACCTCCAGACCTCTTAGCTACGAGGGCTTATAATTTCTCACCAGATAGCATACTGCATTCAAATACAAAATTAGGAATCTTAACTTTGGTACTGGAATCCTCCTCCCAAAGACATAAACAGAGGACTTTTCTGGCAAAATTGGCCACAGTCACAGATCATTCATTAAGCTTTAACATGTCAACATCTGCAGAAGTCCAAAAGTTAGCAACTGTTTTCAAATCTGAAAGGTAAAACAAATTTAGCTTGAGGTAAGTCAGACAAAGGAGTGGCTAATATGGGAGACCAAGATAGCTTTAATAACTGAGAACATTGCCAGAAGAGGATGAAACAAGGCACCCTTCTGCAAATATAGTTTCTTAAGGTTTCAATCCATATTTTTATTCATTAACTCTCTAAAGACTCCAAAACCGTCCACAGGAAAAGGCATATTTATGTACAATTTGAAAAAGCATTAACCTTAGGAAGCTGAGCAAAGGAGTCATGTAATCTTTAGCTAAAGGATAACACTTAAATAATTTGCCAGAAACTGAAAAACATAATTTATGTAAGAATTTACCTGATAAATTCATTTCTTTCATATTGGCAAGAGTCCATGAGCTAGTGATGTATGGGATATACATTCCTACCAGGAGGGGCAAAGTTTCCCAAACCTCAAAATGCCTATAAATACGCCCCCACCACACCCACAATTCAGTTTAACGAATAGCCAAGAAGTGGGGTGATAAGAAAGGAGCGAAAGCATCAACAAGGAATTGGAATAATTGTGTTTTATACAAAAAATTCATAACCACCATAAAAAGGGTGGGTCTCATGGACTCTTGCCAATATAAAAGAAATTAATTTATCAGGTAAATTCTTACATAAATTATGTTTTCTTTCATGTAATTGGCAAGAGTCCATGAGCTAGTGACGTATGGTATAGCAAATACCCAAGATGTGGAACTCCACGCAAGAGTCACTAGAGAGAGAGGGATAAAAATAAAGACAGCCAATTCTGCTGAAAAATTAATCCACAACCCAAATCAAAAGTTTTAATCTTTATAATGAAAAAAACTGAAATTATAAGCAGAAGAATCAAACTAAAACTGCTGCCTGAAGTACTTTTCTATCAAAAACTGCTTCTGAAGAAGAGAAAACATCAAAATGGTAGAATTTAGTAAAAGCATGCAAAGAAGATCAAGTTGCTGCTTTGCAAATCTGATCAACAGAAGCTTCATTCTTAAAAGCCCAGGAAGTGGAAACTGACCTAGTAGAATGAGTCGTAATCCTCTGAGGCGGGGATTTACCCGACTCCAAATAAGCATGATGAATCAAAAGCTTTAACCAAAATGCCAAAGAAATGGCAGCTGTGGAATTCACAGCTTTAGGTAAAAATTTAAATGAAGTCCACAAAACCGCCTTATCCTGATGAAAAATCAGAAAAGGAGACTCACAAGAAAGAGCAGATAATTCAGAAACTCTTCTAGCAGAAGAGATGGCCAAAAGGAATAATACTTTCCAAGAAAGTAATTTAATGTCCAGAGAATGCATAGGCTCAAACGGAGGAGCCTGTAAAGCCCTCAAAACCAAATTAAGACTCCAAGGAGGAGAGATTGACTTAATGACAGGCTTGATACGAACCAAAGCCTGTACAAAACAATGAATATCAGGAAGATTAGCAATTTTCCTGTGGAACAGAGCAGAAAGAGCAGAGATTTGTCCTTTCAAAGAACTTGCAGACAAACCCTTATCTAAACCATCCTGAAGAAACTGTAAAATTCTAGGAATTCTCAAAGAATGCCAAGAGAATTTATGAGAAGAACACCATGAAATGTAAATCTTCCAAACTCGGTAATAAATCTTTCTAGACACAGATTTACGAGCCTGCAACATAGTATTAATCACTGAGTCAGAGAAACCTCTATGACTAAGCACTAAGCGTTCAATCTCCATACCTTCAAATTTAATGATTTGAGATCCTGATGGAAAAAATGGGCCTTGAGATAGAAGGTCTGGCCTTAACGGAAGTGGCCAAGGTTGGCAACTGGACATCCGAGCAAGATCCACATACCAAAACCTGTGTGGCCATGCTGGAGCCACCAGCAGTACAAACAAATGCTCCATTATGATTTTGGAAATCACTCTTGGAAGAAGAACTAGAGGCAGAAAGATATAAGCAGGTTGATAACTCCAAGGAAGTGTCAACGCATCCACTGCTTCCGCCTGAGGATCCCTGGACATGGACAGATACCTGGGAAGTTTCCTGTTTAGATGAGAAGCCATCAGATCTATTTCTGGAAGCCCCCACATCTGAACAATCTGAAAAAACACATCTGGGTGAAGAGACCACTCTCCCGGATGTAAAGTCTGGTGACTGAGATAATCCGCTTCCCAATTGTCTATACGTGAGATATGGACTGCAGAAATTAGACAGGAGCTGGATTCTGCCCATGCAAGTATCCAAGATACTTCTTTCATAGCTTGAGGACTGTGAGTCCCACCTTGATGATTGACATATGCCACGGTTGTGACATTGTCTGTCTGAAAACAAATGAACGGTTCTCTCTTCAGAAGAAGCCAAAACTGAAGAGCTCTGAGAATCGCACGGAGTTACAAAATATTGATTGGTAATCTCGCCTCTTGAGAGTTCCAAACCCCCTGCGCTGTCAGAGATCCCCAGACAGCTCCCCAACCTGAAAGACTCACATCTGTTGTGATCACAGTCCAGGCTGGATGAACAAAAGAGGCCCCTTGAACTAAACAATGGCGATCTAACCACCAAGTCAGAGATAGTCAAAAATTGGGATTTAAGGATATTAATTGTGATATCTTTGTATAATCCCTGCACCATTGGTTCAGCATACAAAGCTGAAGAGAGTCTCATGTGAAAACGAGCAAAGGGGATCATGTCTGATGCTGCAGTCATGAGACCTAAAACCTCTATGCACATAGCTACTGAAGGGAATGATTGAGACTGAAGGTTTCGACAAGCTGCAACCAATTTCAGACGTCTCCTCTCTGTTAGAGACAAAGTCATGGATACTGAATCTATTTGGAAACCTAAAAAGGTTACCCTTGTCTGAGGAATCAAATAACTTTTTGGTAAATTGATCCTCCAACCATGTCTTTGAAGAAACAACACTAGTTGATTCATGTGAGATTCTGCAGAATGTAAAGACTGAGCAAGTACCAAGATATCGTCCAAATAAGGAAACACCCCAATACCCCTTTCTCTGATTACAGAGAGTAGGGCACTGAGAACCTTTGAAAAGATCCTTGGAGCTGTTGCTAGGCCAAAAGGAAGAGCAACAAATTGGTAATGCTGGTCTAGAAAAGAGAATCTCAGGAACTGATAGTGATCTGGATGAATCAGAATATGAAGATATGCATCCTGTAAGTCTATTGTAGACATATAATGACCTTGCTGAACAAAAGGCAGAATAGTCCTTATAATCACCATTTTGAATGTAGGTATTCTTACATAACGATTCAAAATTTTTAGATCCAGAACTGGTCTGAAAGAATTCTCCTTCTTTGGAACAATGAAGAGATTTGAATAAAACCCCAGACCCCGTTCCTGAAAAGGAACTGGCACAATTACCCCAGATAACTCCAGGTCTGAAACACACTTCAGGAAAGCCTGAGCCTTTACTGGGTTCACTGGAATGCGTGAGAGAAAGAAACTTCTCACAGGCGGTCTTACTTTGAAACCTATTCTGTACCCTTGAGAAACAATGTTTGAATTGATCCAAACATCCTTGTAAAATCTTAGTCTGCCCCCTACCAGCTGCGCTGGAATGAGGGCCGCACCTTCATGCGGACTTGGGGGCTGATTTAGATCTTTTAAATGGCTTGAATTTATTCCAGACTGGAGAAGGCTTCCAATTGGAAACCGTTCCCTTAGGGGAAGGGTCAGGTTTCTGTTCCTTATTTTGACGAAAGGAACGAAAACGGTTAGCAGCCTTAAATTTACCCTTAGATTTTTTATCCTGAGGCAAAAAAGCTCCTTCCCCCAGTGACAGTTGAAATAATAGAATCCAACTGAGAACCAAATAATTTATTACCTTGGAAAGAGAGAGATAGCAACGTTGATTTAGAAGTCATATCAGCATTCCAAGATTTAAGCCATAAAGCTCTTCTAGCTAATATAGCTAAAGACATATATCTGACATCAATTCTAATGATATCAAAAATGGCATCACAAATGAAATTATTAGCATGTTGAATTAGCTTAACAATGCTATACACATTATGATCTGGTACTTGTTGTGCTAAAGTTTCCAACCAAAAGTTGAAGCAGCAGCAACATCAGCCAAAGAAATAGCAGGCCTAAGAAGATGACCTGAACATAAATAAGCCTTCCTTAGATAAGATTCAAGTTTCCTATCTAAAGGGGTCTTTAAAAGAAGTACTATCTGCTGTAGGAATAGTAGTACGTTTAGCAAGAGTAGAGATGGCCCCATCAACTTTGGGGATCTTTTCCCAAAACTCCAATCTATCAGTCGGCAAAGGATACAGTTTCTTAAACCTTGAAGAAGGTGTAAAAAAAGTACCCAGTCTATTCCATTCCCTAGAAATTACATCTGAAATAGCATTAGCAACTGGAAAAACCTCTGGAATAACTACATGAGGTTTAAAAACCGAATTTAAACGTTTACTGGTTTTAATATAAAGAGGACTAGTCTCCTCCATATCTAATGCAATCAACATCTCTTTTAATAAGGCACAAATATACTCCATTTTAAATAAGTATGAAGATTTGTCAGTGTCAGTATCTGAGGCAGAATCTTCTGAACCAGATAGATCCTCATCAGAGATAGATAAATCAGAATGCTGTCGGTCATTTAAAAATTCATCAATTTTATGAGAAGTTTTAAAAGACCTTTTACGTTTATTAGAAGGTGGTATGACAGACAAAGCCTTCTGAATGGAATTAGAAACAAATTCTCTCACATTAACAGGAATATCCTGAGCATTAGATGTTGAAGGAACAACAACAGGTAATGGATTACTACTAATGGAAATATTGTCTGCATTTGAAAGTTTATCATGACAAGTAACACAAACTACAGCCGGAGGAACAGTTACCACAAGTTTACAACAAATGTACTTAGCTTTGGTAGAACCGACATCAGGCAGCAGGATTCCAATAGTAGATTTTGAGACAGGGTCAGATTGAGACATCTTGCAATATGTAATAGAAAAAATAACATATAAAGCAAAATTATTAATTTCCTTATATTACAGTTTCAGGAATGGAAAAAAATGCAAACAAAATAAGCCTCTGGAAACCAGAAGCAAAATGAAATAAAGACTTAAATAATATAAAAAATCTAGCACCAAGTATGACAAAATATTTTTTGGCGCCAAGAACATCTGCAACAAACACAAGCGTCATAGATGACACAACTACGTGAAAACTCTCGGCGCAAACTAAGACGCCGGAAATGATGAAATTACGTCAACAAACGTAATTCTCGCGCCAAAAAAGACTTGTGCCAAGAATGACGCAATAAATTATAGCATTTTGTGCTCCCGCGAGCCTAACAGCCCGCAATTTAAAAAAGAGAGTCAATTTGAAAATTTCAGGTAAGAATTTTTTTTTTTTCATTTCCCAAAATGAAACTGACAGTCTGCAAAAAGGAAATAAACTGATTAACCTGAATCATGGCAAATATAAGTACAAAACATATATTTAAAACTTTACATATAAAGTGCCAAACCATAGCTGAGAGTGTCTAAAATAAAATAAAGCATACTTACCAAAAGACACTCATCTACATACAGTAGATAGCCAAACCAGTACTGAAACGAGAAACAGTAGAGGTAATGGTATATAAGAGTATATCGTCGATCTGAAAAGGGAGGTAGGAGATGAATCTCTACGACTGATAACAGAGAACCTATGAAATAGACCCTATGAACCTATGAAATACCATTGTATTCAATAGGTAATACTCCCTTCACATCCCTCTGTCATTCACTGCACTCTGAGAGGAACCGGGCTTCAGCATGCTGAGAAGCGCATATCAACGTAGAAATCTAGCACAAACTTACTTCACCACCTCCATAGGAGGCAACGTTTGTAAAACTGAACTGTGGGTGTGGTGGGGGGTGTATTTATAGGCATTTTGAGGTTTGGGAAACTTTGCCCCTCGTGGTAGGAATGTATATCCCATACGTCACTAGCTCATGGACTCTTGCCAATTACATGAAAGCAACTGTATCTAAAATTTTAAAATTAATCCAAAGAAAGTTTCTTGATATTATCTGAAACTGGGAAAGAATCCACTGTAGAAAATTTACAGGGAAACCAATAAGAACTGGATGGAGACTGTTCCTCTTTTAACCCTAAAGATCTTCCTACTGCTTAAATAATATCACCAAGATCAATTGACTCATTTGAAGGAGGGCAATCAATCTCTTCAGAAAGTGCTTTTCCCTCAGAGTTAATATCTGACATATTGATATCCTGTGTCACAGGAAATTCCCCAAAAATGGTGTCTTGCATAATTTCTATTTTGCAAATAGGAATGATCAACTTACTCACAAACAGATTTTCTAGGCTCAGGACTAGAAAACAAACTAACAAAGCATACTAACTAAATGAACCAGTAAAAATAATCAATGTACAAAATAAGTACATAATTTTGCTTGCCTTAAAGAGACATGAAACCCAAATGTTTTCTTTCATGATTTAAATAGAGCATACACTATTAAATTTCTTCTATAATATATATATATATATATATATATATATATATATATATATATATATATATATATATATATATATATATATATAGTCCCACAAATAAAGAGCACTCACCAGGGCTTATTCTTTACAGCATTTAGAACGTTTAAAATAAAAAAGTGAAGTTTCTGGGATTTTAACCCCGTCCTCAGACCTTACATTAGTGTACATGTTTCTTACCTTATATACCCTCAACCGACTATTCACGCTGCTGTACCAGAAGTCACCCGGCGTTCTGTTCGCACCACTGCGCATGTCCAGAGCGTCGGCTTGACAACCAGACGTGGTGTCTTCTAAAATAAACAATACTGTGATTAAAATATCTTAACATGGAATTTACACAGAGCGCTCCTGTTATACTGTTAAATAACCATCTTGCATATAATAGCTACAAACGTTAGCATAACCATTTCACTACCTCTATTGAATGTATTTCAAAACATAGTTTTTTACGTATTCCATTGCTCTCATTGTATTACAAATACACCTTAGCCATTTGTATGTCTGAAAATTCCCCCAACACAGTAAACATATCTTAATCTGTCTAGTCATATTGACCATTACTGACAACATTCGTAGTGGGGTGGGTAAAAAACTTAGCATTGGAAAGGCCGTTGCTCGTAGTGCACCCGACACACTTATAACACCCAGGCTTGGTTGTTTGCAGCCAGTTAATTTTGTTGTAACTTTGAACAGGATCCACTTTTACTAAAATGTCCCGTAGCGATCTAGATCTTCTGTATCCCACCTGGGGGTGAATGACACCTTTGAACGGTAGATTCTTATCACTCTCTACTATATTCCAGTTCTTTTTAACCAACTGTTGTAGATTGTATTTGTCTGTAGTATACGTGGTAGAGAGAATCATTCTTTGACTTTCCTTTGATGTTGTAGTCTGCAAGGCTGTGTCCTGTGCCATCGAGACAAAATGTCCCAAATGGCACTGTTTTTTATAGTGCTATCTCACAGTTAAATTTAGTTACTGAGACAGGGTCTGTTTTCTTATGATAGTGATGTAACAAATATAGCAAGTATTAAATATTTTTTGCCAGTAGGTGGATATATGCTAGTTAGGTATTATTAGTTCTATCACTCGCAAGACTTGGTGGTTAAATGGTTAAGAATGTTGTCAGTAATGGTCAATATGACTAGACAGATTAAGATATGTTTGCTGTGTTGGGGGAATTTTCAGACATACAAATGGCTAAGGTGTTTTTGTAATACAAACAATGAGAGCAATGGAATATGTAAAAAACGATGTTTTGAAATACATTCAATAGAGGTAGTGAAATGGTTATGCTAACGTTTGTAGCTATTATATGCAAGATGGTTATTTAACAGTATAACAGGAGCGCTCTGTGTAAATTCCATGTTAAGATATTTTAATCACGGTATTGTTTATTTTAGAAGACACCACGTCTGGTTGTCATGCCGACGCTCTGGACATGCGCAGTGGTGCGAACAGAACTCCGGGTGACTTCCGGTACAGCGGCGTGAATAGTCGGTGGCGGGTATATAAGGTAAGAAACATGTACACTAATGTAAGGTCTGAGGGCGGGGTTAAAATCCCCAAAACGTCACTTTTTTGAATAAAAGCTCTAAATGCTGTAAAAAATAAGCCCTGGTGAGTGCTCTTTATTTGTGGGACTCTGTGTGGACATTGATGCACCCCGGGCAGTTGTTGATTTAAGTGAGTGCAGAGTTCACTTGGGATTTTATATATATATATATATATATATATATATATATATATATATATATATATATATATAGAGAGAGAGAGAGAGAGAGAGAGAGAGAGACTAGAGAGAAATGCACTCACAGGAACGAACAACCAGCTCAATATCATTGTTAGCCTGTTCTATGACGATTTACCACCTGGGTGCAACTTCTTTTAGCCCAGTAATGCTTTTCACAGAGTAGAATTCTCCTGTAGTATATCAGTCTGACCCCGCCCATTACGGCCAGTCTATACTAGAATTTTTATTGTTTTAAAAGATAGATAATCCCTTTATTACCCATCCCCCAGTTTTGCATAACCAACACAGTTATAATAATATACTTTTAACCTCTGTGATTCTCTTGCATCTAAGCCTCTGCAAACTGCCCCTTTTTTCTGTTCTTTTGACAGACTTAAAGTCTAGCCAATCAGTGCCTGCTCCCAGATAACTTCACGTGCACAAGCACAGTGTTATCTATATGAAATACGTGAACTAACACCCTCTAGTGGTGAAAAACTGTTAAAATGCAATCTGAAAAGATGTGGGCTTCAAGGTCTAAGAAATTAGCATATGAACCTCCTAGGTTAAGCTTTCAACTAAGAATACCAAGAGAACAAAGCAAAATTGGTGATAAAAGTAAATTGGAAAATTGTTTAAAATTACATGCTCTATGTGAATCATGACAGTTTATTTTGGCCTAGACTGTCCCTTTAATAATAGAAGAAATGTTATATATATATATATATATATATATATATATATATATATATAGGTCAATGCATATGAAGTGGTTCAATCATTGTCAAGTTGGTTACTTGACCATTTTTAAATTTTCCTAAATAAATTTGGGTGATTATCTCTATCTATTGGTATTGCAAAACCACCACTTTTTATTTTATTTTTTTACTTGGCTTAGCCATGGCAGCCATCTTTGTTTCATGGCACATAAAAATTTTTGGTTAAACAGATGTTTACAAAAACCTCAATATCTCAGATCAGGATAGCCCTAGCTCCTAATCTAAGTGATCTTTAGATCACAATAGAAGTTACATGTTCATAAATAAACATTTCACACATTCTTCATCCTTAGACTTAGAATTTAAGTCATAATGTAATGGTGACAATCAATAAAAGTTAAATTTTTAGGATCAATTTATAATCGGAAGGGTTTGAGTCTCAGTCCTAAAGGTAAGTTTAGTGCACATTTCATAATTGAGGCTTCTCTTTATTTATGAAGGAGAGAAAGTGCAATTTTTTTAAATCACAGATTTTTATTAAGGTAATTAGCAAAACAAGAGCCACATATAAACAAGAAAACAAGTTATTACAAAATGAACATGGCTAATAACAATAGTAAATCATGATGGACATATTGAGAACATGTATATCCTACTATATTACCAGTATACCTCGGATATATACATTGTAAGATTTACATTGATACCTTATATATATTTTTTTTTTTTACAGAATATTACTATAGTACCTCGTTAGCAAAGTGTTCTGTCCATTAGTATGATATTTTCATATGTCATATGTAGAATAAAGATCATAAATGAGAGATACATTTTTACCCCGTAGGGTGCAAAATACTAATTAAAGTATAGTAGTAATAAGAAAGAGATGAAATATACAATATAGTTAACAACATACACCATGTTTCCTCACTTAACATATAAGGTTACTCTGGAACCTATTCATGTTTATGTTACATAAGAGGAAAATTGGAAAGAAAGTGCAATTTTTAAACATTTACTCTCACTTTCAGGTTGATTATCTCTGGTGGGGGAGCAGATAGGATTTTTTGCAGATATAAGTCCTTTATGGTAGCTTTCTGAAAACATGACTAGGGCTAGTACTAAAAGATAAAGAGAACAAGAGGGGCGCCTCATGTGCATATCAATATGCTATATAGTGATGTAAATCAAGTAAGCCAAGTGGGTACTCACATGCGACTATAGTACACTTATTTACTGGTAGGTGCAGGCTCGAGTCTTAGAGTGTACCAGCTAACCCTTTCAGTAGAACCAGATGATCTCACAATGAAGCAATTAGTTAGGCTGCTCTACTCCTCATAGACCAAGCCAGAGCTGTATAGATAATAATAAAGAATAAGAGGGGCGCCTCACATGTGCATCAATATATCCATATATGTGAAATCAAAGAAAAAAAGCCAAATGGGTACTCACCATTGGCCCAAGTACACTTATGTACTAGTAGGAGCTGGCTGGTATCTTCAGGTGTACCAGCTAAACCTCTCCAGGTGCAGAGCAGATAGTGCAGGGGGATCTTTGTCACAATATGTACTGATGGATAGTCAGAAGCAGTGTGTAAAACTGCTATAGAAGGTAATGAACCAAAGCTTGCATAAAACAAGTTCAGTTAATTAAAACAAATATTAATAAGTTTAAAACAATAGCAAGCAAAATTTAAAATCATGCTTGGATGTAAAAGTGTTGGGAATCCTTTGTCCACAGTAGATATCTTTAATGAAGTTTTTGGTCCAGGTTTTACAAAAAACATCACAGCCCTTGCTGATGTCCTCAATCAAGCCTAACCACCACTGGGCATCATAGAGACAAGCAACATAGTCATTATTCCATAGGCTACGGGGGCACATTTCCTCACTGCATATTCTTTAAACTTTTGCAATGCAGATGTAACAAAGCATCTGATAGTTGTCTCTGATTCTGCCTCAAAACTGGGAAATTTTCTTGTACCTCGAATTCTCTCACACTCTTAAACCTGTTCTTGAGTTTCATTTCATGAAATACAGTTACTTCCTTGCTTTTGAAATAAATGTATGTAACACCCTTGATCTTCTCATTGCAAAAGTGGAACATATCATTAGTGGTGAGGATCTGACCCTCTGTTGTCCTCTGCAAACTGGCTTTTGTTGTTTCACACTTAGTTGTTGCTCCAACCCGTCACATAACTTTTTGACATGGGACTTTGCAAAGACATTCCATTTGGCTTTTTTTTTTTTTTTTTTTTTATAAATTAGCTTTATTAAGTTTGATGCATAAAGTAACAAGAGTTGGAGACGCAGCTCCAAAGGCAATACAGAAACTTAAACATTTTTACAAATAAGCGGTAGAGCTAATTTGTTTTACAGAAATCAACATAACCATGGACTGGTACATTCAATCTTAGCTTAGGTGTAGTTCTCTCTAAACTTGTATGTATTATTTACTTTACCCTCTATATACATCATCTATTTTTGAGGTATGTCTCCCACATTGATATTATTTCAGCGTATGTGTCCATTCTATCTTGTTTTAAGTAGTATAATTCTTCAATATGGATTGATTCAGAGACTCTTTGAACCCACATTTCTATCTTAGTGGTTCCTTTGACCTCCAATTTTTGGCTATCAAAAATGTTGTACTATTAGACATTATGAAGAATAATTTAAGAGATGGGCTATGTTTTATTTTTGGGGGTTTATTTAGTAGCCAAATTAGGGGATTCAAGGGAAATTGCAAATCTAGTATATCCTCTATCTCAGCGATAATGGATCTCCATAAATTTTGGATGGCTGTGCACCACCACCACATATGAGCCAAACCACTGTTCACATGACCACAACGCCAACATGTATTTTTAGTTTTATGGAAAAGTCGATGTAATTTTTGATGAGTGTAATACCACCTATGTAATAACTTTAAGTTAATTTCCAAGGCTGCTGAGGAGGCTGAAGTTTTAAGCGTTGATCGAATGATCTTAGTGCCTATGTGCTGTGGGATTACTACTCCGATATCTTTTCCCCAACTTTCTAAATATGGGAGAGAATGTCCCGGGAAAGGGGTAATCAATATCTTATATATAAGTGATAGCGTTTGGCGGATTGGAGGGTCTCTGATGCAGAGTTGCTCGTACTTGGTTAGGGGCCTAGTCATATTGTTTGATTGTAAATGAGTTGAAATAAAGCTATGAACTCGTCTATATGTAAACCTATTAGTTAGTCAAGTAAATCCCTGTTGAACCAATTCTTCTTGTGGTTTTATGCGTTCATTATTTATGAGCCAATATATTGGGAAATCATATAAATGGGTGGAATGATGATGATTTTCTATACTGGGACCCAAGTCCAACTCTCCATTCATAACTAAAGATGTAAGTGGAGAGGGCCTTGACGAAAGATAGGGGAAATAGTTCATTATTTTATTCAACAACTTGAGTGTTTCTATTATAATAGGATTTAGTGCTGGGAGTTTATGTCTTTGTGTTTGGAAGGTCCAACAAAGCCTACTAAGGTTTGCTGATATGGCAATTCAATGTTCCATGGCTACCCATCGTTTAAATCTTTTGTGTACGTTCCAATTGATAATCCTTTGCAAAAATATTGCATATCTATAGTAGGCTAGGTTGGGAAGACCCAATCCTCCCTCTGTCTTGGGCAAGGACATATGTTTTTTATTAATTCTAGGGTGCTTCTTATGCCATGTGAAGTCGCTGAGTGCCCGTTGTAGTGTATCTATGTATTTGTCTGGTATCGGTAGAGTTTGGAGAATATATAGTATCCTAGGCAATACATTCATTATTATTAGGTTGATACGGCCTAGCCAAGATAATTTTTTAGATCTCTAGTTAGATAAATCTCTTATTACTTCATTTTTAATCTTCTCATAATTTAGTTGGAAAAGTGTTTCTGTAGAAGTAGTAAGGTAGACCCCCAAATATTTGAGGGAATGTGGATTCCATTTAAAGGGTGTAAGGTGTTCAATCATTTTTTATTTGACCGGATCTAATGTGATGTTTAGTATCTCTGATTTAGGGACGTTCACTAGGAAATTTGACTGGATATGAAAATCTTTGAACTCCCTAATTAATATGGGTAATGATTTTTCAGGGTTTGTGAGAGTGAATAGAATGTCATCTGCAAATAAAGATATGATATATTGTTGGTCGCCTATTGTGATACCTTCAATATCAGGGAGGGATCTAATTCTTGCAGCAAATGCAAATAATAATGGGGATAGTGGACACCCCTGCCTTGTCACATTTGAGATCGTAAATGCGTTAGATAAGGTTCCGTTTACTAATATTTTTGCACTTAGGTGAGTATATAGGGAAAATATTTTTTGAACTACTCCTTGACCAAATCCCAATGTTTCTAGTGTTAGTCTCAGGAAATCCCATGCAACATGGTCAAAGGCCTTCTCGGCATCTACTGACAAAGCAATTAGTGGTGTTTTGTTGGCCTGCGCGTAGAATATTGTAAATAGGGCCCTGACCGTGTTGTCTTTTGCCTCCCTTCCCATAATGAATCCCACCTGGTCAGGGTAGACAAGATTAGGGAGTAAGGTATTAATTCTATTCGTTAATAATTTGGAATACATTTTAATGTCAGAATTTAAAAGTGAAATTGGTTGATAACTTGCCGGTGAGTCTATAGGTTTATTTGGTTTCGGTAATATGGTGATGTGGGCTTCTAAGGCTGATTTCGGGAATGGGTGGGTGGCATCTATTGTATTAAAGTAGTGTAGTAAGTGTGAAGCTAATTGCTCTGCAAATAGTGAATAGTATTTGTAGGTGAAGCCATCTGGGCCCGGTGATTTATTGTTGGGAAGGTGCTTGATCACAATTTGTAGTTCTTCTAAGGAAAAAGGTTAATCTAGTGTTTCTCTTTGTGTTTGGGTCAGCTTAGGGAGATGTAGTTTGGATAGGTACTCTGTAATGGATTGTTGCCGTGTGTCACTAATTAATTTTTTGTTAGGGGTTGAGAGAGGTATGTTATATAGTTTCTGATAGTATTCCCGAAAGGCTTCTGCTATTGCTTGCGTCGAATGGTGCGATTTACCCTTGTTATCTCTAATATGTAGTATGTAGTGGGAACTCTGTTTTTTCTTAATGTACCTAGCTAGTGAGCGCCCTGGTTTATTCAGATCTATGTATGAGTGTTGCTTAAAAAGAAAGGCCTGTCTGTTTTGTTCTTTGTTAATTATGGATGCTAGATTAAACCGTTTGGTTTGTAAAAGGAGAAGCGTGGCTTCATCTTTTGGATCTCGTTTGTGTAATGCTTCAAGTTGTGATATTTCTTTTATGAGGTTAGTAGTTGCTTCTCTTTTTAGCTTGGATAGATGGGCCTTATAAGCTATTAATTCTCCCCTTATGGTGCATTTGTATGCTTCACAGTTAGATTGGGGGGAGGTATCTGTGTGTTTGGTGTGTTGGAAAAACTCCTCTCTCCTGAATTGCAATTTTATTTTAATGTCTGGGTCAGTTAATAAACTGTCATTTAGTCTCCATACATAGTTTCTAATAGGTTTGGAAGGCCACATAAGGGTACAGTTCACTCCAATAAACTGTCATCTAGCCTCCATACATAGTTTCTTATAGGTTTGGAAGGCCACATAAGGGTACAGTTCACTCCTGCATGATCTGACCAAGTTATCGGAGATATATTGACCGAGCGTATCAGACTCATGCTATTGACATCTGTGAAAATGTAATCGATCCTTTTATATACTTTGTGGGGGAATGAATAAAAGGTATAGTCTCTATATTCTGGATGAAAAGCCCTCCACACATCCAGGCAACTAAGTTGTTTTAGTATGTTGTTAGATTTGTTAATACTTAATTTGGAGTTTGATGATGTATGTGTAGAGCTGTCCAGATAGGGGTCCAAAGTTAGGTTAAGATCTCCTCCTATCAACAGGACACCTTTTTGGTTTTCTATGATAATATTTGATATTTTCTTAAGAAATTTGTGTTGTTTTGTGTGAGGAGCATAAAGTGAGACTATTGTTATGGGAAGGCCATAAAGTAGGCCTGTTAGTAGAATGTATCTGCCTTCTTTATCTCTAAGTACTAATATTTCTTGGAAGGGGGTTCCTGCTTTGATTAGAATGCCTACACCTTGTATCTTCTTCTAGGGATGGGATGCATAATAGCTTTTGCCGAATTTAAAATTCCCTACCTTTCAGAAAATGGGTTTCCTGAAGTAGGATTATGTCTCCCTTTTGTCATTTGAAGTCAGTTAAAGCAGTCAACCTTTTCCTAGGGGAATTAAGCCCTTTAGAATTTATAGATATGACATTCATATGTCTATCACTGTTTATTTTAGTAGGGTATGAAGACATGTGAGTAATGAAAAGTGACTATAAACTTTAAATTTTAATAGTGGGTTGCTGAAGATGCCTATAAGAGGGGTATAACCTATAGTATATCACTGTTCAGTCCAGTAACAACATTAAACATAATTCAAACCATAACATTAAACAACATTTAAAACCTAAACATATGCTTAAATAAAGAAAAGCGGGGGGCGGAGCCAACTGTCTAAGCAGCCAGACGTGTTTTAGAGCAGCTCCAGGCTTTCAACTATAAAATTAAGAAATAATCCTTATCTAAAAGCCTGAGATTTCTCTATTAGTCATCTGAACACAGATACTGACTACTTCAAACTACGTGCAGTGTATGGCATGCTCTAATTGTGTATTTTCATCGCTACACCTCACCCAAAGCTGCCACGTGGAGCCACTAAATCCCATCTACTTACAACTAACCTGCCTAACATGGAGGCATTACAGGCCTGGGAACAGAAGATTCACCGACTTTTTGAGCAGCATTTTCGATGCCTAGCTATGGATATAATGTCACTGATTGATCTCCTACCTGAACCACAAGAGAAGTGGCCCAGGAAGACTGATCGATGGCCATCTAGTGTAAACTGCGATGCTGCAGAGACCCTAGAAAAGGGAGGATTAGAGACCCGACTAAGACCGGCTTCTTTGCTGCTAGAGGGCACAGTCATCAAGCACTCCTCAGAGTCTCTACCATTTACCGATCCCACAGCCTTTTCACTTGCCCAGGCCCCGGGGGATGCGGCCGGCCCCCGGGCCCGGGAGATCTCTATTGCCGCGAGAGTCATGACTGCACAAGAGGCACCCAGCTCCATTCATCATAAGTCTGCTCTGGAGGGACAGGTACCAAATAGCGGTGTCTCTCACCTTGCAGAAGAGATTCCGACGCCTGCACAGAGAGCCAAGCTGTCTTCCATTAGCAATCAGAGGACACATGCAGCAGCTCTTTTTGGCCCAATCTCTGCAGGCCCAGTTACACCACAGAGGCCCTGGAACCTCGGACATGCACTGAGTACTTTCTTGCCCCCAAGCAGGGGAATATAGGTCTCTGCTCCACATGTTTTTCTCATATGCGGATCCCTAGCGTACGGAGTGAGACATGCCTGATTTTTACCCAGCGCCATGTTCCCTGCTTACAAAGTTACCCACACACATCTGACTATACTGGTCTTATAAACCTCTATACAAGGGAGGGCATAGGTTGACACGCTAACTGTGCTCTTATATTTGACTCAGTGGACTTCAGGAATGCTGATATTTACTGTATTTCATGTTGTGATAGTTCTTATCTAGTTTTGCTGTTCACTTTCTATCTCATCGTTGTATTAATGCTGTTTATTGTCTCACTTGTTATTATCTTACGTCCTATATTTGTATCTTATTGTAAGTTTATATTTAAATAGCTCCTACTGGCCATATTTTCCCTACACTAGTGAGGTATGTAGTTCCTGGGACTTTAACCATTAGCAAGCTTTGCCCGGTCCCCTAAGCAATCAACCTGTACCCAGAACAGCCTCTAACTCCTGCGTATACTGGGAGATAAACTTACAGATTTTAAAGTACTCATTTCCCTATTGTTAAGTAAGGTATGTCATCTGAAGATAATAAGATCCATTATGCCTCATTTGCCTTGCTTGTCCAAAGGGGTGACTAAGTCTGAGGGTCACTTGACAAGGACCTGCTTTTTAATACACTGAGGGGGGCAGATAAATATTTTTGAAGGTTTCAGGACCGCATATACATTAATAGCAATTAAACATTCCAATATTATTATTTTTTGAAAAGAGTTTAGGGAACATATGAGACTGGTGATTAGCAGCTTATTTGTTGCCACTGTTTATGTTTCATGGTCTATAGGAGTGACCCCTTCCTAATTCTCACAATTGTAGTAAGCTTTACCCTACATTTGCTAATGTATTTGATCTCATTAATTTACTCTGTAAAATACAAGGGACACTGTACACTGAATATCTAGTACACCAGTGAGAGACCTGTAGAGTTATGTTATATGTTCCTTCATTTTTTCTTTTTTTTATGTGGTATCTACCTATAAACATCTCTTACTATGCTATCTTAAAGTTTAAATTCGGTGCTATTCACAACAACTGTAGCCTTTAATTACCCCCTCCCTTAATATCACTCTTGGCTCCGCCCCCCCTTCCCTCCCCTTATCCCACCCAGAGCGGCTCTTGTCCGCTGAAATACCCTTACCCCATTATCTATATTACCAACTCCCCCTTTTGCCTCTATTTCCTATCTCTCTCCTAGTTAAACTAGCTCATAATGCCCAATGTAAAACGGGGACCATTTTTATTTTCTTCAGATTATAAAAAAAGAGGTTTCATATCACCCTATATAACATTCTCTTGGACATTCTAAGTTAGCTTATTTTAGACTATCATTCCTTTCCACTAGCCCTACGAGGTAGACTGGCTTGTCCTATCACTGGATGGTAAGACGGCGGACTACTTCATAAGCCCTATAAGTAGAATGTCCACACTACCCCAAAGATTCATAGAATTTATGTCTAGAACTGTAATAGATTCATATTTCTATTGTGCCTCTATATTACTCTTGTATGATTTATTGGAATCTTTGTTTATGGGTGTCTTTATTTGTATTGCTATATTTAACCTCAATAAAAAAATATTTTTCAAAAAAAAAAAAAAAAAAAAGCTATCGCCTTCAATAAGGAGATGGGAAAAGAAGGAATGGCCTCTCCTCCCCAGTAACCAGGACACTAGCAGGCTTCTGTGAGATGCCCCCAACATGTTCCCTTCAATCCTAACAAGTTAGTATTAGTTACCCTCCTATAATCAGAGGGTATTGGAATTTATGTTACGATAACTAAATCTGAGCCCAAAGTTAAGCAACATAAGCTAAAGGCAGGTCTAGTAAAATATATTAAACAATCATTAAGAAAGAGAGCCAAGGAAAAGGGGACAGAGGAGGGAAAGTCAAAGAAATATGTAATTTGTTAACCTCTAAGATCATTACAAACAGTATGGTTTTACTAACTTGAGCAATACATAGTAGGTACTCTAGAGTTCCCGACAGGGGTCACCCCCTCCCTGTAACAATAAAGTGTACTAAACAAAAACTACAGGGTGTTACTTACCTGTCTTCGTGAAGTCGTTAAACCTGTTCTGAGTGATAGGTCTCAAGGAGGGACATATCTCTGAGTAGACAAGGGCTGTCCTTTGGACTTTTTAGATACAGTAGTCCACTTGGTTTGCAGGTTTGTAGATGTTTTGTCTTTGGGATGATCTGTAGTAGACTTATCTTCATCTGTGAAAGGGGATGGTATGTTGAACGTAAGATTCAGAGCTTTCGAGAGAGTGTCCAAGTCCGAAGACTCTCTGCATACCAACATTTTTCCTGCATGTGGTATAAGTAGGCTAAAAGGAAATCCCCAGCGGTACCTTATCTTATGTTTGTGCAGAACTGAGGTAAGGAATTTCAGTGATTTTCTTTTCTCAATGGCGGATGGGCATAAATCCTGGTATATTTGCAGATCTTTGTCTTTGTTGAGTGTTCCTTGCTGCCGTCCATATGGATTCTCTGTCTTTAAAGTGTAAAAGCCTGACGATCACGTCTCTTGGAGGTGGAGCCGGGTTAGGACAAGGTCTTAGTGCCCGATGGGCTCTTTCAATTGCATTTTCAGTGAATGAAGTGGATTTAGTGAGGTAGTTAAAGAATAGCGTCAAATAGGAGTGAAGGTCTTCATTAGGAATTTCTTCTGAATGAATCATAGTTGCCTGCTGTGATAGTCCAGATTCTGCTGTAGTAAGCATGGTGTTAATAATTTCTTGGCTGTCCTCCAGGTCTTCTAGTCTGGATCCTAGGGTGTTGATTTCTTTTTTGACAGTGGAGATCTCTGATTGTATGAATGATTTGAGATCTGCTATATCGGATTTAGATGGTAGTTTTTCAATAGTGGCTTGCAATATAGTGAGTTGTTGTGTGATCAAATGGTCTGGTGCTTGCGGTGAATCCGTTTGTAAATGATCCGTTGTCAGGGAGGTAGGTACTAATTTAGTATGGTCAGAAGGGGAGACGAAGGCAGAAACCGACGCCTTTTGAGAGGAGCTTTTCCCATTTTTCTCAGGTCTTGTCGATTTTCTGTTCGACATGTTCCCTTAGTGATATATTAAGTGTAAGGTAAAGTCACTGTGGTCTGTGGTCGGCTATGAATTATATATTTAACCCCTTCAATATTCTTGACAGCTCTTGAACTCTTTGTCAGAGAGAGAGATGTTTTGGATAGTGCGTCAGAATGTTATTTGTGGACAAAGGCTATTATGAGCATATATAATGATTAAAGTGCTTAAGATAACTTCCCATAGAGAGCCCCTCGCTGTTCAAGTTATTGCTAGACAGACTAACACCCTTCCATTGCTATGGTTAGCTTTTCCTCTATGTCCATAACTTTCAGTTATATGTTAATTAAATGAAATAGGGACATGTAAGCCCTTTACTATCTGTGCTGAGATAATATAAGAATTGCTGCACATGAATTCAGTCTAACCACTTTCACTTCTTCTTATCGACTTTATTTAGATTTTGAAAGCGTAGCTGCTCCCTCCTCCCTGGGGTGTTACTCAGAGTAGAGCCTAGGCAATATGGCCTCCGCGATGATAGCGATCTAATCGACACCACGTGGTAAGTGATTGCGCCCTGCTTTAAGAATGGGAATGGGGATGTAATGTGTAGAGCTGCAGATTTTAGTTGTCCCCACGGGTGTTACAAAGTGCTACCTTATTTCATGTCATCTGACCACGTCACGATGCAAGGGACCTGGGAGTCCTCCAGTCCGGGCTCGCTTGCTGATGCCGGTATCTCTGGGCTCCCGCTTCACTTCAAAAGTCTCCCGATATGTTAGGGAGTATCTGCAGCATCTTTGAGGTACTTTTAATAATAGTGAGGACCTGTGAACCGGGTTCCCGGGAAGAAGTTGCTCCGGAGCTTACCCTCTATGCGGCCATGATCTAGCACGGAAGTTCTTCTCATGGTTAAAAAGATTGGAAAAAATATTCTTGTTTTTTATATTGGCTTGGATATCCATCAGAAAAATAAATAATCTTTCCTGTTTCTGGAAGGATCCCCTGTACCTTCACTAGGGTTCTGCCTAGTTTCACCAATTGTTCTGAGACTTTGAATTACTTACTGATTTTATTCCGGGACTATAAGCTTGGTAATAGACTGATAATTTTAACTTTGTCTTCTTTGATTGCTACGGCACAGTTTTCTTTAAGCGCCTTATTTAATCTGTCATATTCTTCCGTAGCACAGAAATGACGTGCACTCTCAAACTGGACTGGATACACATCTTATGTTACTGAAAAACCCACAGCCACAACCAGAGAAACAGAGAGGTGTCCAAGCACTGTCCATCCTGAGGGATGGACAGAACTAGGAGTTGGAGGGGTTGAAGGTTCAAAAAGTATCTTATGGGAGATAATGAGGTAGATGTCAGTTCTGTCCACGCCCCTGAGAGGAGGTTCTCACTGGTAAGGGAGGGCCAAGATAAGAATAATTCCTCTTATAATTACAAGGCATTTCTGTTGTCTTCATTTAGAAGAAGAAAGCTGGCAAGTCTAAACATTTTTTTTAAAACAACTTAACATCTTGATTTCTGCAATACTATTTCAGTGGCCAAACTCCACCCACCCACCTTCTTGGAGGGGCTTAAGTAGGCAGACAACAAGGCTTGCAACAGTCATTATGTTAGTATAAAGTGTGTTGGTTGGCAGTTGTCATCTGTCAAAGCCAATTAATAAATATATGTAGCAGGACTAGCCTTAAGAAATCTGCATTCTACTTTTCCCATTCTGAGTATTAGAAAAATCCAAAATGCTCATAGAAAATTACAATAAATAAGGAAAGTATACTGCAAAGTTTTCTTTCTATGCAGAACTAAACATCAATGTATGTACTGTCCCTTTAAGAGCTAGAGCAGAATCCTCCCCTCGGAAGATATGGGCAGCTGACACTAATTAAGTTTCCTTATAAAGCAAACTTTTCTACTCTTACAAACTGTGGTCTATGATAGAGTTAAAGGGACATGAAACCCAAAACATTTATTTTGTGATTCAGATAGAGAATACAACTTTAAAGGGACAGTCAACCATAGAATTGTTATTGTTTTAAAAGATAGATAATCCCTTTATTACCCATTCCCCAGTTTTGTACAACCAACACAGTTATATTAATGTACTTTTTACCTCTGTGATTACCTTGTATTTAGGAACCTTCTTCCAGCCCCCTGATCACATGACTGTGACTGTTCATTATCTATTGTCTTAAATTTAGCATTGTATTGTGCTAGATCTTAAATAACTTTCTGTGCCTGAACACAGTGTTATCTATATGGCCCACATGTACTTTCTGTCTCTTTGTGTTGAAAAGAGATTTAAAAAGCATGTGATAAGAGGCAGCCCTCAAAGGCTTAGAAATTAGAATATGAGCCTACCTATGTTTATTTTAAACTAAGAATACCAAGAGAAAAAAAAGCAAATTTGATGGTAAAAGTAAATTGGAAAGTTGATTAAAATTAAAAGTCCTATCAGAATAATGAAAGTTTAATTTATACTTGACTGTCCCTTTAAACAACTTTTTAATTTACTTCTATTATCTAATTTGTTTCATTCTCTTGGAATGCTTTGTTGAAGGAGCATCAGTGCACTACTGGTTTCTAACTGAACACATGAGTGAGTCAATGACAATCGGTATATATATATGCAGGCACCAATCAGCAGCTAGAACCTAGGTTCTCTGCTGCTCCTGAACTTGCCTAGATAAACCTTTCAGCAAAGGATAACAAGAGAAGGAAGCAAATTAAATAATAGAAGTAAATTGGAAAGTTGTTTAAAATTGGATTCGCTATCTAAATCATGAAAGATTTTTTTTGAGTTTCATGTCCCTTTAAGGTATGGGAAGCGTGCCATACAAAACACACCAGACCCTTTACCCTTTCATTGTATTTTAATATGTGTATTCAATAAATTCCCTCACTGTGGACTATATTTTGCCCACTCAAAATATAAATACTAACCTAAATGAAGTAATTGTTTTTTTTGTGCCACAGCTATGACTTGTTCACCCTCATTATCATATGACATTAACCCCTTAATGACAGAGGACTTACCAGGTACGTCATAGAAAAAAACTCCCTTAATGACAATTGACGTACCTGGTACGTCCTCTGTTGTCTGAAGTGCTGGAAGTGATCATGATCGCTTCCAGCTGCTTCCAAGGGATTGTAGTGATGCCTCAATATTGAGGCATCACTGCAATCCACTATTTTACTTATCGATGCAGAAAGGGCCACTCTGTGCAAATTATGCATGAATGTGAAAGTAAAAAAAAAAACGATATAGATGCAGGGGGATCTTAGTTCTTTAGTAATAGATCTGGGAGGGGGAGGGATGTAGATAATTTAGGGGGGCCAGCTACACTACAGAAAACAAGTATTTCAGTATAAAAAATTAAAAAAAAATATTTTGGGGGGCAAATTGGGTACTGGCAGACAGCTGCCAGTACCCAAGATGGCGGCAAATAGGTAGAGGGGGAGGGTTAGAGAGATGTATTGGGGGGGATCAGGGAGGTTGTGGGGTAAGGGGGGATCCATCACTGCAGACTGTATGAAAAAAATAAAAAAATAATAATAAATTATTTTTATTTCAGTACTGGCAGACATTCTGCCAGTACTTAAGATGGCGGTGACAATTGTGAGGTGGGGGAGGGAAGAGAGCTGTTTGATGGGGTCAGGGGGGGATCAGGGGGTGGGATGTGTCAGGTGGGAGGCTGATCTCTATGCTAAAGCTAAAAATTAACCCTACAAGCTACCTAATTAACCCATTAACTGCTGGGCATATTACAAGTGTGGTGCGTAGCAGTATTTAACGGCCTTATTATTACCAAAAAGCAACGCCAAAGCCATATATGTCTGCTATTTCTGAACAAAGGGGATCCCAGAGAAGCATTTACAACCATGTGTGCCATAATTGCACAAGCTGTTTGTAAATAATTTCAGTGAGAAACCTAAAATTGTGAAAAATGTAAGTTTTTTTTTTTATTTGATTGTATTTGGCGGTGAAATGGTGGCATGAAATATAAAAAAATGGGCCTAGATCAATGCTTTGGGATGTCTTCTAAATATAAATATATACATGTCAAGGGATAATCAGGGATTCCTGAAAGATATCAGTGTTCCAATGTAACTAGCGCTAATTTTGAAAAAAAGTGGTTTGGAAATAGCAAAGTGCTACTTGTATTTATGGCCCTATAACTTGCAAAAAAAGCAAAGAACATGTAAACATTGGGTATTTCTAAACTCAGGACAAAATTTAGAAACTATTTAAGCTTGGGTGTTTTTTGGTGGTTGTAGATGTGTAACAGATTTTGGGGGTCAAAGTTAGAAAAAGTGTGTTTTTTTTCAATTTTTTCCTCATATTTTACATTTTTTTTTATAGTAAATTATAAGATATGATGAAAATAATGGTATCTTTAGAAAGTCCATTTAATGGTGAGAAAAACGGTATATAATATGTGTGGGTACAGTAAATGAGTAAGAGGAAAATTACAGCTAAACACAAACACTGCAGAAATGTAAAAATAGCCATTGTCATTAAGGGTAAGAAAATTGAAAAATGGTCCGGTCATTAAGGGGTTAAACATAATGTTATATTCTGCCTGTCATCTTTTTTCACTTTGTCATGTTTTAGCGTGTTTCTTTACTAAACAATTGGTTGCCATTAGGCTAATCCAGTTAAACATCTGTCAGATCAACAGCTGTCATTTTTACATATATCACACACACACACACAACAGTTGTGAACACATTTATAACATATACAACACTCCCTTTTCTGCTTCATACTTTTTGTTCAAATAATAAAGTTGTTATGAATGAATTTAATTTAAAAAAAAATTAAAACACACAGGTTTTGCTAAACTTGTTTTAATCCAACAGCTATGTAAGTCCAGGTTACTTCTGGAGCAGTGTCTCATCAATGACAATTTCAGGCTTCTGATTTGTTGACAGTGACACTATCAATTGCTTCAATTGCCTATCTAGTTTCTGCAACACAAGATAAAGTGTTCTGTGTGGTAGTGTTTCTGACATTGCAACACCTTGATAAGCCACAACAGCTTATTATCTTTTCTCCTTTCAAATCCTATATAGCAGAAACACTTCTTCACAACTTGTTCTTCACGATATTGCTGTCCTCAGCATAGATTAGTATATTTTAAAGTATAATTTAAGGCCATTTTTAAATTGACTTTTTTTTTTGTCTCAATAGCTGTGCAGGATGATTTTCATAACATTACAGGCAATATTCCAACAACAATGAATAAGAACGATTCTTCAAGAGCTGATGGTTTATTTCCAGTAAGGAGTATAATATTTTCCTCCACCTTTTCAAAGATACACCAAGATTATTTTTTGTTTGCTACTTTCATTTTTTTTAACTTTCAAAATAATCTGAAAACAACTTTTGTGTAAAATGAAAAAATAAAAAAAATCACACACACATACATATACATATATATATATATATATATATATATATATAATTATTAAGATTAATGTTCATCTTTATATGATTTTCCCCCAGTTGGAATTGTATCTTAATTAAAAAAAAAAAAGAATCTTACATTTCTGTAAGAACTCTACTTCTGGATGACAAATACATATTTTAAATTTATTAATATATCCAAATGACAAAATTTAGACGAATGAGCAATGTCTTTGAAAGACGCCATTTTTCTACAGTTTGCTGAGATGTTTGAGAAAAAGAACATGCGGTGCGCCTGATAGTTATTATATAAAGTCAGGCATAAGCTATGTTTTATTGGGGATTTACAAAGGACTGTAATAAACTCTCTATAGAAGCATCACAATGAAGACACATATGAAACATATTTATCAGGTGACCTTATGAGTGTCAAAATGATAGGTTAGAATTGCAAGATTGTTTTTGTTCAGTTGTTAGTTTTAAGGCTGTGACACACTGCAAGCGGAGCGGCGCACAGCGTGTAGATGCGGCTGTGCACGCTCAGTGTGTCCTGCCTTTTCATCTCTGAGCAGTCTGCTGCGTCAGGTCGCGTAGCTGAGCTCTCAGAGATGAAATATTTTAACTTCAGAAGCGATGCGACGCGGAGCGAAGCAACTGCTTTGCCTCGCACCGCATCGCTTGCAGTGTGTCACAGCCTTTACTGTAAAGGCTGTGACACACTGCAAACGATGCAGAGCGAGGCGAAGCAGCTGCTTCGCTCTGCGTCGCATCGCTTCTGAAGTTCAAATATTTAAGGCTGTGACACACTGCAAGCGATGCGGTGTGAGGTGAAGCAGCTGCTTCGATCCACGTTGCATCGCTTCTAAAGTTCAAATATTTCATCTCTGAGCGCTCAGCTACGCGACCTGATGCAGTAGAGTGCTCAGAGATGAAAAGGCAGGACACACTGAGCGCGCACAACAGCATCTACACGCTGTGCGCCGCTCCACTTGCAGTGTGTCACAGCCTTTAATCTCTGAGCGTCCAGCTATGCAACCTGACACAGCAGAGTGCTCAGAGATGAAAAGGCAGGACACACTGAGCGCGCACATCTGCATGTACACGCTGCGCGCTGCTCTGCTTGCAGTCTGTCATAGCCTTAAACCAATATCAAGATGGTTTGATTGTCAACTAAGATGTAAATCTATGTGCAGCAGATGTGTGTCCTTGAATATTTTGACTACATAGTGTGCTGTTGAATATTTTGACTACATAGTGTGCTGTTGAATATTTTGACTACATAGTGTGTCATTGAATATTTTGACTACATAGTGTGTCATTGAATATTTTGACTACATAGTGTGTCATTGAATATTTTGACTACATAGTGTGTCATTGAATATTTTGACTTCATAGTGTGTCATTGAATATTGCTTTCCAAGATGAACCAATGATAACAGTGGGGGAACATCCTTTTAAGACCAGGGGTGTACATATAGTATGATATAGAATGACCTACCCTATCTATGCTTATAGAAAGAGAATCTCATGTGGTGGATATTCTATTGTAGCTCTATTATCAACAAGGATTGTCCCGTCGGGGATAATGTTTTATCACATAATGTCTTCAACAGTAAATATTTTTTTCACGTTTACACCCATAATTGGTGTGGGTCTTTCAGTTGACCTTGGAAAGAACCAGGAGGCTGTAAGGTGAATAATATAGTTTATTACAAGTGCACAGGAAGATACTATAACAGGGTTGTTACAGAATCTGAGGGAGGGTATTCCTCACTCAGTATATATATAATACAATTTGCGTCATATACACTTATAAGTTACAAACCAATGAGCATTAGTGGATATCTATCACCTAAGGCCAGATCAGCGTGTGATCAGTTCATGATGTACCTTCTTAGAATGACCGGAACCTTACCATACCATATTTGTCCTTTGTGCAACTGACATGTTGTAGCTAACTAAGGCGAGGATGTCAGTTTCCTCCATTTACACTGATAAGAGAAGTACTAATTGAATTTTACTCAGATAACCATCCTAAAAGCTATGGGGCCTGCTACACATTTAATGGACACAAAGTTAACTCATTCATCACCTTTCACACACACACAAGTCACGACACTTTGGTTAATAATGTTCATGAGATGTAACTCCAGTAAAAGTGTCTTTGCATAGTAATATCTATCATTGGTAAAGCAATTTGCTTAATAAAAGGGGACATTGGAGCAGTATGACATAGCATGATCAAGATAGTTAAGAAGCTTATCGATTAAAAACGTATTAAAAATTACTTTGAGAATAAACTTCCCATGAGAAGTGATGGAATGAGCCTTAAAGGGACAGTAAACACCTTGAGATTTTATTTAAAATGTTTAGTAATCCATAATGAAACATCTTTTTAATATAATTTTATTTATTTAGCCCCCTTTTCATTTAAGTAAGCTATGAATATAGAACCATTTCAAACTCTCAGACCTTGAAATGCACCCTGCTGACTTTTCAAGGCTAACTCTGCTACATAACTGTCCCTAATTGGCTTTAAATGTTAACAGCTTTAAAATGATTCCCTTTTTACTAACTTTATGACCATGGCTAGTCTTGTTGTCTGTGGACTAAAGCCCAGATTGCAAATGGTGGGTGGAGACTTGTAAAAGGGTTTACCGACCCTTTAAATTTGCTCAGCTCTAACTTTAAAAAGGACATTGCACATTCAAAGATCTTTACCAAAGGCTTCCGTGAATTTGAATTTAAATTATTGTTTACAGTTGAATAGGCACTGTAGGGGGTACAGCAAGTGTTGTGCACACGGTAAAAGCTATATATGACTACTTGTGTTTACAATAATCGCATACCGATTTAACCCCTTCCTTCTGTTAGGATGTTCCATGCCGTCCTAACTTCACTGGGCTTTAGCTCCTTTAAGACGGCATGAAACGTCCTAGCCGTTTGTCCTGAAGCCATAGCTGCTCCCTAAATGGGATTGCGGGCTGGAGGGCATACCTAACATCATAGGCACTCCCCCCTGACCCCATCCCATAATTGAAATCATGCGAACATTCATGTGAGGAAGACAAATAAGTCCTGGCAGGAAGGGGTTAAGTTAAACAGTGAAGCTGATGGACTTATTATAGTTATTTCTAGCATTCTCATAGTGCATGTTCAAATTTTCATCAGTTGTATTTATTTATTTGCAGACAATGAGGCACAAAAGCAACTAAACGGGGTCTGTATAGAGTTACTGGCTGCGCTATGGTATATGGTCTTGAGACTGAGAGTATTAATAAACATGGATTTAGGAAAGTCAAATAAAATGTTTTCTATATCACATATATTGTAGCACTAATTCCTAATCATTATCAAAAGGAACTTTGGGAACCCCCTCC
The DNA here is from genome assembly GCF_027579735.1 of Bombina bombina. Taxonomy (NCBI): domain Eukaryota; kingdom Metazoa; phylum Chordata; class Amphibia; order Anura; family Bombinatoridae; genus Bombina; species Bombina bombina. Next base: position 192,720,471 of record NC_069504.1, on the reverse strand, counting down.
CATAAGAGTGCTGTACTCTATTCTTCTAAATTAGCTCTGTGGTCAACACTTTGCACCACCACATTTTATAGTTTAGAACCACCGTGCTGGGTGTATCCCTAACTGCTGTTTATTTTCTAAACCTTGTAAAATGTGTTATTACAGAATTAAATCACTTGAAAACATTTTATATGATCATTAACAAGGCTGTGCTTCATTGATGCTATATCTTATGCATTTCAAAACATGGACACTGTCATTATGGCTAGTGTTCAAAGTCAAGGCAAAGATTAGCCTGAGAATTAAAGGTAAATACTTAGATATGCAAATATGCGTGATAGACAGGAGTATAATATACAGAGTAGTTATTGTACACAAATAAAAGCAATTAATTATATGCAATATAAAAGAATGGGGGACATCTCCGCTAAAAGCAATAATAAAACTCAACACAAGAAGAAAATGTCTCACAATCCAACATAAAGGTATCCTAAAATGTCTCTCACTGGAGAGGAAAGAGTGAAGTAATACCAGAAGTCTTTTCTGTTCACTGGATATAATTATTTATCAAACACGATCAGCGGATTAACAGATGCGTGCAGATATTGATGTATTTTTAAATACCTGAAGAGTAGTTCCTTGGTCGCAACAGAACATGTCTGTTTGTGAGCGGATAATACCGCTACTATGGGATAGATGCAAGTGTTCCAGATTAAAAGTCTCTTATAAATGAATTGCCTCCCTCCGTTTTTTGTGTCAAAAAACTACACAGAGTGGGCAAAAAGTGATAAGCCAAATTCTTGCAGATGGGTTCAGTGACAGCTAATGTCCTTTTCTACGCATTTTTGCCCCAGACTGAGCTTTATCAAGACATATAATTGCCTGTCACTGTGCTTCCTTTTGTGATTGGTTGATAACATTTCTGATGTTAAGGTGGTATTGTAAAGATGATAGTTACAGTGTGTGTTCATCCATATGATTTATCAGTTCCAGTCTTGTTTGGTTAAATATTAAGAGACATGTATATATATATTTCTAACAGTTATATTAATATTATGATAAAAACCAAAAGTAATAAAATAGATACAAATGTCAGACTATTATGATCAATTAAAAAAAAAAAAAAAAAAAAAGAGTACATCAATATCAAATAAATAGTTGGACTTGATGCTAATTGTGAAACTGTGGACTACATTTAGTGAATAGTCCTTTTTTTCATCCATGGCATGCTTATTGTTTTTACAGCTAATAAGATCTTTTTCGTAAATCAGGTAGTTTTTTTTGTGAAGTTTTAATCTCTTGTATGGCCAAATCTTTCTCTACTCTTCTGTCTTAGCAGTTGCCCAATTAACTTTAGAGTGTAATAACTTTCTGATTGGATTCAACAGACTACCTATGCTATTCAGCAGGGTGCATAGAGAGTCTTAAAGGGACACTGAACCCAATTTTTTTTTCGTGATTCAGATAGAGCATGCAATTTTAAGCAACTTTCTAATGTACTCCTATTATTACATTTTCTTTGTTCTTTTTCTATCTTTATTTGAAAAAGAAGGCATCTAAGGGTTTTGTTTGGCTCAGGACTCCGGACAGCACTTTTTTGTTGGTGGATGAATTTAATCACCAATCAGCAAGAACAACCCAGGTTGTTCACCAAAAATGGGCCGGCATCTAAACTTACATTCTTGCATTTCAAATAAAGATACCAAGAGAATGAAGAAAATTTTGATAATAGGAGTAAATTAGAAAGTTGCTTAAAATGTCATGCTCTGTTCCGCCCTCTTTTTCTTCATCATTTACGACTCTAATACTCAAAAGTGGCAAAGATCCTATATGCAAAGAATCATATAAGCCAATAGCTCTTCTTAACTCTGATTACAAAATTATAACAACAGTTTTAGCATCTAGATTGCAGGGGGTACTTGGAAAAGTTATTCATACTGATCAGGCAGGATTTCTTAACAAACGCAATTCCTCTGCAAAAATAAGAGAACTCTTGGTTGTAATGGAGCATTTTTGGAATATGACAGACTCAGAGGATGGAGAGGGGGACACTCCTGATTCCGTTATTTTATCTATTGACGCTGAAAAAGCCTTCGATTCCATCCTCCATGAGCATATAATAACTTCACTGACACATTTTGGTATTGGTGGTAACTTCTCCAATTTTGTAGAGAATTTATATAGCCAATCTTCTACAAGATTAATAGTGAATGGCAATCTCTCTCCTACTATAAGCTTAGGTAGGGGAACACGTCAGGGGTGCCCCCTCTCTCCACTCCTCTTTGACATTGCCATAGAACCTCTGGCTATCTTGATAAGGCAATCCCTTGAGGGCATAAGAATACATAAACATGAGATAAAAGTTGGATTATATGCAGATGACCTACTTATATATTTGGCTAATACAAAAGTTAACATTCCTAAGCTGATCCAGATAATGGACCATTTTGGATCCTTCTCTGGATATAAAGTTAATAAGTCAAAGTCAGAAATTTTCTGGCTTAGGAAGAACCCTACCTCCCTTTCAATTATACCTTTTTGAGAAGTCACAGACTCTTTTAAATATCTGGGGATTCATATTCCGGCCAAATTTCCAGACCTCTATAATCTTAATATCCCACCGGTACACAACCATATTAAAGAAAAACTTAAAATATGGCAAAACCTGCCTATATCTATCTCTGGACGCATTGCATTATTTAAAATGGTTCTCCTTCCTAAGTTGCTATATGTTCTCCAAAATACTTCATTAATTCTGTACGAAAAGGATATCCGCTCTGTTAATAGCTCACTTACACGGTTTCTCTGGCAGGAGAAAAACATAATTTATGTAAGAACTTACCTGATAAATTCATTTCTTTCATATTAGCAAGAGTCCATGAGCTAGTGACGTATGGGATATACATTCCTACCAGGAGGGGCAAAGTTTCCCAAACCTTAAAATGCCTATAAATACACCCCTCACCACACCCACAATTCAGTTTTAACGAATAGCCAAGAAGTGGGGTGATAAGAAAAAAGTGCGAAAGCATATAAAATAAGGAATTGGAATAATTGTGCTTTATACAAAAAAATCATAACCACCACAAAAAAGGGCGGGCCTCATGGACTCTTGCTAATATGAAAGAAATGAATTTATCAGGTAAGTTCTTACATAAATTATGTTTTCTTTCATGTAATTAGCAAGAGTCCATGAGCTAGTGACGTATGGGATAATGACTACCCAAGATGTGGATCTTTCCACACAAGAGTCACTAGAGAGGGAGGGATAAAATAAAGACAGCCAATTCCTGCTGAAAATAATCCACACCCAAAATAAAATTTAATGAAAAACATAAGCAGAAGATTCAAACTGAAACCGCTGCCTGAAGTACTTTTCTACCAAAAACTGCTTCAGAAGAATACAACAAAATGGTAGAATTTGGTAAAAGTATGCAAAGAGGACCAAGTTGCCGCTTTGCAAATCTGATCAACCGAAGCTTCATTCCTAAACACCCAGGAAGTAGAAACTGACCTAGTAGAATGAGCTGTAATCCTATGAGGCGGAGTCTTACCCGACTCAACATAGGCAAGATGAATTAAAGATTTCAACCAAGATGCCAAAGAAATGGCAGAAGTTTTCTGGCCTTTCTAAAACCGGAAAAGATAACAAATAAACTAGAAGTCTTTCGGAAAGACTTAGTAGCTTCAACATAATATTTCAAAGCTCTAATAACATCCAAAGAATGCAACGATTTCTCCTTAGAATTCTTAGGATTAGGACATAATGAAGGAACCACAATGTCTCTACTAATGTTGTTGGAATTCACAACTTAGGTAAAAATTCAAAAGAAGTTCGCAACACCGCCTTATCCTGATGAAAAATCAGAAAAGGAGACTCACAAGAAAGAGCAGATAATTCAGAAACTCTTCTGGCAGAAGAGATGGCCAAAAGGAACAAAACTTTCCAAGAAAGTAATTTAATATCCAATGAATGCATAGGTTCAAATGGAGGAGCTTTAAGAGCCCCCAGAACCAAATTCAAACTCCAAGGAGGAGAAATTGACTTAATGACAGGCTTTATACGAACCAAAGCTTGTACAAAACAATGAATATCAGGAAGAATAGCAATCTTTCTGTGAAAAAGAACAGAAAGAGCAGAGATTTGACCTTTCAAGGAACTTGCGGACAAACCCTTATCTAAACCATCCTGAAGAAACTGTAATATTCTCGGTATTCTAAAAAAATGCCAAGAAAAATGATGAGAAAGACACCAAGAAATAGAAGTCTTCCAGACTCTATAATATATCTCTCTGGATACAGATTTACGAGCCTGTAACATAGTATTAATCACAGAGTCAGAGAAACCTCTTTGACCAAGAATCAAGCGTTCAATCTCCATACCTTTAAATTTAAAGATTTCAGATCCTGATGGAAAAAAAGGACCTTGAGACAAAAAGGTCTGGTCTTAACGGAAGAGTCCACGGTTGGCAAGAGGCCATCCGGACAAGATCCGCATACCAAAACCTGTGAGGCCATGCCGGAGCTACCAGCAGAACAAACGAGCATTCCTTCAGAATCCTGGAGATTACTCTTGGAAGAAGAACTAGAGGCGGAAAGATATAGGCAGGATGATACTTCCAAGGAAGTGATAATGCATCCACCGCCTCCGCCTGAGGATCCCGGGATCTGAACAGATACCTGGGAAGTTTCTTGTTTAGATGAGAAGCCATCAGATCTATTTCTGGAAGTTCCCACATTTGAACAATCTGAAGAAATACCTCTGGGTGAAGAGACCATTCGCCCGGATGCAACGTTTGGCGACTGAGATAATCCGCTTTCCAATTGTCCATACCTGGGATATGAACCGCAGAGATTAGACAGGAGCTGGATTCCGCCCAAACCAAAATTTGAGATACTTCTTTCATAGCCAGAGGACTGTGAGTCCCTCCTTGATGATTGATGTATGCCACAGTTGTGACATTGTCTATCTGAAAACAAATGAACAACTCTCTCTTCAGAAGAGGCCAAGACTGAAGAGCTCTGAAAATTGCACGGAGTTCCAAAATATTGATCGGAAATCTCACCTCCTGAGATTCCCAAACCCCTTGTGCCGTCAGATACCCCCACACAGCTCCCCAACCTGTAAGACTTGTATCTGTTGAGATTATAGTCCAGGTCGGAAGAACAAAGAAGCCCCCTGAACTAAACAATGGTGATCTGTCCACCATGTCAGAGAGTGTCGTAAAATCGGTTTAAAGATATAAATTGAGATATCTTTTGAGTAATCCCTGCACCATTGGTTCAGCATACAGAGCTGAAGAGGTCGCATGTGAAAACGAGCAAAGGAGATCGCATCTGATGCGGCAGTCCTAAGACCCAACATTTCCATGCATAAGGCTACCAAAGGGAATGATTGTGACTGAAGGTTTTGACAAGCTGATATCAATGTTAAACTTCTCTTGTCTAACAAGGACAGAGTCATAGACACTGAATTTATCTAGAAACCTAAAAAAGGTTACCCTTGTCTGAGGAATCAATGAACTGATTGGTAAATTGATCCTCCAACCATGAACTTGAAGAGACAACACAAGTCGATTCGTATGAGATTCTTCGAAAATGAGAAGACTGAGCAAGTACCAAGATATCGTCCAAATAAGGAAATACCAAAACCCTATTCTCTGATTACAGAAAGAAGGGCACCGAGAACCTTTGAAAAAAATTCTTGGAACTGAGGCTAGGCCAAACGGTAGAGCCACAAAACTGGTAATGCTTGTCTAAAAAGAGAATCTCAGACACTAAAAGTGATCTGGATGAATCGGAATATGCAGATACACATCCTGTAAATCTATTGTAGACATATAATGCCCTTGCTAAACAAAAGGCAGGATAGTCCTACAGTAACCATCTTGAATGTTGGTATCCTAACATAACGATTCAATAATGATAGATCCGGAACTGGTCTGAAGGAATTGACCTTCTTTGGTACAATGAAGAGATAAAATAAAACCCCAGCCCCTGTTCCAGAACTGGAACTGGCATAAATACTCCAGCCAACTCTAGATCTGAAACACATTTCAGAAATGCTGAGCCTTTGCTGTGTTAACTGGGACACGGGAAAGAAAAGAATCTCTTAGCAGGAGGCCTTAACTGAAGCCAATTCTGTACCTTTCTGAAACAATGTTTCTGAAACCAGAGATTAAGAACGGAATTGATCCAAATTTCTTTGAAGAAAACGTAATCTGCCCCATACCAGCTGAGCTGGAATAAGGGCCGCACCTTCATAGGTACTTAGGAGCTGGCTATAGGTTTCTATAAGGCTTGGATATATTCCAAACAGGAAATAGTTTCCAAACTGATACCGCTCCTGAGGATGAAGGATCAGGCTTTTGTTCCTTGTTGTGAGGAAAGGAACGAAAATGATTATTTACCCTGGAAAGAAAGGGAAAGCAAAGTTGACTTAGAAGACATGTCAGCATTCCAAGTTTAATCCATAAAGCTTTTCTAGCTAAAATAGCTAGAGACATATACCTGACATCAACTCTAATGATATCAAAAGATGGTATCACCAATAAAATTATTAGCATGTTATAGAATAATAATAATGCGCTAAAGCTTCTAACCAAAAAGTTGAAGTTGCAGCAACATCCGCTAAAAATATAGCAGGTCTAAGAAGATTACCTGAACATAAGTAAGCTTTTCTTAGAAAGGATTCAATTTTCCTATCTAAAGGATCCTTAAATGAAGTACTATCTGCCGTAGGAATAGTAGTACATTAGCAGGAGTAGAGACAGCCCCATAACCTTAGGGATTTTTGTCCCAAAAAAACTCTAATCTGTCAGATGGCACAGGATATAATTTGCTTAAACGTCTAGAAGGAGTAAATAAATTACCCAAATTATTCCATTCCCTGGAAATTACTTCAGAAATAGCATCAGGGAGATAAAACACTTCTGGAATAACTACAGGAGATTTAAAAACCTTATTTAAACGTTTACATTTAGTATCAAGAGGACCAGAATCCTCTATTTCTAATGCAAATAACACTTCTTTAAGTAAAGAACGAATAAATTCCATCTTGAACAAATACAAAGATTTATCAGCATCAACCTCTGAGACAGAAACCTCTGAACCAGAAGAACCATTATCAGTATCAGAATGATGATGTTCATTTAAAAATTCATCTGAAAAAAGAGAAGTTTTAAAAAGACTGTTATGTATACTAGAAGGAGAAATAACAGACATAGCCTTCTTAATGGATTTAAAAAAAATAAAATCTCTTATGTTATCAGGAACACTCTGAAAATTAGATGTTGACGGAACAGCAACAGGTAATGTAACAGTACTAAAGGAAATTTTATCTGCATTAATAAGTTTGTCATGACATGCAATACAAATAACAGCTGGATAAACAGATACCAAAAGTTTATAGCAGATACACTTAGCTTGGTAGCTCCAGCACTGTGCAGTGATTTTCCTGAAGTATCTTCTGACTCAGTTGCAACGTGGAACATCTTGCAATATGTAAAAGAAAAAAACAACATATAAAGCAAAATTGATCAAATTCCTTAAATGACAGTTTCAGGAATGGGAAAAAAATGCCAGTGAACAAGCTTCTAGCAACCAGAAGCAATAAATAATGAGACTTAAATAATGTTGAGACAAAAATGACGCCCATATTTTTTAGCGCCAAAAAAGACGCCCACATTATTTGGCGCCTAAATGCTTTTGGCGCCAAAAATGACGCCACATCCGGAACGCCGACATTTTTGACGCAAAAAAACGTCAAAAAAATGACACAACTTCCGGCGACACGTATGACGCCGGAAACAGAAAAAAAATTTTTGCGCCAAAAAAGTCCGCGCCAAGAATGACGCAATAAAATGAAGCATTTTCTGCCCCCGCGAGCCTAACAGCCCACAGGGAAAAAGTCAAATTTTTTAAGGTAAGAAAAAATGATTGAAACAAATGCATTTATCCCAAATATGAAACTGACTGTCTGAAAAATAAGGAATGTTGAACATTCTGAGTCAAGGCAAATAAATGTTTGAATACATATATTTAGAACTTTATAAATAAAGTGCCCAACCATAGCTTAGAGTGTCACAGAAAATAAGATTTACTTACCCCAGGACACTCATCTACATGTTTGTAGAAAGCCAAACCAGTACTGAAACGAGAATCAGCAGAGGTAATGGTATATATAAGAGTATATCGTCGATCTGAAAAGGGAGGTAAGAGATGAATCTCTACGACCGATAACAGAGAACCTATGAAATAGACCCCGTAGAAGGAGATCACTGCATTCAAATAGGCAATACTCTCCTCACATCCCTCTGACATTCACTGCACGCTGAGAGGAAAACCGGGCTCCAACTTGCTGCGGAGCGCATATCAACGTAGAATCTAGCACAAACTTACTTCACCACCTCCATCGGAGGCAAAGTTTGTAAAAACTGAATTGTGGGTGTGGTGAGGGGTGTATTTATAGGCATTTTAAGGTTTGGGAAACTTTGCCCCTCCTGGTAGGAATGTATATCCCATACGTCACTAGCTCATGGACTCTTGCTAATTACATGAAAGAAAGGTCTAAAATTTCCCTGGCTAAACTTTCAGTGCCAAAGGAGTATGGGGGACTGGCTTTGCCAGATTTAAGGCATTATAATCTTTGCTTTCTTGCTCGAATAGTAATTGATTGGATCCTAGTCAATAATTACATCTTGAATAATGAGCTTGAAACCAATGTTTGCGCCCCATATCTCCCATCAGCATTAATACACCTGTTACCCAAGGAAATGCCGTCAGAAATTAAGAAAATGAAAACAATTTTCAATCCACTTAAGGCATGGCATAAAATCGCCACTCTACTCTCAATTAACGTTAGAGCTTCTTATTATCTACCCTTTTTGGGAAATCCTAAATTTGTAGCAGGCCTAAATTCTCCTGTTTTTAAGGGTTGGCATAATGCCGGCCTGAGTAAAGCTTGTCAGCTGCTGGATAGAGATAGGGGGTGCATCAAAACGTTCCAGGAACTAAAAACAGAATTTAGTTTATCTAATATAGATTTTTTTGCCTATTTACAGGCAAGACACTTTGTCCTGGAATTAACCAAAGAAAGAGGCTGGAACTGGGGATTGGGCAAATTAGAGAACTGGCTTGTATTAGCCAGAAATGGGTGCCTGTCAATTGCTTTCTGTTATCACCTTTTGGGCACTAACAAAGGTCTTCCAATCTTAGCCAAATTGGTAGCAGATTGGAATGTACTAATACCTCAAAGTAATGTCGAGCCTAAGACGCTTCAAATATCAATGAATAAGGTTGCCCAAACCACACTCTCTTCCACTTGGCGTGAGTCACAGGTTAAGATTCTACATAGAGCTTATTTTACCCCTAGGAGAGGCCTCAGATGTGGAAATCTGGGTTTTAATGAATGTCCTAAATGTTCTTTCTATGCAGCAGATTTAATGCACATGTTTTGGTCATGCCCAAAAATAAGGAACTTCTGGTTCAAACTAGAATACTGGTTAAAAAATGTATTAAAAATAGCCTTTGTGCCCCTATCATTTTTTCAGATAATATTCTGTGTAAATACAACCCTTGGTAAGTATAGCAATGAAAAAATAGTAATTTCCTCTATTCTTGCTGCTAGATATTTAATATGCAAAAAATGGAAAAGCAGAGCTCTTCCAAGTATCATTGAAGTTAAGAACTGTATGAAAAAACAATGCATACTTGAGCAAAGGGATACAAACATAGATAATGAACAGGATATCAGGAAAATTCTTTGATAAGTGGGCAACTTTTCTAAAGATATTTTCCACCACGGAAATAAATCTTATAATTTTTCCATTTCAAAATTCAGAAATAGTTTTACTAGGTAACTGGTAGGTACCTGGAGGGAGTGGAGGAAGGGGGATGGATGAGAGGGGGTTCCTCCCCCCTTATTCCCTTTCTTTTTTTTTTCCTTTTTTTTTTTCTTGTACGTTGTTGTTTGTTTTTTGGAATAAGTCGGAGGGAACTAAAAATAAAAAAAAAAAACAACAGAGTAAAGGTATAACACCAATAGAGGGGTTTCCTTTTTTTTTTTTTTCCTTTTTACTTTGGTTTCTGCTGTTGTCCTATTGGAGTTAAATAGAGACTTGTGGGTTTTATATTTATTTTTATGCATTAATATGAACATTTATTGTTTAATGATGTGATGGAAAAGCCAATACTATTGTTTGTATATTGTATTTACACTGTTGGTGTATAAAGATTTAAAAAAAAAAATGTCATGCTCTATCTGAGTCACTAAAGAAAAAATTTGGGTACAGTGTCCCTTTAAGTCTCTCCATCTTTTCCTCTCTGCTTTCATTTGTTACAGAGGGCTATGATGTTTGCTTCTGCATATAAGTATTTTTTATATGCATATTTTCCCATTCCTGAAGTGGTATTTGATTACTCCATAAATTCAGACTCCTCCCTGTCTGAGGCTAGGAATGTCTTCATCTTTAAAGGGACATTGTAAACTAGCCATTTCTTTTCATAAATGTTTTGTAGATGATCCATTTATATAACCCATCTGGGAGTGTTTTTTTCTAACAATGTATAGTTTTGCTTTTTTGTTTAAGAACATAGTGCTGATTATCAGACTCCTAACCAAGCCCCACAGTTTCAGATGTATACACGCATTTACAGACTCCTGTTTATGTTATATGTCTTTTCATATGCAGGGAAGTGTCTGCTGTTTATGCTTACCCAGCCCCTTTCAGTGGGTGTCCCAGACTACTTTATCAACAATGCTAAACTGGGAGATTCTAAGTAAGTTTTTAAACGGTTTTATACTGAATTTTTAGATCAGTATATGTGCATATTCTTATTTATATTAGTGTCTGTTACATACAGTTATATGAAAATTGGTGTATAATGTCCCTTTAAGTCTCTGGGAATAATTGGTTCAGTCGCAAAACATGTTAGGGAGCTAGCCGAGGAGCAATGGGATTCTCGTTTTAAAATTATAGTGGAACATTAATATAATTTATAGCGCCATTGTTATTTCTATACTTCTGGAAAAGTATAATCGCTTAATGAAATTGAGTCAATTTTAACTAAAGTGCCATATCGGCAACAGTATTTCACTAACCGGTCCATTACCGTACAACCAACTAACAGTTGTAAACAATTCTCTAGTGAGGATAATATAAGACCCTTATTGTGGAATGATGTATGTTAAACATCACTATATAATTTAGTCTGTTTATTATCCGAGGACTTAACTCTGGATCAGCTTATAGCCTTAATTCAATTTGTATGGTTCACTAGCATTTGGAATGGTTACAACATTTAAATCAACTTTAGTGAGAAACGCTAATTTAGCGATTTTGCTCATACATATACAATTGGAATACCTCAGATGCTATGTGCTCTATATGATATATATGGGCTGTTGATCGGACAAGGATCTACAACTTGAATTCGCACACCATTTGCATTAGTTGCAACATAATTGATATCGATACCCTGAATCTACAGTTACCATTTGATACATTGTTGTCAAAATATACTTATTTTATTTGATACCAATATCCTGGACTTGCAGCTAGTGACCAGAGTACTTTTATTAAAATATAAAAACATTATAAGTAACGATGAACTTAAACTACCAATCAAAAAGTGTTATTTGGGCATTTGAGCCAAACAATATACTCTGTCATACACATGGTTATCAGTATGTAGTACTTGATCCTTACGACTATATATATATTAAGCCATCACTTCCAAGTGGGACAATATAGTATCAATATTAAGTTGAATAATCATACAGTGTGCATTTATTGCAACTATATACTTGTCTAATAAGATTTTTATCTCAGAATCATCACCACTTAAATGTTTTTGTGGCAAGATATAATCTTAAAGAACTTGAATTATGATTTGTCTCTTTCACTTCTTTTTTGGAAAGAGTCATATAATTTCAGTGATGTGACTCTCATTTGACAGTAACAATATTAAGCCACTACTTGGGTCTGGAATATTTTGAATGTATAATATCCTCAGTTATCCCACTAGTACCACATTGGTGCTCCATTGATGTGTTTCCACTATTTGTTTTTAATTATAGCTAATAAAATGCATTTTTTATACCTTTCTATGTTCCCATACTGTTGGGACATTCATGTATGCTTACAAGTGTAAACCATAATCAACACAATATACAAAGAACAATGAAGATTTAGATATTTTATTCTCAAGTGGTCTGAATGGTGAGGAGTGCTATCTAGTATTCACTGTTGTAGTTAGCCAAATCACTACTATCTTTTGCCCTGGGAATAATGTTTGCCTTTACATATTTATCCAGGTATACAATTTTAAAAGAGTTCCCTGGGAGCAATAACCAGACCAAATGGAAGAGCAACAAAATTAGTGTTTGTCTAGAAAGGCAATTCTTAGAAACTGATGATTATCCCTGTGACTAAGAACATGCAGGTAAGCATCCTTTAAATCTAGTTTCAACATAAACTGCCCTTGCTGAACAAGAGGCAGAATAGTTTAAATGGTCTTCATCTTGAAAGAAGGACATTTGTTCAGTATTTTTAAATCTAGAACTGGTCTGAAAGTTCCTTCCTTCTGTGGAACAATGAAGAGATTTAAACAAAATCCCAAAACTTGTTCCTAACATGGAAATGGGACAATTACTTCAACAGATTCCAGATCTAGGAGACTGAAAAAAATGCCTTTGCCCTAAAAGGATTATTTGGAAAATAAGACTGAAGAAATCTTTCTCTGGGAGGCCTCGACCTGAAACCTATTCTGTATCCCTGAGAAACTATGCTTAGAATCCAGGGATCCCGAACAGACAGACAAAGCTTTCAGAAAAAGGCATAATCTCTCCCTTCCCAGAAATTCTGGATTGGGGGCTGCACCTTCATGCCGATTTAGAATAGGGAACTGGTTTCTTGCAGTGGTTAGATTGGTTCCAATTGGAAACTGGCTTGCAAACAAAATTAGAAGAGAGATACTAACTTGCAGATTCATCCGAAAACTGATCAGAAAGATTATCACACCAAAAAGTAGAGACCGCAGCAACACAAGCAATACTAATAGCTGGCCTAAAAAGTTTTTCTATAAAAGGACTCTAATTTCCTATCCATAGGTTCTTTAAAGGAAGTACTATTTTCCCAAAGATCAAAGTTAGAAGCTGGTAAAGGAAACATTTTCTTAAAACGTAAGGAAGGCTTTAAAGGACTACCCAGCTTAGACCACTTAGAGACTAGTGTAGAGATAGCATCAGGAATAGGAAAAATCTCTGGGGATATAGCAGCAGGTTTAAAAAACAAATCCAATTGTTTAACAGCTCTTGGAAGAGATGGAAATTACACCCCCTTACCAGTAATAGGCAGGCATGCTAACAAAACTAAAGGAAGCAGGGAGCGCTAACCCGACACAGAACATCAAAAACAAGTGTGCAAAAAAGAACACACTGCACGAAAATTCCGGTGTGCCTCCTACCGCTTAAAGAAACTGCCGTGGGCTATTCCGATCGGCTGATGTGTACAACCTCCAATTTGACGTTCAATATCACGACTTGCCACCGTGTGAAAACTCTAACCCAATGTGCGCTAGCCCGACTAGCAGACGCATGCAAAGACTTACCGACATATGAACAAAAAAAACATAATTTATGTAAGAACTTATCTGATAAATTCATTTCTTTCATATTAGCAAGGGTCCATGAGCTAGTGACGTATGGGATATACATTCATACCAGGAGGGGCAAAGTTTCCCAAACCTCAAAATGCCTATAAATACACCCCTCACCAAACCCACAAATCAGTTTAACGAATAGCCAAGAAGTGGGGTGATAAGAAAAAAGTGCGAAGCATAAATATAAGGAATTGGAATAATTGTGCTTTATACAAAAAAATCATAACCACCACAAAAAAGGGTGGGCCTCATGGACTCTTGCTAATATGAAAGAAATGAATTTATCAGGTAAGTTCTTACATAAATTATGTTTTCTTTCATGTAATTAGCAAGAGTCCATGAGCTAGTGACGTATGGGATAATGACTACCCAAGATGTGGATCTTCCACGCAAGAGTCACTAGAGAGGGAGGGATAAAATAAAAAAGAATAAAAAACAGAGGCGCCACCATGGCCTAATATCGCCAGTACAGGTAAAATGAGCAGCAAAATGAGAATGTGAATACTCACAAACATAAAGCACCCCACTGGTGCTAGTAGAGCAGACTGACACTTCTCAGTGGTTCAGCACACTGTATCCAAAGCGCAGAGACAGTCAGGAATCCTCTGACACTCCAATGTATATGTGCCTATTGATAAAGGAAAAAGCAACACGACATGGCCCAATATCATCAGGACAAGGGGAAAATAACACCAATAGCTTGCACTTACAAGATGGTGGGCACCTGCAGGTGCAATCTCAGCAAACTGGAGCCAAAACGTCGCCCAGTAGACTTAAAACAGCAATCCTCAACAGGAACCAGGATCAACGATATAATTTATCACAGGAGGTGAAAAAAATACACACAATAGCAAGTGTATAAAAGTATAAAAAGTCTTTAATAACACAGCAACTAGTTTCTCAGCCTACTCAGGGCTGTTTCATCAGGCTATGACAAACATTATAAAACACTTGCTATTTAACAGAAATCTCTGTTTAAAAGATTTCTGTTAAATAGCAAGTGTTTTATAATGTTTGTTATAGCCTGATGAAAAAGCCCTGAGTAGGCTGAGAAACTAGTTGCTGTGTTATTAAAGACTTGCTATTGTGTGTATTTTTTTCACCTCCTGTGATAAATTATATCGTTGATCCTGGTTCCTGTTGAGGATAGCCATCCTTTGACAGAGTGCAGCCTCAAACATCTGGGAACTGTCATTACCCTGGACCCATAGACTTTAACATTATCATTATTTGGTTTTGAATTGGTTTTAATATTTTTTCCAATCTATGTTTATATTCCAGTAAAAAAAAAAATAAAATAATATATATATATATATATATATATATATATATATATATATATATATATATATATATATATATATATATATATATATATAGTTTTTTACTATTATCATTTTCAGCATTGTGGTTACTTACTTATGTCCACATTTTAGATTTTTTAGGGTTTTATTTATAGTTTTATTATTGTTGCTATTATCATATTTCTAGATTTAGGCCTGTTTTTTTCTGTTGAGACATTACAAGCACTACCATATCACCTATTATATTGAAACTGAGGAAGCGCCCCCTAAGGGCGTGGTGTGTCCACTGAGTACACACCACTCTCTCCATACATAATAGGGATAAAATAAAGACAGCCAATTCCGCTGAAAAAAATCCACACCCAAAAATAAAGTTTACATCTTATAAAGAAAAAAACTGAAAATATAAGCAGAAGATTCAAACTTAAACAGCTGCCTGAAGTACTTTTCTACCAAAAACAGCTTCAGAAGAAGAAAACACATCAAAATGGTAGAATTTAGATAAAAAAAGATAACAAATAGACTAGAAGTCTTTCTGAAATTCTTAGTAGCTTCAACATAATATTTCAAAGCTCTAACTACATCCAAAGAATGCAATGATTTCTCCTTAGAATTCTTAGGATTAGGACATAATGAAGGAACCACAATTTCTCTACTAATGTTGTTAGAATTCACAACCTTAGGTAAAAATTTAAAAGAAGTTCGCAACACCGCCTTATCCTGGTGAAAAATCAGAAAAGGAGACTCACAAGAAAGAGCAGATAATTCAGAAACTCTTCTGGCAGAAGAGATGGCCAAAAGAAACAAAACTTTCCAAGAAAGTAATTTAATGTCCAGCGAATGCATAGGTTCAAACGGAGGAGCTTGAAGAGCCCCCAGAACCAAATTCAAACTCCAAGGAGGAGAAATTGACTTAATGACAGGTTTTATACGAACCAAAGCTTGTACAAAACAATGAATATCAGGAAGATTAGCAATCTTTCTGTGAAAAAGAACAGAAAGAGCAGAGATTTGTCCTTTCAATGAACTTGCAGACAAACCTTTATCCAAACCATCCTGAAGAAACTGTAAAATTCTCGGAATTCTAAAAGAATGCCAGGAAAAATGATGAGAAAGACACCAAGAAATGTAAGTCTTCCAGACTCTATAATATATCTCCCTAGATACAGATTTACGAGCCTGTAACATAGTATTAATCACAGAGTCAGAGAAACCTCTTTGACTAAGAATCAAGCGTTCAATCTCCACACCTTTAAATTTAAGGATTTGAGATCCTGATGGAAAAAAGGACCTTGCGACAGAAGGTCTGGTCTTAACGGAAGAGTCCACGGTTGGCAAGAGGCCATCCGGACAAGATCCGCATACCAAAACCTGTGAGGCCATGCTGGAGCTACCAGCAGAACAAACGAGCATTCCTTCAGAATCTTGGAGATTACTCTTGGAAGAAGAACTAGAGGCGGAAAGATATAGGCAGGATGATACTTCCAAGGAAGTGATAATGCATCCACTGCCTCCGCCTGAGGATCCCTGGATCTGGACAGATACCTGGGAAGTTTCTTGTTTAGATGAGAGGCCATCAGATCTATTTCTGGAAGTCCCCACATTTGAACAATCTGAAGAAATACCTCTGGGTGAAGAGACCATTCGCCCGGATGTAACGTTTGGCGACTGAGATAATCCGCTTCCCAATTATCTATACCTGGGATATGAACCGCAGAAACTAGACAGGAGCTGGATTCCGCCCATACCAGAATTCGAGATACTTCTTTCATAGCCAGAGGACTGTGAGTCCCTCCTTGATGATTGATGTATGCCACAGTTGTGACATTGTCTGTCTGAAAACAAATGAACGATTCTCTCTTTAGAAGAGGCCATGACTGAAGAGCTCTGAAAATTGCACGGAGTTCCAAAATATTGATCGGTAATCTCACCTCCTGAGATTCCCAAACCCCTTGTGCTGTCAGAGACTCCCACACAGCTCCCCAACCTGTAAGACTTGCATCTGTTGAAATTACAGTCCAGGTCGGAAGAACAAAAGAAGCCCCCTGAACTAAACGATGGTGATCTGTCCACCACGTCAGAGAGTGTCGTACAATCGGTTTTAAAGATATTAATTGAGATATCTTTGTGTAATCCCTGCACCACTGGTTCAGCATACAGAGCTGAAGAGGTCGCATGTGAAAACAAGCAAAGGGGATCGCGTCCGATGCAGCAATCATAAGACCTAGAATTTCCTGGTAGGAATGTATATCCCATACGTCACTAGCTCATGGACTCTTGCTAATTACATGAAAGAAAATAATTTAACAGGGGAATAAGGTTCCAGCATAGGCTACAAATATCTATATATATATATATATAAAAATAACAAAGAGGAACTTAACAATATTGATATCACAGTCCCTAGGCTATAAAGTACTAAACTGAAAGTACAAAATAATAGATAATAAGCTAAGTGTTCCAAATACACAAACATACTTACCTAACAGACACCCATATTAGTGGACACAAACACAGAAGATTACTGCTTCCAGTAGATAGCCTATCCACTCCAGTGCTGCAAACATAACAGCAGAGGAACTTGAATATTGAGTATACTGACAAACCAGCAGGAGGCGGCTATGGTCCCTATGGCAAGCTTTTGATTAATTGCGTCACTACTCAATACTACCATGACATCCCTCTGTCAAACAGTAGCTCTCTGAGGCAAAAGGGACCTCAAATCGGTCTGAGGACTCCTCTCATAGAAAAAAATGTTGACACCTCCATTCTTCACCTTCCTCCTGCAGAGGCAACGACAAGACTAGTACAGTATGCAGTAAGGTGGGAGGGGGTTTTAAGGGCTCTTGGAATTTTGGGAATCTTTGCCTCCTCCTAGTGGCCAGGAGTGTAATTCCCAGGCGTAATAGATCATGGACTCTCACCACCTGTATGAAAGCAATATCACAAACTTTATTTTTGAATGGGAGGAATTGCAGATCATTTTTAATGCATACGATATTAAAATATATGACTGTTACTTTAAAGCTGATTTACCTTTGGACATGAACATTTATTTGACCCATGAACAAATACCTTTTGAGGAGAATTCATGTGGAACTGATTAAACATATCAGAAGTATATATCAGCACACCTTGTCATCAAGCTCCAGATCACGGTGACCAATTTTAATTCTTTTTGCACAGCCACAAATAGAAGCTGATAACGTTGTCACATGAAATGAGTAAGTCTGCCATCACCTGATGGATACTGGATTACAGGGACACTAAAGTCAAAACTAAACTTTTTGGATTCAGATAGAGCAAGCAGTGTTAATAGATTTTACCATTTACTTCCATGATCAAATTTATTATTATCAAATTCTTTTTTTATGCACACGTTTTTGTGGTGCTAGCACCTACTGTGCATCCCTAAAATGAGTCTGTGATTGGCTAATGGCTATCACATAATACAAGAGTCAGCAAATGGAAGGAATGCAAGTGCTCTTGTATTGTCTTTTTTTTGTTCTCAGCTCAGCTTGATATTCTTTTTTGAAAAGCATATCTAGATAGACTCAGTGGCTGTTAATTGGTCACTGCACATTAATGCATCATGTGATTGACTCACCCATGTGCATTGTTATTACTTCCTCAAAGGATACCTAAAGAAGCAATTTAGATAATAGAAGTAAATTGGAATGTTGTTTAAAAGTGTATTCTTTATCTAAATCATGAAAGAAAAATGTTGGGTTTCATATCCCTTTAGTTATACTGCAATGGTGGAGATGTTCCATTTTCTTCCATCAATAAATGGTTGTTTCCTAAATAATAAGTCTAAACATAAATGAAAATATTTATTTCCATAGCACTTTTATATGTTCTATTATGAAAACTAGCAATAGATAACAGTTTACTACTTCAATTCTCAAATAGTGTTAAACTGTACAGCAGCATTTTGGATTGTGCTCAAGCACAACACTTAAGAGACCACTTGTAATACAAGCTCAATGAGCACTCTCCCTGAGCTACCCATTTAAAGTATTGGGCGAGCTAAAACATTTAGTCCACATTCACATGCTTTAGTTAAAATGTTTATCCTACTTTTAATACCAAATTGTGTGTTATTTTTAGTGTGAGACCCAGCCTAAGTGAATGCATCCAGTGCTACTCACAGCACTCCACTTGTAATCTAGCGCTTTACTGGGCATTATATTTTGATTCTAATATTTCTTTTATTAAAGGGCCATAATACCCAAATGTTTAAACACTTGAAAGTGATGCAGTATAGCTGTAAAAAGCTGACTAGAAAATATCACCTGAACATCTCTATGTAAAAAAGAAAGATATTTTACCTCAAAAGTTCCTCAGTAGCCACATCCCATTGTAAAGGATTTCTAAGCAGCATATTAGAATGTCTGTCCCGGGACAGCTGAAAGGATTAGCCTTGTGCACTCTCATGTCATTTCCCTATTCAGTGTAACAATGAAATCTCATGAGAGTTAAGTCAAATCTCATGAGATCACAGTAAAAGAGTTCATGACCTCAGCACTGCTGATGCCGATTGGCTGCTGTTCATTTCTTCTTTTTTTTTTTTTTTTTTTTTAACCTACAGCTGGGAGCAGCTGAGTATAACTTTTTACACAGAACTTACTCTGCTGAGCTGAGGAGGTTGTGAGGTAAAATATCTTCCTTTTTTACATAGAGATGCTCAGGTGATAGTTTCCGGTCAGCTTTCTACAGTTATACTGCATCAGTTTCAAGTGATTTAGCATACGAGTATTAGGTCCCTTTAAGTAACAAAAAAACTGGTCTTGTTCATAAATCAAATTTGATAGTAGCACTAATATGGCAAGAAAACATCCACATCTCAGAATCCATGAACCCTTTAGACAGCAGGTAAATCTCTGGCTCTGAGAGCATCACAAAAACCAACACTGCTTGAAGAAGAAAAAAAGATACCCAAGTCTATAAAGAAGTCTGCAAGACCCTACTTTCAAAAGTATTTTACTATGAGACAAACATAATAAACTGGCAAAATGTAAGTATGTATATTGAAACTGAGACCTTCTCTGGATGCTATTAGAATAGCAGAGAAAATCTATTTAGTAAGCCCAAGGATTCTTATTGTCATTTATTGGAACCTGAATGAAACCCAAAATGGTATTCCTGTTATTCTTTATGTCTTACAAATTATATTCAAGTGTTTTAAAAATAAGTTTTTTTCTGTGAAGGAGAACCTTATTTTGAGTATGAGATAAGAAAGATGAGATAAGAAAATATTAATATTCTGAGAAAAAATAATCTTAAAAACCATCCTAATACAGCCTTATCTTGAAATAAGAGGTCAAAATATAAGCGTACCTAACTCTGAAAACCATACCAACAGTCAAAAATGTTGCCAATAAAATGATCTAAATGATAAAGAACATTCAATGCCATAAAGGTAGAAAATGTAAGGAATAGACAAGGTTTCCTATGAAAAACTCCAGTGTATACACCAGATGGCAAATGCCCACCCAAGCAATAAGCTGGTCGCATAAACTATACTGTCAGATAACATCCAGAGAAAAAAGGCTTAGGAGCCCAGGGTAGCTGAACAGCAGGAAAACCAGAGGTATAACAACAACTATATATATTTTGTTGCTTATGTTTTAATTCTCTTTAACATGTGTATATATAAGAGCATGCGATGTTAAAAATTCATAGACATTGCAAATAAATATATAATAATATTCATAAATACGCTTATAAATAAAAAAAAACAGAATATGCAGTAGTTACAAATCCATTGCTCCATTTTTCATCATACTTTTCACACAAAGAAAATATTTTAGTTGGGGACCTCATCACAAACCTGAGGTCATAAAAAAGTTTTGGGGGAAATAGATATCAAACTATACTCCAAAGAGCTTTTATTTTTTGTTTATATTCATTTTACAGCATTTATCAATAATTTAAATACAGTGCAGAAAGGGTCATTTGTTAACTATTACACATTTAAAAGTGTGCTAATTTTCCTTAATACCAGTGCATTCATTTAAAGGGTTACCAGATAGGTCATATAATTTAAACAATAACATTAGAGATATATATCTGCAAAGTTACTTTTTGAAGCAATATTGCAAATGCTGGTTGTACGGTGATTTTATATTCATAAATTTATACATAGTATACAAAATACATAGTTCAAATAAAAGGTAAAATATTTTATTTACATTTACACAAATAACTTTTTTTTTATCAAATACATTTTTTTTTTATTTGAACCAATTCCGGTTCTAGATCAGTTACAAAAAAAAAAAAAAGAATATGTGAGCAATACAAGCAGTCAACACTATATTGTGGACGTTTTAGTAAGAGGTTTACAAGTAAATTCTAACAAACAGGATGAATGTCTAAACTTTGTTGCATAGGTTTGAAATGAATATGATGTACGACTGATGAACAGATGAAACAGCCCAGAAATATTGTGCAAACTTAAATAATATTGTTTGCATCCCTTACATGTGCATGCCATGATGATACAGTTAGTAATGTAATAAAACCATGATTTTAAGGTACAGTCTAGGCCAAAATAAACTTTTATGATTCAGAAAGGGCATGTAGTTTTAAACAATTTTCCAATGTACTTTTATCACCAATTTTGCTTTCTTCTCTTGTTATTTTTAGTTGAAAGCTGAACCTAGGAGTTCATATGCTAATTTCTTAGACATTGAAGGCCACCTCTTATCTGAATGCATTCTGACAGTTTTTCACCACTAGAGTGTGTTAGTTCATTTGTGTCATGTAGATAACACTGTGCTCACGCACGTGGAGTTACCTAGGAGTCCGCACTGATTGGCTAAAATGCAAGTCTGTCAAAAGAACTGAAATAAAGGGGGCAGTTTGCAAAGACTTAGATAGAAGGTAATCACAGAGGTAAAAGTGTATTAATATAACTGTGTTGGTTATGCAAAACTAGGGAATGGGTAGTAAAGGGATTAGCTATCGTTTAAAACAATAAACAAATTCTGGTGTAGACTGTCCCTTTAAAGCAATTCAATGAAAAGAAAAAGAAAGTGTTTTGTAAGTGCAAACTAATGTAAAATGATATTATGCATTTAAACAAAGTCAAATTATTTTAATATACTTATCAAAGTCACATCCCTTTGGTTTTGATATTACATCAACATGGATATTTATGAAGTATACAAATAAGAAATTCTGAGAAGAATGAAAGTTTTAGAAAACTTATTTCTAAAACGTGCATTAAAAAAAAAAAAAAAAAAATCTAAATGCAGTGCTTTGGGACATGAAACCCACATTTTTTTATGATTCAGGTAAAGAATACAATTTTAAACAACATTCCAATTTACTTTTTTTTTAAATTTGCTTCATTCTTCAGATATCCTTTGTTGAAGAAATAGCAATGCATATGGGTGAGCCAATCACACGAGGCATCTATGTGCAGCCACCAAACAGCAGCTACTGAGCCTATTAAGATATGCTATTCAACAAAGGATATTAAGACAATAAAGCAAATTAGATAATAGAAGTAAATTAGAAAGTTGGTTAAAATTGCATGCTCTTTCTAAATCATGAAGAAGAAAAAAAAAGGGTTTTATGTCCCTTTAACTCTCTGGGAAAAAAAAAAATCTTACTTCATTCATGTAAAAACACTACACATTCTTGAATGTCTTTTTTAGCTGCCCACAAATACACACAACCATACATTACTCCTGTGTCAACTGTAAATTCCTTTGCCCTTTAAAAAAAAAAAAAAAAAAAGACAAATATTTTAAAGCTAGTTTTATGGACATTTAAAACTGGTTAATTTGAATGTGCTTTTAAGAACTGTTGTTCCTCGCAAATGCATTATTTTATGCACATAAAATAAAAAATGTAAAGAACTTACCAGTTTATTTCTATTATCAAAATTTGCATCATTCTTTTGGTATTCTTTGTTGAAGGAGCAGCAAATGAATCTTAAAGGGACATTAAACCCAAAATGTTTCTTTCATGATTCAGATAGAGAATACAATTTTAAACACCTTTCCAATTTACTTCTATTTAAATTTGCTTCCTTCTAGTGTTATCCTTTGCTGAAAGGTTTATCTAGGTAAGCTCAGAAGCAGTAAAGAACCTAGGTATTAGCTGCTGATTGGTGGCTGCGTATATATACTGATTGTCATTGGCTCACCCATGTGTTCAGTCAGTAACCAGTAGTGCATTGCTGCTCCCTCAAAAAATGATAGCAAGAGAATGAAACAAATTAGATAATAGACGTAAATTAGAGAGTTGTTTAAAATTTCTATTTTGTATCTGAATCATGAAAGAACAATTTTGGGTTTCACGACCCTTTAAGCCAATGACAACAAGTATATATATATATATATATATATATATATATATATATATATATATATATATATATATATATATATATATATATATATATATATATATATGCAGCCACCAATCAGACGTGACTTGCTGCTCCTAAACCTATCTACGCATGCTTACCCAAAGAGCAAAGTAAATGAGATAATAGAACTAAATTGGAAAGTTGTTTAAAATTGCATGCAAATTAACTGCAAAAGGGATGCCATGGGTATCTAAAATTGGACAAGATATGGATACTGCAGGGTACAAGAGAATGAGAAAAAATTACTAATAGGCATTGGCTGCACAAATATGTAAAATAAGGTATATGGAGTTAAATATCAATGCCTGGTTAGTACGAAACACTGCTCACCTTTAAAACTTTCCAAAAAGGTTTATATGATAGAATACTAATAAATAAGGTGGTGCAAATTAATGCAGTTTCTACTCAGTGTGCCTTGAGTGACTATTTGGTATATATATATATATATATATATATATATATATAACATAATTTATGCTTACCTGATAAATTCCTTTCTCCTGTAGTGTAGTCAGTCCACGGGTCATCATTACTTATGGGATATTAACTCCTCCCCAACAGGAAGTGCAAGAGGATCACCCAAGCAGAGCTGCTATATAGCTCCTCCCCTCTACGTCACACCCAGTCATTCGACCGAGAACCAAACGAGAAAGGAGAAACTATAGGGTGCAGTGGTGACTGGAGTATAATTAAAAAATTTAGACCTGCCTTAAAAAACAGGGCGGGCCGTGGACTGACTACACTACAGGAGAAAGGAATTTATCAGGTAAGCATAAATTATGTTTTCTCCTGTTAAGTGTAGTCAGTCCACGGGTCATCATTACTTATGGGATACCAATACCAAAGCTAAGTACACGGATGACGGGAGGGACAGGCAGTATCTCTATACGGAAGGAACCACTGCCTGAAGAACCTTTCTCCCAAAAACAGCCTCCGAAGAAGCAAAAGTGTCAAATTTGGAAAATTTGGAAAAAGTATGAAGAGAAGACCAAGTTGCAGCCTTGCAAATCTGTTCAACAGAGGCCTCGTTCTTAAAGGCCCAAGTGGAAGCCACAGCTCTAGTAGAATGAGCTGTAATCCTTTCAGGAGGTTGCTGTCCAGCAGTCTCATAGGCTAAGCGTATTATGCTACGAAGCCAAAAGGATAGAGAGGTAGCAGATGCTTTTTGACCTCTCCTCTGTCCAGAATAAACGACAAACAGGGAAGAAGTTTGTCGAAAATCTTTAGTTGCCTGTAAATAAAATTTCAGGGCACGGACTACATCTAGATTGTGCAGAAGTCGTTCCTTCTTTGAAGAAGGGTTAGGACACAATGATGGAACAACAATCTCTTGATTGATATTCTTGTTAGTGACTACCTTAGGTAAGAACCCAGGTTTAGTGTGCAGAACTACCTTATCTGAATGAAAAATCAGATACGGAGAATCACAATGTAAGGCTGATAATTCAGAGACTCTACGAGCCGAGGAAATAGCCATTAAAAACAGAACTTTCCAAGATAACAGCTTGATATCAATGGAGTGAAGGGGTTCAAACGGAACACCCTGTAAAACGTTAAGAACTAAGTTTAAGCTCCACGGCGGAGCAACAGATTTAAACACAGGCTTAATCCTGGCCAAAGCCTGACAAAAAGCCTGAACGTCTGGAACTTCTGACAGACGCTTGTGTAAAAGGATGGACAGAGCTGAGATCTGTCCCTTTAACGAACTAGCAGATAAACCCTTTTCTAAACCTTCTTGTAGAAAAGACAATATCCTAGGAATCCTAACCTTACTCCATGAGTAACCCTTGGATTCGCACCAGTGTAAGTATTTACGCCATATCTTATGGTAAATTTTCCTGGTAACAGGTTTCCTAGCCTGTATTAAGGTATCAATTACTGGCTCCGAAAATCCACGCTTTGATAAAATTAAGCGTTCAATTTCCATGCAGCTTCAGAGAAATTAGATTTTGATGTTTGAAAGGACCCTGAATTAGAAGGTCCTGTCTCAGAGGCAGAGACCAAGGTGGACAGGATGACATGTCCACTAGATCTGCATACCAGGTCCTGCGTGGCCACGCAGGCGCTATTAGAATCACTGATGCTTTCTCCTGTTTGATCCTGGCAATCAAACGAGGAAGCATCGGGAATGGTGGAAACACATAAGCCATCCTGAAGGTCCAAGGTGCTGTCAAGGCATCTATCAGGACCGCTTCCGGGTCCCTGGACCTGGACCCGTAACGAGGAAGCTTGGCGTTCCGGCGAGACGCCATGAGATCCATATCTGGTTTGCCCCAACGTCGAAGTATTTGGGCAAAGACCTCCGGATGAAGTTCCCACTCCCCCGGATGAAAAGTCTGGCGACTTAGGAAATCCGCCTCCCAGTTGTCCACTCCTAGGATGTGGATCGCTGACAGGTGGCAAGAGTGAGACTCTGCCCAGCGAATTATCTTTGATACTTCCATCATCGCTAAGGAACTTCTTGTCCCTCCCTGATGGTTGATGTAAGCCACAGTCGTGATGTTGTCCGACTGAAACCTGATAAACCTCAGAGTTGCTAACTGAGGCCAAGCCAGAAGGGCATTGAGAACTGCTCTCAATTCCAGAATGTTTATTGGAAGGAGACTCTCCTCTTGAGTCCATGATCCCTGAGCCTTCAGGGAATTCCAGACAGCGCCCCAACCTAGTAGGCTGGCGTCTGTAGTTACAATTGTCCAGTCTGGCCTGCTGAAGGGCATCCCCCTGGACAGATGTGGCCGAGAAAGCCACCATAGAAGAGAATCTCTGGTCTCCTGATCCAGATTCAGCGTAGGGGACAAATCTGAGTAATCCCCATTCCACTGACTTAGCATGCACAATTGCAGCGGTCTGAGGTGCAGGCGTGCAAAAGGAACTATGTCCATTGCCGCTACCATTAAGCCGATTACCTCCATGCATTGAGCCACTGACGGGTGTTGAATGGAATGAAGGGCACGGCAAGCATTTAGAAGCTTTGTTAACCTGTCCTCTGTCAGGTAAATTTTCATTTCTACAGAATCTATAAGAGTCCCCAAGAAGGGAACTCTTGTGAGTGGTAAGAGAGAACTCTTCTCCTCGTTTACTTTCCACCCATGTGATCTTAGAAATGCCAGTACTAACTCTGTATGAGACTTGGCAGTTTGAAAGCTTGACGCTTGAATCAGAATGTCGTCTAGGTACGGAGCTACCGAAATTCCTTGCGGTCTTAGTACCGCCAGAAGAGAGCCCAGAACCTTTGTAAAGATTCTTGGAGCCGTAGCCAACCCGAAGGGAAGAG
Source organism: Bombina bombina (assembly GCF_027579735.1). Taxonomy (NCBI): domain Eukaryota; kingdom Metazoa; phylum Chordata; class Amphibia; order Anura; family Bombinatoridae; genus Bombina; species Bombina bombina. Next base: position 192,693,869 of record NC_069504.1, on the reverse strand, counting down.
CTACAAACTGGTAATGCTTGTCTAGGAAGGCAAACCTTAGATACAGGTAATGTTCTCTGTGAATCGGTATGTGAAGATAAGCATCCTTTAAATCCACTGTGGTCATGTACTGACCTCTTTGGATCATGGGTAAGATTGTCCGAATAGTTTCCATCTTGAATGATGGAACTCTGAGGAATTTGTTTAGGATCTTTAAATCCAATATTGGTCTGAAGGTTCCCTCTTTTTTGGGAACCACAAACAGATTTGAGTAAAACCCTTGTCCGTGTTCCGACCGCGGAACTGGATGGATCACTCCCATTAGTAAAAGGTCTTGTACACAGCGTAGAAACGCCTCTTTCTTTATCTGGTTTGTTGACAACCTTGAAAGGTGAAATCTCCCTTGTGGGGGAGAAGCTTTGAAGTCCAGAAGATATCCCTGAGATATGATCTCCAACGCCCAGGGATCCTGGACATCTCTTGACCAAGCCTGGGCGAAGAGAGAGAGTCTGCCCCCCACCAGATCCGTTACCGGATCGGGGGCCCTCACTTCATGCTGTCTTAGGGGCAGCAGCAGGCTTTCTGGCCTGCTTGCCCTTGTTCCAGGCCTGGTTAGGTTTCCAGCCTTGTCTGTAGCGAGCAACAGCTCCTTCCTGTTTTGGAGCAGAGGAAGTTGAAGCTGCTCCTGCCTTGAAATTACGAAAGGCACGAAAATTAGACTGTCTAGCCCTGGGTTTGGCTCTGTCTTGAGGCAGGGCATGGCCTTTACCTCCCGTAATATCAGCGATAATTTCTTTCAAACCGGGCCCGAATAAAGTCTGCCCCTTGAAAGGTATGTTAAGTAGTTTCGATTTAGAAGTTACATCAGCTGACCAGGATTTTAGCCACAGCGCTCTGCGTGCCTGAATGGCGAATCCGGAATTCTTAGCCGTAAGTTTAGTTAAATGTACTACGGCATCAGAAATAAATGAATTAGCTAGCTTAAGGGTTTTAAGCTTAAGTGAAATCTCATCTAATGTCGCTGAGTCAAGGGTGTCTTCCAGAGACTCAAACCAAAATGCTGCCGCAGCCGTGACAGGCGCAATGCATGCAAGGGGTTGTAATATAAAACCTTGTTGAACAAACATTTTCTTAAGGTAACCCTCTAACTTTTTATCCATTGGATCTGAAAAGGCACAGCTATCCTCCACCGGGATAGTGGTACGCTTAGCTAAAGTAGAAACTGCTCCCTCCACCTTAGGGACCGTTTGCCATAAGTCCCGTGTGGTGGCGTCTATTGGAAACATTTTTCTGAATATAGGAGGGGGTGAGAAAGGCACACCGGGTCTGTCCCACTCCTTAGTAATAATTTCAGTAAGTCTCTTAGGTATAGGAAAAACGTCAGTACTCGTCGGTACCGCAAAATATTTATCCAACCTACACATTTTCTCTGGGATTGCAACTGTGTTACAATCATTCAGAGCCGCTAACACCTCCCCTAACAATACACGGAGGTTTTCCAGCTTAAACTTAAAATTTGAAATGTCTGAATCCAGTTTATTTGGATCAGATCCGTCACCCGCAGAATGAAGCTCTCCGTCCTCATGCTCTGCAAATTGTGACGCAGTATCAGACATGGCCCTAGCATTATCAGTATACTCTGTTCTCATCCCAGAGTGATCTCGTTTACCTCTAAGTTCTGGTAATTTAGACAAAACTTCAGTCATAACATTAGCCATGTCTTGTAAAGTGATTTGTAATGGCCGCCCTGATGTACTTGGCGTTACAATATCACGCACCTCCTGAGCGGGAGATGCAGGTACTGACACGTGAGGCAAGTTAGTCGGCATAACTTCCCCCTCGTTGTCTGGTGAATGTTGCTTAACATGTACAGATTGACTTTTATTTAAAGTAGCATCAATGCAATTAGTACATAAATTTCTATTGGGCTCCACCTTGGCTTTTGAACATATTGCACAAAGAGATTCCTCTGTGTCAGACATGTTTAAACAAACTAGCAATTAGACTAGCAAGCTTGGAAATACTTTTCAACTAAATTTACAAGCAATATGTAAAAACGTTACTGTGCCTTTAAGAAGCACACCAAAAAACTGACACAGTTGAATAAAAATGAACCGGATTAGTTATATGAACCAAATTTAGCAAAGGATTGATTAACCCTTAATATCAGAAAAAACGTATAACAATTGACAATATAAGCGTTTTTATCACAGTCAAGCACAGTCTCACAGGTCTGCTGTGAGTGATTACCTCCCTCAAAACTAGTTTTGAAGACCCCCTGAGCTCTGTGGAGACGTCCTGGATCATGCAGGGAGAAAAAGACTGTGACTGAATTTCTGATGCGTAGTAAAAGCGCCAAAATAGGCCCCTCCCACTCACACTACAACAGTGAGGGAAGCTCAGTAAACTGTTTTAATTTAAAACAAACGACAGCCATGTGGAAACAAAAGCCCAAAACCATTTTCACCAAGTACCTCAGATAATTAAACGATTTAACATGCCAGTAAACGTTTAAAATCTAATATATGAAATGTCATAAAAAAGCCTGCTGCTAGTCGCTCACACTGCAAGTTAGGCTAAAAGTTATATGCATATAGTATTTTCCCAGTGAAGTGCCATTCCCCAGAAATACTTAAGTGTAAACATATATACATGTCAGCCTGATACCAGTTGCTACTACTACATTTAAGGCTATACTTACATTATATCGGTATTAGCAGTATTTTCAAAGTCAATTCCATTCCTTAGAAAATAATATACTGCAACATACCTCTTTGCAGGTGAACCTGCCCGCTGTCCCCTGATCTGAAGTTACCTTACTCCTCAGAATGGCTGAGAACAGCAAACGGATCTTAGTTACGTCCGCTAAGATCATATACAAAAAACTCAGGTAGATTCTTCTTCAAATTCTGCCTGAGAAGGAAACAACACACTCCGGTGTCGTTTAAAATAACAAACTTTTGATTGAAGATATAAAAAACTAAGTTTAATCACCACAGTCCTCTCACACATCCTATCTATTAGTTGGGTGCAAGAGAATGACTGGGTGTGACGTAGAGGGGAGGAGCTATATAGCAGCTCTGCTTGGGTGATCCTCTTGCACTTCCTGTTGGGGAGGAGTTAATATCCCATAAGTAATGATGACCCGTGGACTGACTACACTTAACAGGAGAAATATATATATATATATATATATATATATATATATATATATATATATATATATATATATATATATATATATATATATATATATATGTGTGTGTGTGTGTGTGTGTTTCAAGTGTCCTTTTCGGTAAATGATGTTTTAATAGTTAACTATATGTACCCTCTTAAATGTGTATTTTGTATTAAATACAATGGGTAATAATTCCTTACTGTTATGTAAAACAACCTAAAAGGGTAAGGGCTAATAAACCAAAGTTAATATATTTACTTCGCATTTATTTTTTCAAATGTATTATTTTTTCAAATTGATTGTATTTATTTATATCTCCTACAAAGGAAATATATTAACTGTTGGTATATTAGCACTTACCCTTTTAGGTTGTTTTACATAACAATAGCGAATTATTACGCATTGTATTTAATACAAAATACACATTTAAGAGGGTACATATAGTTAACTATTAACCCATCATTTACCGAAAAGGACACTTGAAACACACACATATATATATACATATATATATATATATATATATATATATATATATATATATATATATATATATACACATATATATATATATACATACATACACATACACATATATATATACATACACACACAGTATATACCAAATAGTCACTCAAGGAACACTGAGTAGAAATGGCATAAATTTGCGCCGCCTTATTTATTAGTATTTCTGCAAAAATATGTAGCTGTAGGATATACGTAATTTCATCAAACTTTATATGCATATATAACAATGGTCATTAAAAATATCAAACCAATAGCATTTAATTGCTTAAAAAAAGGTTGATAAATTATGGCACTTGCATTAATAATTTCAACAATGACATCTACAAACAGTTTATAACTTATATATAGAGTCTCTGTACATATCTATCGTCTTTGTTTTTTTTGCTTTGTTTTTTTTAAAAAGCAGAATACACGGACCAGTAATCTGGTCATTATCGTCAGGAGAGTCACAAATATCAGTAACAAAATGCAATTTGATTAACAGTATTCTCCCTGTTATAGATGAGAAGTGGAGCGGCTGCTGTATTTGTACAAATTCTTACAGGTTAATATAAAAATATATAAAACATACATTTGTAAAGTTTACTGCCATAAGTAATTCAATTTACTTATCTTTGGATGATAATTAGGATTTAACTAGCTTAAATCCTTGACCGGTGTCAAGCACTGATGGAAGAAACCAATTGAGTTTTAACCTTTTTAAGCATTTGTAACAGACTTTGCAAAACCAGAACATGTTAAGTGTCCCGCACCAATTCGCTAAATGAACAAGTGGGTATGTCACACGAGGAAAATAAATCATCCAGTGCTTAGTAACATCACTCCCGGTTGGTAAATGAAGAGTGTAATCACTCCAATGTTTTGACACCCCATATACCGCTTTTACAGTACGTCCCTTTTCAGACCAACTTATATTATTGTCAGGGTTACAATTATACTCCACCCATTCTTTAGTGAAATCTCCCAGTTGAGGAGGATCTGCTTCTTCAATGTCCACAACCCTGGCCATCTCTGCTCCTTGGACAGCGATGTACTGATCATTAACTTTTCGAACCTCTTTAACCCATGGTAGAGAGCTTTCAGTGTCTAATACAATAATAAGTCGGGAACAAAAGGCACTGTTTTTCTCTCTCCACCATTCCAGAAGTGTTTCAAACCGTAAAGTTTCACCACCTGTATGTAAATAGAAGGGTACATTTAAAAAACAAACAAAAAAAAAAAAAAAACACAACACACTTACAATGAACAAAAATAAAATGGAAGCAATTGTCCTTTACAGATTGATACGCAATACATCACAGGCATATGTTTAGATATTCAAGAGAAACATTCTTCATACCCAACCACACAATTTAACATGAATTCTACATGAGCTGCAAGTCTCTTCCCAGATTTTGATCACCAATAATATTAAATAAATAAATAATAAAAACAGCAAAGAACTGTGTATTTTGAGATACAACAATCTTGATAGCTAGTTTAGCAATTTTAAAACAACATCAAACTGAGGAGACTAAACATCATGGAGACAGTTAAAAGCTGTTCACAATCAAAACGCTCAATATAATTCATGTTCACTGCATATTTTATTGTACTTAAAGGGACACTAAACCCCAAATTTTTCTTTTGTGATTCAGATAGAGCATGCAATTTTAAGAAACTTTCTAATTTACTCCTATTATCAAATTTTCTTGGTATCTTTATTTGAAATGCAAGAATGTAAGTTTAGATGCCGGCCCATTTTTGGTGAATAACCTGAGTTATTCTTGCTTATTGGTGGATAAATTCATCCACCAATAAAAAAGTGCTGTCCATAGGTCTGAGCCAAAAAAGAAGCCTAGATGCCTTATTTTTCAAATAAAGATAGCAAGTGAACGAAGAAAAATTGATAATGGGATTAAATTTGAACGTTGCTTAAAATTGTATGCTCTATCTGAATCATGAAAGAAAAAAATTGGGTTCAGTGTCCCTTTAAACCTTGCACAAAATGAGCTGCGCATAGTTTTGTCAGTTTGGGACATTTCATTATAAGCTCTGATACATTGCTATTTAAGTTAAAAAAATAAAATACAAAATGAAATACTAACAACTTATATGTGTCGAGAACCAGTGACATTTTGTTCAGCAGAAAGGTGCTCTATTCCCTGTGCTATTTAGCCACTTAGCAATTTCATTAGCAGTTTTTATTTTATAATGGCAACAAGCAGAGAAGTACATTTAGCCACAAAATGAAAATGTGTTTAGTGACGAGCTTTGTAGAGTACTTAAACATCATGCAACAAAATAAAAAAACAAAAAAAAATATAATTGTTAAAGTGCTTTCAGAGTCACTGCCCATAGTTTTGTTGGGGAAACCCCAGGGATAAACCTCCAGTGTTGTATATTAGGACCACTTTCAAGAGTATTGTACAGAAAGGAGTCAGCCCTCCTTTCATTACAATTGTTTAATATACACATTACCCTGCCTTACTCTAAATAGGTAGAAACTGAACTGAAGCAAGAAAAGGAATAATGTACTTAGGAGTACTCACACTGCAGATTTCTAGGGGATAGTTTAACCAGTCTAAGTACTCAGTGGCCTCACTGTACTCACTAGGACTGACAAGATTTTACAAGAGTGAGACAAATCTTTTTTTAAGTTATTTGTTCATAGAAAATAATTTTCAGTTTAGAAATACTGGCAGACTAGATGGCCCTTCTAGCTCTTGTTTGTGCTCAAAAACGTACATTTGTGTGTATTCTTTGTACTTGGCCCATAAAAGTCCTCATTTTGAATATTTTGGTTTTGCTATTACAAGTCTCCTAAGTATGCATAATATATTGACTTTCCTGACAAATGTATATTTTAATTTACAGAAAATTAAACAAAATAAAAGGTAGGTTAGGAGAGTGGTAATATTTTATTTTCGCAATTTTATTAGCTCTCTCTAGAGGTCCTAGAATGGCCCAGAACAAAAATAAATAAATAATTAAAGAACGAAAAGACTAATGACAGTCTGTTCCATCTGTCACAACACATTACTAATATACTATGCAAAACTATATTAACAAATAACCTCTAGCTTTGCCTCAGTCTGTGAAGACGCCGCTCAGAAGATGTAACAGATAAAATCTGTATGCAAATAATAAAAAGACTAACAGAAGACTTGATAAGTAAAAAAATAAAATATATATATATATAGCTGTGTTTTGTAGGTAGTTGCGCCTAAAATGGTAGAGAGGTGAAAAAGCACTTGCAGTCAGTCTGATGATTGCTGCTGATAGGGGTATTTCACTTCCTCCGGAGCCAGATGAAAAGTTAGTAGTTTGTAGAAACACCATCTCTATCAGCGCTTCCAGGAGACGTTCCACATGTGCATGTATAGGTGCAACGGAAATAAATCTCTCTCCAATAAGTTAAATAGTTTGGTCAGCAGGGTACCTTTCTTAGTTTGGTTTTTACAGGAGTGGTTGTTGTGTAGGTAAATGCGGTGCGTGGATTGCTAGAAGCATTAATTAATTAACCGCTGCACCTATACAAGCACATGTGGAACATCTCCTGGAAGCGCTGATAGAAACACCATCTCTACAAACACACACACATATATATATATATATATATATATATATATATATATACACATATACACATATATACATATATCTATATATATATATATATATATCTATATATATATATATCTCTATATATATCTCTATATATATATATATCTCTATATATATCTCTATATCTCTATATATATATATCTCTCTCTCTCTCTATATATATATATATCTCTATATATATATATATACACTGTGTGCAGAATTATTAGGCAAATGAGTATTTTGACCACATCATCCTCTTTATGCATGTTGTCTTACTCCAAGCTGTATAGGCTCGAAAGCCTACTACCAATTAAGCATATTAGGTGATATGCATCTCTGCAATGAGAAGGGGTGTGGTCTAATGACATCAACACCCTATATCAGGTGTGCATAATTATTAGGCAACTTCCTTTCCTTTGGCAAAATGGGTTAAAAGAAGGACTTGACAGGCTCAGAAAAGTCAAAAATAGTGAGATATCTTGCAGAGGGATGCAGCACTCTTAAAATTGCAAAGCTTCTGAAGTGTGATCATCGAACAATCAAGCGTTTCATTCAAAATAGTCAACAGGGTCGCAAGAAGCGTGTGGAAAAACCAAGGCGCAAAATAACTGCCCATGAACTGAGAAAAGTCAAGTGTGCAGCTGTCAAGATGCCACTTGCCACCAGTTTGGCCATATTTCAGAGCTGCAACATCACTGGAGTGCCCAAAAGCACAAGGTGTGCAATACTCAGAGACATGGCCAAGGTAAGAAAGGCTGAAAGACGACCACCACTGAACAAGACACACAAGCTGAAATGTCAAGATTGGGCCAAGAAATATCTCAAGACTGATTTTTCTAAGGTTTTATGGACTGATGAAATGAGAGTGAGTCTTGATGGGCCAGATGGATGGGCCCGTGGCTGGATTGGTAAAGGGCAGAGAGCTCCAGTCCGACTCCCGCCAGCAAGGTGGAGGTGGAGTACTGGTTTGGGCTGGTATCATCAAAGATGAGCTTGTGGGGCCTTTTTGGGTTGAGGATGGAGTCAAGCTCAACTCCCAGTCCTACTGCCAGTTTCTGGAAGACACCTTCTTCAAGCAGTGGTACAGGAAGAAGCCTGCATCCTTCAAGAAAAACATGATTTTCATGCAGGACAATGCTCCATCACACGCGTCCAAGTACTCCACAGCGTGGCTGGCAAGAAAGGGTATAAAAGAAGAAAATCTAATGACATGGCCTCCTTGTTCACCTGATCTGAACCCCATTGAGAACCTGTGGTCCATCATCAAATGTGAGATTTACAAGGAGGGAAAACAGTACACCTCTCTGAACAGTGTCTGGGAGGCTGTGGTTGCTGCTGCACGCAATGTTGATGGTGAACAGATCAAAACACTGACAGAATCCATGGATGGCAGGCTTTTGAGTGTCCTTGCAAAGAAAGGTGGCTATATTGGTCACTGATTTGTTTTTGTTTTGTTTTTGAATGTCAGAAATGTATATTTGTGAATGTTGAGATGTTATATTGGTTTCACTAGTAAAAATAAATAATTGAAATGGGTATATATTTGTTTTTTGTTAAGTTGCCTAATAATTATGCACAGTAATAGTCACCTGCACACACAGATATCCCCCTAAAATAGCTATAACTAAAAACAAACTAAAAACTACTTCCAAAACTATTCAGCTTTGATATTAATGAGTTTTTTGGGTTCATTGAGAACATGGTTGTTGTTCAATAATAAAATTAATCCTCAAAAATACAACTTGCCTAATAATTCTGCACTCCCTGTATATATATATATATATATATATATATATATATATATATATATATATATATATCCACTTGGTAGATAAAGACCTGCACTCCAACCCTCAAATATTTGAGTGAGCAGCCACCAGGGTGCTATATCAAAGATATACAAAAACAGTCACTAAAAAGATAGCACTCACTGGATTTAAGAATAAAACTTAGCTTTTATTGTAGAATTTTCAAAGATTAAAACGATCCCATGACGTTTCGGTGCCAACCAGCACCTTTATCAAATGGTTCAAACAGGTTTTTCCCTGTGGATGTCAGGCTTTGTCATCTACCTGAAGGAACTGTTTATTTTTAAATCCAGTGAGTGCTATCTTATTAGTGACTGTATATATGTACAGTATATATATATATATATATATATATATATATATATATATATATATATATATATATATATATATATATATATATATATATATATATATATATATATATATATACACACACACACATATACTATATATACACATAGAACACAGAAAAAGTCCAGCACTCACTTACAAGCTCACAACTAAGATAAAAAGTAACAATGGAAGAGTTAGTTACTGCATCTGGCCAAATGAGACAAGCCCAGGTACCACGTCAAGGTCTCTTCCAAAACCTGGGTCCCTAAACAGCCACACAATGCAGGCTCACAGTCAAACAAACGGGTAAAAAATGAAGGGTGCGCAGGCTTATGTAATCTCCCCAGACATATACAAAACACGAAAGGGGACAGCACTCTCATGCTGGACTGGGTACACTTCTCATGACCCTGCAACATGCACAGCTTAATTTTTTTCCCAGTTTGTTTTTTTGTAATTTACCCATTTGGGACGTGCACCCAGACCTGTCTGGGGTTAACTGCCTGTGGCTCTGTAGACGGTGCAGCCTCGGGAAAGTGCTGTTTTTGCACCCAGGGCTGTGCATGTTGCAGGGTCATGGGATGTGTACCCAGTCCGGCCTGAGAATGCTGTCCCCTTTCGTGTTATATACATACATACATACATAAATATACATACATACACACACACTATAATTGCGTTTGTAATGTCTGTCGCCAGTTGCCCACGCATCCTCAAAGGAATGTTGGCAGAGCAAAGCAGCCAACAGAAACCTAAACTACCCATTGCCCGATAAGGGGCTTTTCCCTTAAAAGGGCATTCAGCTCTTTTTCACTGCCCTTAAAAGGGCATTCAGCTCTTTTTCACTGCCCTTAAAAGGGCATTCAGCTCTTTTGAAATTTGCACAAAAAAACCCTAATCTAAAAAAACAAAACCCCTCAAAAGATTAAAAAGAAAAAAAACCTATCACTAAAGCCCCAAATAAGTACTCACGGTTTCAGAAGTCCGACAGAGGTGGTCTTCTTCCAGGCGGGTCCATCATCTTCAGCAACAGCAAAGGCGGCGTGGAGCGGAGGTCCGGAGCGGTCTTCCCAGAAATTGAGATCCTCGGCGGCAGTCCTCGGCGAAGAGGTTCCTCTTCATGCGATCACCGCCGCACACTGAAGAATGAATTCAAGGTACCCCAAATTTATTATTCCTATTTTAGTAGCTCTAATCTTATTGGCTGTTTTGAAAAATTCAGCAGCCAATAGAATGAGAGCTAGTGAAATCTTATTGGCGGATTTGAACAGCCAATAGGATTTTAGTAGCTCTAATCCTATTGGCTGCTTCGAAAAATGCAGCCAATAGGAATGCAAGGTACCCAACTTGATTGCGGTACCTTGCATTCAATATTCAGTATACCACAGAAATCGGATGAAGAGGAGCCTCCATGCCGCCGACCACTGCCGAGGATCGCCACATCTGGGAAGACTGCTCCGGACTTCTGCTCCGCTGTGGATGAAGATGATGGACCCACCTGGAAGAAGACCTTCTCCGCTAGACTTCTGAAACCGTGAGTACCTATTTGGGGCTTTAGTGAAAGGTGTTTTTTTTAATTTTTAAGGTTTTTTTTTTTTTTTTTTTTTTTTTTTTTAAGATTAGGATTTTTTTGGGCAAATTTCAAAAGAGCTGAAGTGAAAAAGAGCTGAATATGAATAGGTTTATTAGTGTTAGATTTTTTTTTGGCGGGGGGGGGGTTCACTGTTAGGGGGGAATTTGTTTATTTTTAATATAACAGAGCTGTTTAACAGCAATGCCCTACAAAAAGCCCTTTTAAGGGCTATTGGTAGTTTAGTATTAGATTAGGGGGTGTTTTTATTTGGGGGGGGGGTATTTTTATAGGGGTATTAGTTTAGGTTTAATTGTATTTATTTTGATAGCTTTGTTTATTTTTTTCAGTATTTTTATTTTTTATAGCTTGAGGGGTTGTATTTTGAAAACATAGATTGCCCTCTGGGCAGTTTTATCAAATATATTTTTTTTGGTGTTCTTTCATTTCGGTGTATATGAAGTATCTTCAGAAGTGTGAAATCATCTTTTATGCATACTACAGAATTAAAACCACTTATAGATTTCACAAAATATCAATGAATAATCTTACCAGCTAATGCCCATTCGCCAGAGCTATGGGAGTGTCCACTATAGTATATTATGTAGGTATCATGCCTAGGTCCATCTGATGTTCTTAGCTCCAGAAAGGATTTCAGCTTTGTATGAAGAGTGTCAAAATTAAGCCCACTTGTAGAATAGTCACAACCATAGGTTTCTATCATGTGTGTAGCAAAGAATCTCTGGATAGAGTTAAGCATCCCTGTTGATCTCAAATTTAATTCCTGTACATGTTCTGGAGGAAGGAGCATGGGTTGTCCATTAGGGCTAAAATACAGAAAGAGAGAATACAGTTACAATCTTAACTGCGTGTGTATAATATAAATATAAATATATATTTAATGGGGCAAGGAGAGGGAGGGTGTAGTCCTATTTTTTAATCTCTATACAAATGGTTATTTATAAAATGATTCACCTTATTCAAGGATTGTTGATGCAGACCCTCAAATTAACGTTTTAAACACTTAAAAAGAGAGATAAGTGAAATGGGTATGATTAAACCTCTTTCCAAAAAGTAAGGGAACTTAGCACTCTTTTTGCATTAAACCATAAGTTCTTTTATTATTCATATAAATGCATCTCCCAGACACAAGTAAATTCCCACATGACATTGGAACTAATATATCTATACATATAAGTGAATCTAAGTGCTTATTAAACCACTTACTTCAACACATTTCATATAAACACAACACTTAATATGTCCCTTTAAGACCTTATAGCATATTTGAATAGGCACATATCGTCCATTGCTCATATTGGATTGTTAACCTCAAATTATCCAGGCACGGTTAGTTCATCATCCAAAGAACTAAATACAAAAACCATTGGGATTGTCCATCCTGTATTTTTTGCAAAACAAAGCAGTTATATTCAAAAACTGTATTGAGCCAACTTCACAGCTCACTTGAATGCTCTATCATCAATCAGAGCTGTTTAACACACTCTAGCATTTTGCTTCAAAAGGGCTGTTTACAGATCTTGCTTGCAGGCTTACAAAGTGCAATCAAAGTACATAACCGCTCTTTAGGTCAAACTGCACCCGCTATCCACCTCCTCTTACCGGATCCGTGGAAATTGCAGGCAGTTATTTGGATCATCAGAAGTACAGACCTCCAAGATGCACCGCTCTCATGGTGAACAGTCTCCCTGAAGGTTTTCCCAGCATGCTCTTGGGTCTGACGTCACCGCCCTCTGCTCACTGCAACCAGGTGTAGTGTTTTCAAGCAGGTGGGTGATACAATCCGGGGGAGTTTACCAGCAAATCAAAGTCCAGTTTCATTCTTAGCATGTAGAGGCTACCTTCCTCGGCTCCCAAACAGGATGATGCTATGTATTAAAGTGCCATCAAAATAGCATATAGGGTCTCAGCAAGCCAACGCCATGTACGTTTCACCCCTTTGTAATCATCAAATGGGGCCTCATCAGGGCTGTATTGCTAGACACCTGTGTGCCTTCCTTTATACATCCTAAGCCCAATCCTCAGGCAACTCATCTTTTCTCTTTCTTAAAGGGACATTTACTAACAATATATTTACACGTTTTTATATTAAGTGGCAAGTGATAGCGTAATCCTACTTGGTTCTGAAAGGCATATGTACATATCCAATATTTTATCTCAATAATATAAGTCAATTTATTACTGATAATCCAACATCATTACTTACTGTGTATATATATATATATATATATATATATATATATATAACATTTTTAACATAGACCTTTCTTTCTAAATCATTATACAAAACTAGCGAAGTACATTTTATCATTCAGGCCCAATGGGCGTCTTGTCCTTAATCTGTATATCCACATTGCCTCTTTCTGTAATAAGATTTTATAAACATTGCCTCCCTTACCATGGGGTCACCTTTATCTATAGCCACACATTTTAAGCTTGTTGCTTAAATTTAAATAAAAAGGATACAAATGTTGCACAACACATTGCCTCTTTCCATAACAGTGAAGCAACAAGCCTAAAATTCGTGGGTATCGATAAAGGTGACCCACATGGTAGGGGAGGCAATGTTGATAAAATCTTGTTACAGAAAGAGGCAAGGTGGATATACAGATTAAGGGCAAGACGCCCATTGGTCCTGAATGATAAAATGGACTTCGCTAGTTTTGTATAAATGATTCAGAAAGAAAGGTCTATGTTAAAAATTAATTGTGTGTGTATAATATATATATATATATATATATATATATATATATATATATATATATATATATACATATATATATATATATATATATATATACACACATACATACAACACACATATATACATACACACACACAGTAAGTAATGATGTTGGATTATCAGTAATAAATTGAGTTATATTATTGAGATAAAATATTGGATATGTACATATGCCTTTCAGAACCAAGTAGGATTACGCTATCACTTGCCACTTAATATAAAAACGTGTAAATATATTGTTAGTAAATGTCCCGTTAAGAAAGAGAAAAGATGAGTTGCCTAAATATTGGGCTTAAGATGTGTAAAGGAAGGCACACAGGTGTCTAGCAATACAGCCCTGATGAGGCCCCACTTGATGATTTCAAAGGGGTGAAATGTACATGGCGTTGGCTTGCTGAGACCCTAGGGGCGTGATCCGATATACGGCGCAAGTTTCGGCGCAAGCCCGTAATTTCACCTCGCACATTGGGGTATTACATATATTTCGCCGGCATTTCCTAAGTGCCGTTAGTCGGATAAACTAGCGATGTCCAGAAATAAGCGTAAGTTTTCTGGAGTCGCCAGTGACTTACGGCACTTTAGAAACTGCCGGCGCCTAATAAAAGTAACTAAAATTTTAAATCTCCCGTAACTGTCTAACACGCCTCCCAAAAATAAACCCCACACATATACCCCTATATCCGCAATCCCCCCTCTCACTACTAATAATAAATGTATTAACCCCTAAACCGCCAAAGCCCACACCGCAATAAACCTATTCTAGTATTAACCCCTAAACCGCCATAGCCCACAACACAATACACCTATTAAAGTATTAACCCCTAAACCATCGCCAACGTCACCGCCACTATAATAAAGTTATTAACCCCTAAACCAAACCCTAACACCCCCTAACTCAACTATTATTTAAATAAATCTAAATAATATTACTATTAATAACTAAAGTATTCTTATTTAAAACTAAATACTTACCTATAAAATAAACCCTAAGATAGCTACAATAATTAATAATTACATTGTAGCTATATTAGGATTTCTTTTTATTTTACAGGCAACTTTGTATTTATTTTAACTAGGTACAATAGCTATTAAATAGTTAATAACTATTTAATAGCTACCTAGTTAAAATAATTACAAAATTACCTGTACAATAAACCCTAACCTAAGTTACAATTACACCTAACACTACACTTTCATTAAATTAATTAAATAAATTAAATACAATTAGCTAAAATTAAATACAATTAAATAAACTATAGTACAAAAACAAACACTAAATTACAAAAAATAAAAAAAAATTACAAGAAGTTTAAACTAATTAAACCTAATCTAAGACCCCTAATAAAATAAAAAAGTCCCCAAAATAATAAAATGCCCTAACCTATACTAAATTACAAATAGCCCTTAAAAAGGGCCTTTTGCAGGGCATTGCCCCAAAGTAATCAGCTCTTTTACCTGTAAAAAAAAAAAAAAAAAAAAAAAAGAACAATCCCCCCCCAACATTACAACCCACCACCCACACACCCCTATTCTAAAACCCACCCGATCCCCCCTTAAAAAAACCTAACACTACCCCATTGAAGATTACCCTACCTTGAGCCGTCTTCACCCAGCCGGGCACAAGTGGTCATCTGATCCGGCCAGAAGTCTTCATCCGATCGGGGCAGAAGAGGACATCCAGACCGGCAGTAGTCTTCATCCTATCCGGCAGAAGAGGACATCCGGACCGGGAGACGTCTTCATCCAAGCGGCAACTTATATCTTCATCCATCCGACAAGAAGCGGCTCCATCTTGAAGACATCCGGCACGGAGCATCCTTCCAGCACGACGGATTAACGACGAATGACGGTTCCTTTAAATTACGTCATCCAAGATAGCGTCCCTCGAATTCAGATTGGCTGATAGAATCCTATCAGCCAATCGGATTGAAGTTCAATTCGATTGGCTGATTGGATCAGCCAATAGAATGCGAGGTCAATTCTAGTGGCTGATTAAATCAGCCAATATGATTTTTCCTACCTTAATTCCGATTGGCTGATAGAATCCTATCAGCCAATCGGAATTCGAGGGACGCCATCTTGGATGATGTCACTTAAAGGAACTGTCATTCGTCGTTAGTCCGTCGTGCTGGAAGGATGCTCCGCGCCGAATGTCTTCAAGATTGAGCCGCTCCTCGTCTGATGGATAAAGATAGAAGATGCCGCTTGTATGAAGACGTCTCCCGGTCCGGATGTCCTCTTCTGCCCGGATAGGATGAAGACTTCTGCCGGTCTGGATGTCCTCTTTTGCCCCATCGGATGAAGGCTTCGGCCCGGCTGGGTGAAGACGGCTCAAGGTAGGGTGATCTTCAATGGGGTAGTGTTAGTTTTTTTTTAAGGGGGGGTCAGGTGGGTTTTAGAGTAGGGGTGTGTGGGTGGTGGGTTGTAATGTTGGGGGGGGGGGGGAAGATTGTTTTTTTTTACAGGTAAAAGAGCGGATTACTTTGGGGCAATGCCCCGCAAAAGGCCCTTTTAAGGGCTATTTGTAAATTAGTATAGGGCAGGGCATTTTATTATTTTGGGGGGCTTTTTTATTTCATTAGGGGGCTTAGATTATGTGTAATTAGTTTAAACTTCTTGTAATTTTTTTTCTCTGTAATTTAGTGTTTGTTTGTTTTTGTACTATAGTTTATTTAATTTAATTGTATTTTATTTTAGCCAATTGTAGTTAATTAATTTAATTTATTTATTGATAGTGTAGTGTTAGGTGTATTTGTAACTTAGGTTAGGTTTTATTTTACAGGTAATTTTGTAATTATTTTAACTAGGTAGCTATTAAATAGGTATTAACTATTTAATAGCTATTGTACCTAGTTAAGATAAATACAAAGTTGCCTGTAAAATAAAAATAAATCCTAAAATAGCTACAATGTAATTATTAATTATATTGTAGCTATCTTAGGGTTTATTTTATAGGTAAGTATTTAGTTTTAAATAGGAATCATTTATTTAATAATAGTTATATTATTTAGATTTATTTAAATAATAATTAAGTCAGGGGGGTGTTAGGGCTAGACTTAGGTTTAGGGGTTAATAAATTTAATATAGTGGCGTTGGGGGCAGGAGATTAGGGGTTAATAAATTTAATGTAGGTGGCGGCAGGGTCCGGGAGCAGCGGTTTAGGGGTTAATACATATAATGTAGGTGGCGGTGGGCTCCGGGAGCGGCGGTTTAGGGGTTAATACACTTTATTAGTTATTGCGGTGGGGGATTGCAGTTGACAGGTAGATAGACATTGCGCATGTGTTAGGTTTTTTTTGGAAGGCATTTTAGGGAGTTACGGTGCTCCCATACTCAGCGCAAGGCCTGCTACGGCTACATTTTATGGCGAGGTGAAAATGGAGTAAGATTTCTCCATTTACGTCACTTAAGTCCTTGCACTGGATATTGGATACCAAATTGCGCGTCTTTTATATGTTAGTCTATGGGTAAAAAAACTACGTCCGACGGGTGAAATATACGTGCCGCATTTATATGCGGCGCTGTACATAGGATACCAAAAACGAAATGCCGGTGACGCTGCATATGTAATGGGGCCCTAGATGCTATTTTGATGGCAATACATAGCATCATCCTGTTTGGGAGCCGAGGAAGGTAGCCCCTACATGCTAAGATTGAAACTGGGCTTTGATTTGCTGGTAAACTCCCCAAGATTGCATCACACACCTGCTTGAAAACACTACACCTGGTTGCAATGAGCAGAATGCGGTGACGTCAGACCCAAGAGCATGCTGGGAAAACCTTCAGGGAGACTGTTCACCATGAGAGCGGTGCATCTTGGAGGTCTATACTTCTGATGATCCAAATAACTGCCTGCGATTTCCACGGTTCCGGTAAGAGCAGGAGGTTAGAGGGTGCAGTTTGACCTAAAGAGCAGTTATGTACCGCGGTCGCAGATTGCACTTTGTAAGCCTTCAAGCAAGATCTGTAAACAGCCCTTTTGAAGCAAAAAGCTAGAGTGTGTTAAAGAGTTCTGATTGATGATAGAGCATTTAAGGGAGCTGTAAAGTTGGCTCAATACAGTTTGAATATAACTGCTTTGTTTTGCAAAAAATACAGGATGGACAATCCCAATGGTTTTTGTATTTTGTTCTTTGTTTGGATGATTAACAAACCATTCCTGGAAAATTTGAGGTCAACAATCCAATATGAGCAATGGACGATATGTGCCTATTCAAATATGCTATAAGGTCTTAAAGGGACATATTAAGTTTTGCATTTATATGAAATGTGTTGAAGTAAACACTTAGATGCAATTATATGTATAGATGGATTAGTTCCAATGTCACGTGGGAATTCACTTGTGTCTGGGAGATGCATTTATATGAATAATAAAAGAACTTATGGTTTAATGCAAAAAGAGTGCTGATTTCCCTTACTTTTTGGAAAGAGGTTTAATCATACCCCTTTAAACTTATCTCTCTTTTTAAAAGTAAAAAAAAATAAAATAAAAAAAAAAATTATAGTGTGTGTGTGTACACGTACATGTGTGTGTGAAAAGAGTTAGATCAAGTCCTATTCATTACTAAAATATCTTAAACTGCATTTGTGAACTTCTATTATCATTTATTTGTAGAGGGCCAACAGATTATGTAGCGCTAATTAAAATGTTCTCAGAATAAAACAGAACAATCAGCAAGTTTCATAAAAGAAGTTTAGAACAAGAACACAATTTCTGCATTGAATATGTATACTACGCAGTAGCTATTTCTATGCACATATGTTAATTTAACATTTTATCTGGGATGAATAATATAACTGCACAACCTGCAGATAATGAAAGGAACAGAATGTATTTCTTAATTTGATTCTCTCTCAGCAAAGCAGACTTAAAGGTTTGATTACAAATGAAAAATACCTGCAGAAATTAGTGGGGATCACAACTGCATATCCAATGCTTGTCCCTCCCAAGCAGCTGCCTAGTTCATGAAACAGACCATGTGCCATGGACTCCAGAGGTAACACAATCAGGAACACACTCATAAAAATCCCATTGGATGGCTAAAATGAAAACAACTATTACACATCAAGGCAAATACAAGGACATTTGTTACCACTTACTTCATTTGATGCTATCTCTCTCATATATATATATATATATATATATATATATATATATATATATATATATATATATATATATATATATATATATATATATATAATATCTCTGTTCCATAAATAGGAAATTATCATCATACAATAATGGTAGATCAGTAGACAAGAATTGTAAGCAACATCGTAGACAAATGAAAGGTACATTTTTTGTAAAGCTTACTTTTTTTTTTTTTACTTTTCTTTGTGTTTAAACCCTACAAACCTCCTTATAATACTTAAGGGCATTTCCCCCTTCCCATACATACCACACGCTTCCTTTTCCTGGGAACCAGTTTACAAATAGCCAAGCAAGGTCCCAGTGATTGGGAGAAAAGTCTCAGGGAAAACAAAAAAGTAAAAACATAAAAAACCTGTATGACAGGACTTCCTGTTAGTCTATTAAAACTGTAATTAAAATACAGCAATGTAACAACTTCTGAAGTTAAAGGAATTTCTTGCATGATTCAGATAGAGCATGCAATTTTAAGCAACTTTCTAATTTACTCCTATTGTCATTTTTTCTTCTCTTGGTATCTTTATTTGAAAAGCAGGAATTAAAGCTTAGGAGCCGGCCCACTTTTGATCCAGCACTTTGGGTAGTGCTTGCTGATTGGTGGCTACATTTAGCCACCAATCAGCAAATTGCATGCTCTATCTGAAAGAAAAAAATGTGGGTTTTATATCCCTTTAATAGTATAGGTAAACTATGGGCTCGATTTATCAAGTCCTTCGCCTCACTACGACTACAGGTTCTCACAAGAGAACCTGCAGTCAGTATTTATCAAGCAGCGGTCATCAGACCGTTACTTCCTAGCCTTTTCTCCACCTCTTAGGTGGAGAAATTCAGTCTTCCCGGTCTCATCCGACCAGGGAGATTGACAGCTCCTGCCCACATGTGATTGGCTTGCGTGGGCAGGGGTCAGTGTTGCACAAGAGTGCAAAATAGCTCAAAGTGAACTCTAGACTCCCATAAGAATAATTAAATTAAGAGTGATTGCAAAAAATAAAAATAAATAAATATAGAGATAACTACTAAGTACTCTATTTAAATACTAAAAGATTAATATTCCAAAGAGAGGGTAAATAAAAAAAAATGTCAGATGTGTTTCATGTGTTACTATTGTTGTGCCAAGTGAAAATGTTTCAGGCTTGTTATTTGCGTCTACCCTGTATTTGGACTTTATAATGGTAATTGTAGGCATATGCATTTGTGAAATGAATGCTGAATATGGCTAGGTTTTCGGAGTTAGATTTATTATTATTTATTTTTGTGACAGTGCAACACACAAAGATCGGTGCAGATCCACATATGTGTGTCTTGCTCTTCTACACAAATAAATCCAGCACCAAAATTAGCCAAATGCTGCTGCCTGCGGCCATACTCGGCAGGTTTAAAAAACGAATGAACAAATGCACATCAAAAACGAATGAACAAATGCACATGCATAAAAAAAAAATGTTTTAAATGACCCCACAAACCAATTTTTTAGAATGGTAATCAAGAAACAGTGGGATCAACACCAAAACTTATAAGAAGGTAAAAGTTGTATGGGGGAAAAACCTCTGCCTAGGCTTATGGAAGCAAAAAAAAATAATAAAAAAAAAAATACAGAAATAAATAAAGCTGAAGAGTTAGGCAGAAGGCCAGTAACAGTATCTTCCATAATGATATATGCAACTCGACCACACCGATAATTCATATTTTATAAATATAGTTAATGATAAAAATAAAAGTAGAATAAAAACACAGAACTGTAAACAAAATGTTACGCAATGCTCACACGTGAAAAAGAGATATGCCTAAAAACTTAAAATTATGCTTACCTGCTGCATTCATTACTTTACATAATTCAGAACCTGGCCACCAGGAGGAGGCAAAGACACCCCAGCCAAAGGCTTAAATACCTCCCCCACTTCCCTCATCCCCCAGTCATTCTGTCAAGGGAGCAAGGAACAGTAGGAGAAATATCTGGGTGAAAAAGGTGCCAGAAGAATAAAATAAATGGCCGCCCCTTTTAAAAATGTGGGTGGGGAGCTGTGGACTCTCCCCGTCAGAAGAAAAGAAAAATATCATGTAAGCATAATTTAAGTTTTTCTTCTTAAACGGGGAGAGTCCACAGCTGCATTTATTACTTTTGAGAGAACAATACCCAAACTATAGATGACACTGAATGCAAAAAAGGGCAGGTAGACAAGGCGGCCCATTCGGATGGTACCACAGCCTGAAATTACCCAAACACTTGACAAAAACACACTGCTTCACCAGAAACAGAAGGATAAAACCTGAAAGGACCAGGTAACTGCCCATCAGTTAAAACCAGCAAGGCCCGAGCACAAAGCCTCCGAGGAAACAAGTCCTGCAGGCTCCAAGCCCACACTAAAACTTATCCCCGACCCGAGGGAAGGAGAATTCCACATACCCCCTGAAGGGAAGAGGAAGAACTCAACATAGATCTAAAGACCAACAAGCTAGGGTAAAAAGAACCCTAGTCTAACTCCAAGCGCAAACCAAGGTTGCAGCAGGACAAAAACTCATAGAGAACGAACTCCAACGACCGAACAAAGAGAAGGAAGGGAAAAAAACGTACCCCATCTGAAAGGAAGTCCAAGGGACCATGTAACGTCCCAACCCTGGAGACATAGACAAGGCAGACCCCATCCCTCACACAGCGTGCAATCAGCACTATGAAAGAGCGACTGAGGGACAAAAACCACCTCCGGGAACTACCTAAAAATAGCACCATAAATCTTATTGTGCTCCAGAAGAAGTCACTGGCTTCCCTCTGCAAAAGAAGTCTAGCAGACTCCAGCCGTTAACACTAGCCAACCAAGCTAGGAACTGCACAAGGACTCCCACAGAGGAAAAATTCAGGAGTGCAGAAACTCACTCCCTTTAAGGAAAAACAAGGAAGAGGAGAGCATCCAGAAAAAGCCCCCTGCTGATGAAAGAAACCCTGCAAAGCCAGTTAAGGAGGGATCACCAGATCTAAGTAAGATACGCGGTCAAGGTTCAACCAAGCAGACAGACCTCTGACCCCCTCTACGAGGCAACGGACTCAGCACCAAAGCGACTGGACCACCATTCCATTCCCCTGACCACCCAGATCCTCAGTAAGGAAAAAGGAGGGGAACTAAATTGAACGGTACCAATAGGTAGAACAAACTCAACCATTTGCTAACAAGACTGGCATGATAACCAACTAAGCTATAACAGAACATAGGACAAGCTCGGGTTCCAGGACCCAGCCACACATCCTTGCCCTAAAAGAAGGGACACTCCCAGGCAAAAAAGAGACTACACTGAAACAGTGACGACAATGCCAGAATCCCACCCTTCATGACATCCAGCACACAAGGCAGGGGGGACCCACTGAACAAAGGAACACCTCCGGGGCACTAGGTGGATACTGTGATATGCCCCAATCTCCCTAAGGGGAGGAGAAAGCCAAATATAAATGCTCACCTGCCCACAGGCATGGAGTGTGCGGCAGCAGACAGATGGTAAAGGCAATACCGATTGTAGAGGGACCATCTGGCTTTAACAGCCGGCTCAGTAGAAGGCAAACCGCCAATCGAGCACACTTTTAAAAGGTGCAAATAGTTG
This sequence comes from Bombina bombina, assembly GCF_027579735.1. Classification (NCBI taxonomy): domain Eukaryota; kingdom Metazoa; phylum Chordata; class Amphibia; order Anura; family Bombinatoridae; genus Bombina; species Bombina bombina. Next base: position 192,671,378 of record NC_069504.1, on the reverse strand, counting down.
CAACTGATTGAGACTGTAATCTCCCGCTTGCTAGGCAGCTAAACTACCCATCAGGCTATTTCCAAATCTCTGTTAAGAGAAAAACAAAAACCCCTAAAAGGGCAAGTGGAAATACTGGAAGGACTGAACAGCCCAAGGCCCATCTAAGATATTCAGTCAGATATCCAGGACAAGAAAATGTCTGGAAAACCGGACATCCGGAGCCGGCTACAAGGTAGTAACCCCTGAGGAACTATAGGGATACCACATACGGAGAACTTGTACCCAATGAGATGCATCCCAGAGACAGAGAACATATCTCCCAAAGGCTCAAGGGACAACATTGCACAGTTAAACAGAGCAGAGAGAGAAGGGTGCCTCCTAGTGTAGCCAATTTTTTATAAAGGAAATAATGCAAATGCAAACATACTCACAATGTGGGAAGGCAGAGATAGTGCCTAGGTGAACGGTCTGGGAACTTCACAGTGTCCCAGCTAACTGTGCACTAAGCTGAGGGCTGCTCCTCCCAAACGCAGAAGGTATATCTGTGATCTGGAAATTAGGAGAGAAAACAAGAGGGCGACCCCTAGTGCAGATCAATATTGAACAAGTGGTGAATATCTGCTTGTGCTTACGAATGGATACTCACAGTAGGTATTGCACCCTGTAGTGCAAATGTAGCATACTAGGAATATTATGGTGTCCTAGTGCACATATCCACCCAAGTAGCACTGTCGTAGTAGAAGGTGAACTTCGAGTGTATAGGATGGACGTCAGGATGATGAAAAAAGAGAACTCCAGTATCGATGTAAAAATATTTAATTAAAAAGATAAAAGAAAGAATACACAGATCTACAATGACATCTGTTGTAAAATTGCTACGCGTTTCTAAGCGCTCACCGCGCTTTTTCCTCAGGCAAATGGTACCATTTGCCTGAGGAAAAAGCGCGGTGAGCGCTTAGAAACGCGTAGCAATTTTACAACAGATGTCATTGTAGATCTGTGTATTCTTTCTTTTATCTTTTTAATTAAATATTTTTACATCGATACTGGAGTTCTCTTTTTTCATCATCCTGACGTCCCTCCTATACACTCGAAGTTCACCTTCTACTACGACAGTGCTACTTGGGTGGATATGTGCACTAGGACACCATAATATTCCTAGTATGCTACATTTGCACTACAGGGTGCAATACCTACTGTGAGTATCCATTCGTAAGCACAAGCAGATATTCACCACTTGTTCAATATTGATCTGCACTAGGGGTCGCCCTCTTGTTTTCTCTCCTAATTTCCATTGCACAGTTAAAGCTCAAAACTAGATAATCCAGTTTGAGAAGATAGAAGTCTCCAAACAATCCCTTCAGGATCAACCTCCCGGAAACCTCCACAACTCAAGGAATTAACAATGGACGAGCCTCACAATTCCTGGCAAGCGACAGATAAAGCCGAGACATCTTTAAGTAAGGGCAGCTCCAGGAAAAAAAAAGAAAAAAAATGGACAAACGCATTCTCCAGAGCCCCAAAACTATGGGAGCAGACGAGAAAAAGTAGGAGGAAGAAAAAGGCAGTAAATGCCCGAACAACTCAAACAGATGACCCCTAACCAGCCCCAAGAAGGGGAGAAAAAGAAGCCCAAGACATCTCAACCCTTTAAGGAAGAGTTACCGTCATCAAGGCCTCAAAAAATACATTTAATAAGAATACCATAGAGGAGAGAAAATCCCACAACCTGGTACTCCAAGGAGTCCTTTCAACCTCCAGTCCCATTGGGAATGGAGAACCCTAGCTCCGGGGTCAAAGGACCTCTGGAACCCCCAGAGTAATCTTTAGCAGGATCCCTTCTGGAACCCCACCAACAATCAGGAACAGGACAATGACGACTGAGCACAATCCCTCTGATGCCCCACCCAAAAGGAAAAAAACGAGAACCAGCCTGACGTCAAGGAACGAAAGGCCTCCTCTACCATGCTCTATCCCTGCAAGAGGCAGAGCCTAAAAAAAAAAAACCTCATGGCCGATCCTCTCCACAGAAAACGTTAGTAAAGCGAAAGCATTATTCGATCTGAAGAGAAACCAGAGTAGAACAAACTCCTCATCTGAGAGCGCAACTCACCACCCAACCAGGACTGCAAGTCATACTGGCACCACGTGGATGATATAGACCTTAAGGAACAGAAATTAGTGCCCGACCAGGTCCAGCCTGCTACATAGGGCACTCAGAACTGACCCAGGCCACAGAAGAATCGAAACCCCAATAGGAATTGACAAAAGGAACTATAGACATAATGTACTAACACCTTAACTTGCAACTTCTGCAGAAGTGCCCAAGCGACCACAGAATCGCTAGTATCAAATTCCAGAAAAGAAATGTTTCCAAACGGAAAAATTATAACAGACATGAGCTTCTCAAAAGAAATAAAATACATCCTAATCGGATCAAAGAAAAAGAGCAGCAGCACCCGCAGGTGAACGCCCAAGAAGAATGGGCACACTAACAGGACCAGCCAATCAGAGACCCCATTCTCTTGAAGATCAGAACTGGAATAAGAAACCCAAAAAAGAAAGTAAATAGGAGACGACAAGGAGATTAACTTCACCCCCCCACGTCTAACCCAGCTTGCCATCTGGAACAGAAGACAGAGGATCCCTTAACCCATTAGGATTGGGATCCTCCAGCACCGCTAAAACATGCAGAAGGACACAAAGGCGCGCCAGTCTATAATGAAAAGCAAGACTTACCTTCGCCGTGGAAAATAACGACCCCAACGGTTGGGCCCCTGAAGCTTGAGAGGAAACCGCTTCCCTAGATAGCTGATCTGACCCAGATGATCCCATGCCTGATGAGCCCTGGTTAACAGAACAAGGGACAGTAACTCAACACCTCACACCCAGGAAGTTGTAAATGCACCAACGCCAAAGATATGGTCATGCAGAACCGTGCCGTAACCTCTGGAGGAAACAAGCCGCCTTCCAGAGAAGAGGTATCGGTATTAGAGACACCTGCTTGCATACCTAAGGAAGGTTCTAGGGCACACGCCTCACAGGATGTTAGATCCCCAGGGGAGGAAGGCTCGGCGGACTCCAAGTTCCCTGTTGCGGGAGAAGAGAGCACTCTAAAGTGGCATTCAGAACATAACTGATGGACATGGATTACCCGGGTCATCTCATACTCTTCGCAAGAAGTAGAATCTGAATCAGAGACATCCGTCTCCAAAAAAAATCAGAATCCTCCATAACTTGGATAGAAATTATGGATAGAAGAAAAAAAAAAAAAAAAAAGGCACCTTACACCCCCAATGGCTGGGGCACTAACCACCTCCTGGGACATGGAAAACTAGCGAAACAGACTATCTACTTTGCCACGCGGTCAGGAATACGGAAATGGAGTGCAGAATGTGACCACGCCTAGTCACAAGGAACACCGTGCAGGCCAGAGAAAAGCAGGACAAGGCCACAAGAAATGCGCAGTCTGACAAAAAAAGGCTGTTATGTTCCGATATAGCCACAAAGCCAAGCGTCACTACACATTAGCAGACAGAATCACATAAACATGATTAAAGTCCCCCCTGTTCAATAACCCCCCTCAGGAGATATAAACCCATGATTCCATAAAGATAAAGAAGTCCCACTGAGACCGACTTCTTCGTTTACATTACATTCACACAAAGTAAAATGAAACTATCTTACCAGAATCTACGCCGTGGAACAGGAACACGGCCCTCCAAGTGTGACAGATAGTAGCCTTGCTTCTGACATGGACTTGAGTGAAGAAAGCAGGCAGCGAAACTCGTCAACGCTGATTGCTAAAGAGCTGTTAACACGAGTTGGGATGTTTTTGCAGAAAGACTCTCCCTACATCTCCGGACTCTAACATTCATCCATGCTCTCACTGAGAGGCTGACAGGATTACTTAAAACTCCAGTCCCATTTCGACGAGTACTACCCTCCATAAGAGACAATGTTTAATCTTCCGACACTTCTCTGCCAACCTCCTGTGACGAAAGGCAAAGAATGACTGGGGGAGGTATTTAAGCCTTTGGCTAAGGTGTCTTTGCCTCCTCCTGGTGGCCAGGTTCTGAATTCCGAAAAGTAATGAATGCAGCTGTCGACTCTCCCCGTTTAAGAAGAAAAAGTAGTATGTACCTGTCTCAGTGTTGCTTATACTGTATCTGCTGGGGAAACAAAAAAACTATTAAACCTATAGCAGCTGGGAAATAACAGGCACATGTGGATATTATCTGCAAGCCAGACAACCTCAAAATGAAAAGGTATAGCCAGGTATTCTCTAAACTGCCCAGCCTACTTGTAAGCACCAGGCAACTGCTGCTCATACACAAGCATTAACCTATAATATGTACATAAATGCACATAATATACTCCCACTAACACAATACATGCTGTTCCAATGAACTTGCCTGACAGACAAAGCGCCTGAGAGGAGGGGGGAGTTTCTCTCAAGGCCAATATAAAAATGTCCAGTGGAAGAATTCAGATAAGGTGAAATACACTCAATAAGTTCAGTACTAAAATCCCTACAAGTACTTCAATATGATTGCACAAGGTTAAAAATAAAGCTTTATACTCTTATAAAAGAGCTGCCCTTATTTTAGGTTTACTTTATATCCTAATAAAGATGTATATTAAACATTGTATCTAATAGATCGGCAGATATTTTTTTGAACTCTCTTGACAAACTCAGGAAAATCCTAGAACTTACAGTATAATTGTTTAAATTGTTTATATTATCAACTGTTGATATAGATTATAGAAGCAACACAGTTTTAGATTGCATTGTAGTACACTATAGCTTGCATAAGTAAATAAAAAACAGAGGGGGAAGTTATTTTACATGTAATACTTAAAGGGACAGTCAACACCAGAATCTTTGTAGTTTTAAAAGACTGATAATTCCTTTATTACCCATTCCCCAGTTTTGCATAACCAACACTGTTATATTAATATACTTTTTACCTCTGTGATTAACTTGTATCTAAACATCTTCTGACAGCCCCATGATCACATGACATTTTATTTATTATCTAGTGACTTTCATTTTAGCCAATTAGTGCAGTGTCTGCCACAATCCATGGGCGTGATCACAATGTTATCTATATGGTTTACATGAACTAGCTCTCCCCTGTTGTGAAAAGCAAATAAAAATCTGTGTGATAAGAGGCAGCCTTCATGGGACTTAGAAATTATCATATGAGCCTTCCTAGGTTTAGCTTTCAACAAAGAATACCAAGAGAACAAAGCAAAATTGGTGATAAAAGTAAATTGGAAAGCTGTTTAAAATTACATGCCTTATCTGAAACAAGAAAGTTTTTTTTGGACTTGACTGTCCCTTTAAATACCAGTTAAAAGGCACAGTAACCACAAAACATTATTATGCAGTATGTGTCCATGAATGTGTATGATAACATACACATTTTTTGTTAGGTTTTACCCATATATTGGCCCTCAAAGACCCTGTACCAACCAGCTACCTTATGTAGTTACTAAATGAGGGTGTGTGGCTACCCTTAAAATAGCATACACCACATAGACACAGTTCCCTCATATAAAAGAAGAAACTTGCTTAACCCCTTAACGACACGCGTCGTATAGGGTACGTCTTGCACAAACTGGTCTTTAAAGACCAGCGACGTACCCTGTACGACGTTGGGGTTGAAAGCGGCTGGAAGCGATCCTGATCGCTTCCAGCCGCTTTCCGGTTATTGTAGTGATGCCTCGATATCGAGGCATCACTGCAATAACATTTTTCCCCATCCGATGCAGAGAGAGCCACTCTGTAGCCCTCTCTGCACCGGACATCGATGCCGCGATCGTTGGTGGGTGAAAGCAGACGTGGGAGGCGGGTGGGCGGCGATCGATTGCTTACCGGTGGGCGGGATTGCTGGGGGGCGCGCGCACGGGGAGAGAGCGGGTGGGAACCGTTACACTATGGAACAGTGTAGTTGTATTTAGAGGTAGAGAGGGGGAATAAATATGTTAATTGAAGTGATCTGGGAGGGGGTGGGGGTTTAGTCTTGGGGGGGGGGGAGCTACACTACAGAAAAGTGGGGAAAATATAAAAAATTTTTTGTAAACTGGGTACTGGCAGACAGCTACCCAAGATGGCTCCCAATAATGTAGACGGGGAGGGTTAGAGAGCTGTTTGGGGGGGGATCCTACACAGCAGCATATGTAAATATGCTCCAAAAAAAAAGGGAAGATAGCTGTTTGGGAGGGATCAGGGGGTCTGATGTGTAAGGTGGGAGGCTGATCTCTACACTAAAGCTAAAATTAACCCTGCAAGCTCCCTACAAGATCCCTAATTAACCCCTTCACTGCTAGACATAATACACGTGTGATGCGCAGCAGCATTTAGCGGCATTCTAATTACCAGAAAGCAAAGCCAAAGCCATATATGTCTGCTATTTCTGAACAAAGGGGATACCAGAGAAGCATTTACAACCATTTGTGCCATAATTGCACAAGCTGTTTGTAAATAATTTCAGTGAGAAACCTAAAATTGCGAAAAAAATAAGTTTTTTTTTTTAATTTGATCGCATTTGGCGGTGAAATGGTGGCATTAAATATACCAAAATGGGCCTAGATCAATACTTTGGGTTGTCTACTACACTACACTAAAGCTAAAATTAACTCTACAAGCTCCCTAATTAACCCCTTCAATGCTGGGCATTAAACACGTGTGGTGCGCAGTGGCATTTAGCAGCCTTCTAATTACCAAAAAGCAAGTCTGCTATTTCTGAACAAAGGGGATGCCAGAGAATCATTTACAAACATTTGTGCCATAATTGCACAACTTGTTTATAAATAATTTCTGTGAGAAACCTAAAGTTTGTGAAAAAAATTTGTGAAAAATTGAAAAAAAGATTTTTATTTGATCGCATTTGGCGGTGAAATGGTGGCATGAAATATACCAAAATGGGCCTAGATCAATACTTTGGGATGTCTTCTAAAAAAAAATATATACATGTCAAGGGATATTTAGGTATTCCTGACAGATATCAGGGTTCCAATATAACTAGCGCTCATTTTGAAAAAAAGTGGTTTTGAAATAGCAAAGTGCTACCTGTATTTATGGCCCTATAACTTGCAAAAAAAGCAAATAACATGTAAACATTGGGTATTTCTAAACTCAGGACAAATTTTAGAAACTATTTAGCATGGTTGTTTTTTGGTGGTTGTAGATGTGTAACAGATTTTGGGGGTCAAATTTAGAAAAAGTGCGTTTTTTTTCAATCTTTTCATCATATTTTATATTTTTTTATAGTAAATTATAAGATATGATAAAAAACAGAATTTATGTTTACCTGATAAATTTCTTTCTCCAACGGTGTGTCCGGTCCACGGCGTCATCCTTACTTGTGGGATATTCTCTTCCCCAACAGGAAATGGCAAAGAGCCCAGCAAAGCTGGTCACATGATCCCTCCTAGGCTCCGCCTACCCCAGTCATTCGACCGACGTTAAGGAGGAATATTTGCATAGGAGAAACCATATGGTACCGTGGTGACTGTAGTTAAAGAAAATAAAATATCAGACCTGATTAAAAAAACCAGGGCGGGCCGTGGACCGGACACACCGTTGGAGAAAGAAATTTATCAGGTAAACATAAATTCTGTTTTCTCCAACATAGGTGTGTCCGGTCCACGGCGTCATCCTTACTTGTGGGAACCAATACCAAAGCTTTAGGACACGGATGAAGGGAGGGAGCAAATCAGGTCACCTAAATGGAAGGCACCACGGCTTGCAAAACCTTTCTCCCAAAAATAGCCTCAGAAGAAGCAAAAGTATCAAACTTGTAAAATTTGGTAAAAGTGTGCAGTGAAGACCAAGTCGCTGCCCTACATATCTGATCAACAGAAGCCTCGTTCTTGAAGGCCCATGTGGAAGCCACAGCCCTAGTGGAATGAGCTGTGATTCTTTCGGGAGGCTGCCGTCCGGCAGTCTCGTAAGCCAATCTGATGATGCTTTTAATCCAAAAAGAGAGAGAGGTAGAAGTTGCTTTTTGACCTCTCCTTTTACCTGAATAAACAACAAACAAGGAAGATGTTTGTCTAAAATCCTTTGTAGCATCTAAATAGAATTTTAGAGCGCGAACAACATCCAAATTGTGCAACAAACGTTCCTTCTTTGAAACTGGTTTTGGACACAGAGAAGGTACGATAATCTCCTGGTTAATGTTTTTGTTAGAAACAACTTTTGGAAGAAAACCAGGTTTAGTACGTAAAACCACCTTATCTGCATGGAACACCAGATAAGGAGGAGAACACTGCAGAGCAGATAATTCTGAGACTCTTCTAGCAGAAGAAATCGCAACTAAAAACAAAACTTTCCAAGATAATAACTTAATATCAACGGAATGTAAGGGTTCAAATGGAACCCCCTGAAGAACTGAAAGAACTAAATTGAGACTCCAAGGAGGAGTCAAAGGTTTGTAAACAGGCTTGATTCTAACCAGAGCCTGAACAAAGGCTTGAACATCTGGCACAGCTGCCAGCTTTTTGTGAAGTAATACCGACAAGGCAGAAATCTGTCCCTTCAGGGAACTTGCAGATAATCCTTTTTCCAATCCTTCTTGAAGGAAGGATAGAATCCTAGGAATCTTAACCTTGTCCCAAGGGAATCCTTTAGATTCACACCAACAGATATATTTTTTCCAAATTTTGTGGTAAATCTTTCTAGTCACAGGCTTTCTGGCCTGAACAAGAGTATCGATAACAGAATCTGAGAATCCTCGCTTCGATAAAATCAAGCGTTCAATCTCCAAGCAGTCAGCTGGAGTGAAACCAGATTCGGATGTTCGAACGGACCCTGAACAAGAAGGTCTCGTCTCAAAGGTAGCTTCCAAGGTGGAGCCGATGACATATTCACCAGATCTGCATACCAAGTCCTGCGTGGCCACGCAGGAGCTATCAAGATCACCGACGCCCTCTCCTGCTTGATCCTGGCTATCAGCCTGGGGATGAGAGGAAATGGCGGGAACACATAAGCTAGTTTGAAGGTCCAAGGTGCTACTAGTGCATCCACTAGAGCCGCCTTGGGATCCCTGGATCTGGCCCCGTAGCAAGGAACTTTGAAGTTCTGACGAGAGGCCATCAGATCCATGTCTGGAATGCCCCACAGGTGAGTGACTTGGGCAAAGATTTCCGGATGGAGTTCCCACTCCCCCGGATGCAATGTCTGCCGACTCAGAAAATCCGCTTCCCAATTTTCCACTCCTGGGATGTGGATAGCAGACAGGTGGCAGGAGTGAGACTCCGCCCAAAGAATAATTTTGGTTACTTCTTCCATCGCTAGGGAACTCCTTGTTCCCCCCTGATGGTTGATGTACGCAACAGTCGTCATGTTGTCTGATTGAAACCGTATGAACCTGGTCCTCGCAAGCTGGGGCCAGGCCTGGAGAGCATTGAATATCGCTCTCAGTTCCAGAATATTTATCGGTAGAAGAGATTCTTCCCGAGACCAAAGACCCTGAGCTTTCAGGGATCCCCAGACCGCGCCCCAGCCTATCAGACTGGCGTCGGTCGTGACAATGACCCACTCTGGTCTGTGGAACATCATCCCTTGAGACAGATTGTCCAGGGACAGCCACCAACGGAGTGAGTCTCTGGTCCTCTGATTTACTTGTATCTTCGGAGACAAGTCTGTATAGTCCCCATTCCACTGACTGAGCATGCACAGTTGTAATGGTCTTAGATGAATGCGCGCAAAAGGAACTATGTCCATCGCCGCCACCATCAACCCGATCACTTCCATGCACTGAGCTATGGAAGGAAGAGGAACGGAATGAAGTATCCGACAAGAGTCCAGAAGCTTTGTTTTTCTGGCCTCTGTTAGAAAGATCCTCATTTCTAAGGAGTCTATAATTGTTCCCAAGAAGGGAACCCTTGTTGACGGGGATAGAGAACTCTTTTCCACGTTCACTTTCCAGCCGTGAGATCTGAGAAAGGCCAGGACAATGTCCGTGTGAGCCTTTGCTTGAGGAAGGGACGACGCTTGAATCAGAATGTCGTCCAGGTAAGGTACTACTGCAATGCCCCTTGGTCTTAGCACCGCTAGAAGGGACCCTAGTACCTTTGTGAAAATCCTTGGAGCAGTGGCTAATCCGAAAGGAAGCGCCACGAACTGGTAATGTTTGTCCAGGAATGCAAACCTTAGGAACCGATGATGTTCCTTGTGGATAGGAATATGTAGATACGCATCCTTTAAATCCACCGTGGTCATGAATTGACCTTCCTGGATGGAAGGAAGGATAGTTCGAATGGTTTCCATCTTGAACGATGGGACCTTGAGAAATTTGTTTAAGATCTTGAGATCTAGGATTGGTCTGAACGTTCCCTCTTTTTTGGGAACTATGAACAGATTGGAGTAGAACCCCATCCCTTGTTCTCTTAATGGAACAGGATGAATCACTCCCATTTTTAACAGGTCTTCTACACAATGTAAGAACGCCTGTCTTTTATGTGGTCTGAAGACAACTGCGACCTGTGGAACCTCCCCCTTGGGGGAAGTCCCTTGAATTCCAGAAGATAACCCTGGGAGACTATTTCTAGCGCCCAAGGATCCAGAACATCTCTTGCCCAAGCCTGAGCGAAGAGAGAGAGTCTGCCCCCCACCAGATCCGGTCCCGGATCGGGGGCCAATATTTCATGCTGTCTTGGTAGCAGTGGCAGGTTTCTTGGCCTGCTTTCCCTTGTTCCAGCCTTGCATTGGTCTCCAAGCTGGCTTGGCCTGAGAAGTATTACCCTCTTGCTTAGAGGACGTAGCACCTTGGGCTGGTCCGTTTTTACGAAAGGGACGAAAATTAGGTCTATTTTTTGCCTTGAAAGGCCGATCCTGAGGAAGGGCGTGGCCCTTACCCCCAGTGATATCAGAGATAATCTCTTTCAAGTCAGGACCAAACAACGTTTTCCCCTTGAAAGGAATGTTTAGTAGCTTGTTCTTGGAAGACGCATCAGCCGACCAAGATTTCAACCAAAGCGCTCTGCGCGCCACAATAGCAAACCCAGAGTTCTTAGCCGCTAACTTAGCCAATTGCAAAGAGGCGTCTAGAGTGAAAGAATTAGCCAATTTGAGAGCATTGATTCTGTCCATAATCTCCTCATAAGGAGGAGAGTCACTATCGAGCACCTTAAGCAGTTCATCAAACCAGAAATATGCGGCAGTAGTGACAGGGACAATGCATGAAATGGGTTGTAGAAGGTAACCCTGCTGAACAAACATCTTTTTAAGCAAACCTTCTAATTTTTTATCCATAGGATCTTTGAAAGCACAACTATCCTCTATGGGAATAGTGGTGCGTTTGTTTAAAGTAGAAACCGCTCCCTCGACCTTGGGGACTGACTGCCATAAGTCCTTTCTGGGGTCGACCATAGGAAACAATTTTTTAAATATGGGGGGAGGGACGAAAGGAATACCGGGCCTTTCCCATTCTTTATTAACAATGTCCGCCACCCGCTTGGGTATAGGAAAAGCTTCTGGGAGCCCCGGCACCTCTAGGAACTTGTCCATTTTACATAGTTTCTCTGGGATGACTAAATTTTCACAATCATCCAGAGTGGATAATACCTCCTTAAGCAAAATGCGGAGATGTTCCAATTTAAATTTAAATGTAATCACATCAGATTCAGCCTGCTGAGAAATGTTCCCTAAATCAGTAATTTCTCCCTCAGACAAAACCTCCCTGGCCCCCTCAGATTGGGTTAGGGGCCCTTCAGAGATATTAATATCAGCGTCGTCATGCTCTTCAGTAACTAAAACAGAGCAGCCACGCTTACGCTGACAAGGGTTCATTTTGGCTAAAATGTTTTTGACAGAATTATCCATTACAGCCGTTAATTGTTGCATAGTAAGGAGTATTGGCGCGCTAGATGTACTAGGGGCCTCCTGAGTGGGCAAGACTCGTGTAGACGAAGGAGGGAATGATGCAGTACCATGCTTACTCCCCTCACTTGAGGAATCATCTTGGGCATCATTGTCATTATCACATAAATCACATTTATTTAAATGAATAGGAATTCTGGCTTCCCCACATTCAGAACACAGTCTATCTGGTAGTTCAGACATGTTAAACAGGCATAAACTTGATCAGAAAGTACAAAAAACGTTTTAAAATAAAACCGTTACTGTCACTTTAAATTTTAAACTGAACACACTTTATTACTGCAATTGCGAAAAAACATGAAGGAATTGTTCAAAATTCACCAAATTTTCACCACAGCGTCTTAAAGCTTTGAAAATATTGCACACCAATTTTGGAAGCTTTAACCCTTAAAATAACGGAACCGGAGCCGTTTTAAGCTTTAAACCCCTTTACAGTCCCTGGTATCTGCTTTGCTGAGACCCAACCAAACCCAAAGGGGAATACGATACCAAATGACGCCTTCAGAAGTCTTTTATAAGTATCAGAGCTCCTCTCACATGCGACTGCATGCCATGCCTCTCAAAAACAAGTGCGCAACACCGGCGCGAAAATGAGACTCTGCCTATGCTTTGGGAAAGCCCCTAAAGAATAAGGTGTCTAAAACAGTGCCTGCCGATATTATTATATCAAAATACCCAGATAAAATGATTCCTCAAGGCTAAATATGTGTTAATAATCAATCGATTTAGCCCAGAAAAAGTCTACAGTTTAAATAAACCCTTGTGAAGCCCTTATTTACAATCGTAATAAACATGGCTTACCGGATCCCATAGGGAAAATGACAGCTTCCAGCATTACATCGTCTTGTTAGAATGTGTCATACCTCAAGCAGTAAGAGACTGCACACTGTTCCCCCAACTGAAGTTAATTGCTCTCAACAGTCCTGTGTGGAACAGCCATGGATTTTAGTTACGGTTGCTAAAATCATTTTCCTCATACAAACAGAATTCTTCATCTCTTTTCTGTTTCTGAGTAAATAGTACGTACCAGCACTATTTGAAAATAACAAACTCTTGATTGAATAATGAAAAACTACAGTTAAACACTAAAAAACTCTAAGCCATCTCCGTGGAGATGTTGCCTGTACAACGGCAAAGAGAATGACTGGGGTAGGCGGAGCCTAGGAGGGATCATGTGACCAGCTTTGCTGGGCTCTTTGCCATTTCCTGTTGGGGAAGAGAATATCCCACAAGTAAGGATGACGCCGTGGACCGGACACACCTATGTTGGAGAAATAATGGTATTTTTAGAAAGTCCATTTAATGGCGAGAAAAACGGTATATAATATGTGTGGGTACAGTAAATGAGTAAGAGGAAAATTACAGCTAAACACAAACACTGCAGAAATGTAAAAATAGCCCTGGTCCTTAAGGGAAAGAAATTGAAAAATGGCCTTGGTCCTTAAGGGGTTAAAAACGAGAGGTTGTGTGTGCCCTTTAGGTTTCTGATGACAGCCAGAGGGAACAGCAATCACTTAAAAAGGAGACCCTCACACTTCCTGTCTCTACACCAACAAAAAAGGGTCATACACCCACGTGGTTTGCATGTGATCACTGCTGCCATGACTAGATTGTATAGAAGACAAAATCATACCCCTTGTACCCCTTTTTTGAATACATGGGAGAACTGGATGAGTGCAACAATATGTGGCATTTTGTAAAAATATACAAAGCAGGCTTATTTTAAGTTTGGCAAAAATTTCCAGATGTCCTTTCTGCCACAGAATAAAATTGCATTTTGTATGTTGTATTTTTGTCACCATTTTTAGGTATTTTTGCAGACTAAAAGTATTGTCCATAAAGTACTTAATTTGTTAAAACAAAGTATGATTTGTGTGGGTAAAACACAAACAGCTAGATTACGAGTTTTGCGTTATGAGGGGTGCTGTACTTACTTGCACTTTATTCTCACCGCTCACTTTCCTACAGCGCTGGTATTACAGGTTTTTACAAACCCGGCGTTATCAGGCAAGAAGTGAGCGTAGAGCAAAATTGTGCTCCATACCGCACTCCAATCCCAGCGCTGCATAAGTCAGTGGTGAGCTGGTTGTACGTGCTCAGCCAATCGGAATTAAAAGTGAAAAAATCCTATTGGCTGATGCAATAAGCCAATAGGATTGAACTTCAATCCTACTGGCTGATCCAATCAGCCAATAGGATTGAGCTCGCATTCTATTGGCTGTAATTTATTTTTTTATTTTATGTAATTTAGTGTGTTTATTTTGTAATTTAGCTAATTGTTTTGAATTGAGTTAATTTTATTTAATTTAGGGAATTTATTTAATTGTATGGTTAGGTTAGGTTTTATTTTACAGGTAAAGTATTTTAGCTAGGTAGTTATTAAATAGTTAATAACTATTTAGTAACTATTCTACCTAGTTAAAATAAATACAAACTTGCCTGTAAAATAAAAATAAACCCTAAGATACATACAATGTAACTATTAGTTATATTGGAGCTAGTTTAGGGTTTATTTTATAGGTAAGTATTTAGTCTTAAATAGGAATTATTTAGGTATTAATTGTAGGTTTTATTTAGATTTATTTTAATTATATTTAAATTGGGGGTGTTAGGATTAGACTTAGAAGTTAATAAATTTAATATAGTGACGGCGACATTGGGGGCGGCAGATTAGGGGTTAATAAATGTAGGTGGGGCAGATTAGGGGTTAATAATATTTATATAGTGTTTGCGAGGTGGGAGTGCGGCGGTTTAGGGGTTAATACGTTTATTATAGTGGCGGTGATGTCCGGAGCAGCAGATTAGGAGTTATTAATTTAATTTTAGTGTTTGCGATGCGGGAGGGCCTCGGTTTAGTGGTTAATAGGTAGTTTATGAGTGTTAGTGTACTTTTTAGCACTTTAGTTATGAGTTTTATGCTATGGCTTTGTAGTGTAAAACGCATAACTACTGACTTTAAAATGCGGTACGAATCTTGACGGGATAGGGTGTACCGCTCACTTTTTGGCCTCCCAGGACAAGCTCGTAATACCGGCGCTATGGAAGTCCCATAGAAAAAAAAAACTATACGCAATTTGCGTAAGTTGATTTGCGGTAAGGCCAAAAAAGTGTACGGTGCCCCTAAATCTGCAAGACTCTTAATACCAGCTGTAGTAAAAAAACAGCGTTATGAGGCTTAAAGGGCCACTGTAAGTAAATATTTTCTATGCCTGTTACTAACTAACTACCCCAAATACGCTTTTTATCAATAGCATTTCATTAACATATCTCTACCGTATATCAGAAATCTTGTCTGCAAATTCCAAACCCACTCCGTGGGTATCCTTTGCTCTGTACCAATCCGTTTACAATACCTAGGTTTCAAAATGGCGCTTTAAACACAAAGTTATTGGTTAAAGTATTTTGAACATGCAGTGCTGAAAATAGTGGGCAGGATAACGTGACATCATCGGCGAATAAAAGATATAACTTTTAGAACGTTATGAAACTTCGTTTTGGAGAAAATATAGGTCAGTAGGTTTTAATTAATGTTTATTAACTTTAATATGTTAGTTGTTTAGCTTAAAAATTATAACAGAAAGTAATCCTTTGATGCTGCTTTTTTACTCATAACGCAAAACTCGTAATCTAGCCGAAAGAGACTGATATTTAAATGCAACACGTGAAAAAACATAATTTATGCTTACCTGATAAATTTATCTTGTGGTGTATCCAGTCCACGGATCATCCATTACTTGTGGGATATTCTCCTTCCCAACAGGAAGCTGCAAGAGGATCATCCACAGCAGAGCTGTCTATATAGCTCCTCCCCTAATTGCCACCTCCAGTCATTCGACCGAAGACAAGCAAGAGAAAGGAGAAACCATAGGGTGCAGTGGTGACTGTAGTTTAAAAATAAAATATACCTGCCTTAAAATGACAGGGCGGGCCGTGGACTGGATACACCACAAGAGAAATAAATTTATCAGGTAAGCATAAATTATGTTTTCTCTTGTAAGGTGTATCCAGTCCACGGATCATCCATTACTTGTGGGATACCAATACCAAAGCTAAAGTACACGGATGAAGGGAGGGACAAGGCAGGAACAAGGCAGGAACTTAAACGGAAAGTACCACTGCCTGTAAAACCTCTCTCCCAAAAATAGCCTCCGAAGAAGCAAAAGTATCAAATTTATAAAACTTTGAAAAAGTATGAAGCGAAGACCAAGTCGCCGCCTTGCAAATCTGTTCAACAGAAGCCTAATTTTTAAAAGCCCATGTGGAAGCCACAGCTCTAGTAGAATGAGCTGTAATCCTTTCAGGAGGCTGCTGGCCAGCAGTCTCATAAGCTAAGCGTATTATACTTCTTAGCCAAAACGAAAGAGAAGTTGCCGAAGCCTTTTGGCCTCTCCTCTGTCCAGAGTAAACAACAAACAAATCAGATGTTTGACGAAAATCTTTAGTAGCTTGTAAATAAAACTTTAAAGCACAAACCACGTCAAGATTGTGTAAAAGACGTTCCTTCTTTGAAGAAGGATTGGGACACAGTGACGGAACTACAATCTCCTGATTGATATTCTTATTAGATACCACCTTAGGTAAAAACCCAGGTTTGGGGGGCGGAGCTAAGCCACGCTGGGTGATGGCTGCACTGTATGAGCGCTCTTCAACCCTCAGGCAATATAATGCATAATTTGGGCATATTTTATCCCTAAAACCATCCCATTTAAGGTGCAGTACATCTCAAATACACCCCTCAGCAAAACTGCCGGGTCCGACTCACAGACGAGTGAACTTACAAGTGCTGAAAAGCAAATCACCTAATACTCTATAGCGGAGCAACGCGAGTCTGAATAGCGGTGACCCGCTGCAATTCCCTACTCACGATTCTGGACTGCTCCTACTTGTAGAGACGCATCAGGTCCCCTAATAGACTGTCTGAAGCCTGAGTAACCGGACTAGATTTCTACCGCTTGATGATCCAGAACGCCACAGCCGCAAGGAACTGGGTAAGAGGGCCCTGCTGACCCCAGTGTCCAGGCAGATATAAAAAGGTTTACTGGTATTATTATCATCATCAGGGTCTTGGACGGGTGTTAGTTGTAAAACAGGGGTTGCTGCAGCCAGAATAAGGGCCTGACCTCCACTGTTTATACAGAGTGGCCTACCTACGCAGTCAGATTTATCTTTGGGCCTAGGAGAGGCGGGTAACTTAGTGCCCGCTCAGAACCACAGCACTGCCCTAGATAGGGAAAAGAGGCCTTATTGCAAACCCACACTCTGACACACAGGACTGGACTAGGGGTATATTGGAACCCTGGGGCTTTATCCCCAAAGAATACTTTTGGCAAGGACAGGGCGCTCCCTTCTTCCACAGGGGGGTGACGCCGCAAGTTAAACAGACTCACAAAACAGGCTAATATTTTTTGGGCTGCGGGCCTGCTTTGGATCCATAGAAAGGGCCTGAAACTCTCATTGAATACTAGTGGGACGCTTGCATTTATTAGAAGGAAGGGCCACACTCATATGTCTCTGTGGTACGCTCTCTCATGACTTAGGGGTCTTGTATGAACACATCTTTATCAGTCCTTTGCCCACCCTGTGCGGAGGCCACTGGGGAATGCCGGGAAGGAAGCAAAATAAGGTGGAAAAACACACTTCAGTGCGCACCCTGAACAAATATCTAAAGCAGGTAGAGCAACCCGGTGCTACTGCACCTGAAACCATGGAGGCTAGACAGCACGAATCAGGCAGTCAACCCCAGGGCACTGAAAAACAAAACACACATCTCATCACAAAAGAGGACCTCCGCCTTCTTTCTTCGAAAGATTACATTAAAAATGCAGTTCAAGAGATGCGCACTCTATTTAATGACCTCAGAAAAGACATTACAGTGCTAGACACTAGAATCACACTAGTTGAATCAGCACAAGCAGCCTGTCAGGCATCTAAACAACAAATGAATATAGAGATCCAAGAGCAGGCAGAGGCTTTACAACAAATGTCTGACAAACTCGAGGACCTTGATAATAGAGGCCGCAGAAATAATCTACGAATTAGAGGGGTCTCTGAGACCGTACACCCTCCTGCCATTGAGGGATACCTGCAAAGCCTATTTCGCACACTAAAGGATTCCCCCTCTTCCCCAGAAATTCTGCTGGAGCGTGCCCACAGGGCATTAAGAGCGAAACCACCCCCCAAGGGACGCGGAGAAGGCCTTCGACCGCGTCAATTGGCTTTTTCTGCGTCGGGTCGGGTACAACATGCGGGTGAGGAATTACAGATCTTCTCAGACTTATCCCCTACTACACTACAAAAGAGGAGAGACCTCGGTCATATTACGGCTAACCTGAGGGCTCACAAAATCCCCTACCGCTGGGGGTTTCCAGTGTCTATCGTAGCCTCAAACAATAATAAAAATGCAATATACAAAGCAGGAATGGACATTCAAACATTCTATGATGCCCTTGCTATCAACGAGGCCCCTCAGAGAAGAACCAACTCCACTGAGCCTTCTGGGCCGTCAACCTAGCCTGAACTGTACAGGAACCTCACGTTTCGAACAAAAATGCACAGAACCATTGCAAATGTATCCTTTTCTCACAGAGGTTTAACACCTAATGCATATATTTTCAAATGTATATGCACCTAACCAGTTTATTTGCAGGTCCCGGGGGATGAGAATAATATGTCTTTGGGGGATGGGGGGGGGGAATTGTTGTTACAGTTATCCAGAGGGCCTGGGCAGAGGGCCGCATCGGACACAATCATTAGATAGGGAAGGAACTTTTCCACAGGCTATATAATATACAATCATCAAGGGAGACGAAAATTCTTCCTTTCATAACTTGGTTAATAACCCAATATCCTTTCTTGCACAGAATGATTCCACACTAATTTTAGGTTTGTAATGAAAATATGAATGTTTCTCTCTTATTTACAACATGTTGTCGTTTATATTGTGTTTATGGAATTTTCCCAGTTTAGAGGGCTCCAAGCCCCTTTTTCTAATCAGTTGTCAGCGTTGCCCATGCCTTTGGCCCTTGCTTTCTCCCACACTCCGTATCTTCCTCTGCCCCTTCCTCTCCTTTTGGAGGGCTGTTTGAGCCATCACTGTTGCTCGGAGGGCCCTATGGCCACCTGGAGCAACCTACATAAGATAATTGTATTCATTGTTATTGCCTGGGGGTTACAACCCCGATTGTTACTGTCTGTTAATCGATTCCAGAAGGCTTGTGTCCTTTCACAACTACTACATATCTCTCCACTAGAGTATTGTCCGTTTACCTTGATACTCTAGCCTTTGTCCTTTTTCACTCTTCCTCCTCTTCTCTTTCTCATTCCCCCCTACCATCTCCTCACCCCACTCAACCTCCTCCACGTAAGTCCACACCTTCCCTCCCCCCCCCCTTTTTTTTTTCTCTCTCCCCCACAGTATGAACCATCACACCAGCAGATTCGGCTCCCACGGCCTTACTTTTACCACAATTAATGCCAAAGGACTGAATGACCCAGGTAAGTGGCGCCTTTAATGCTCTTAAAAATCTGCAAAGCCATGTCATTTTTTTCCAGGAGACTCGCTTCCGCAGGGGTAGGGAGCCTAAGTGGTTCAATGCACAATATGCCACAGCTTTCTTTGCTTCCGGCCCTTCCAAAAAAGGGGGGGTGGGTATAGTGATCCATAACTCTGTCCCGCTCAAGGTACTACATGTAGAGAGGGATCCAGAAGGCAGATACCTGTTATTAACAGGACTATTGTACGAGCACCCAATCACTCTAGCCACACTTTACAGCCCTAACACTGACCAACACCTGTTCATGTCCAAAATATCAAAACTCCTACTGGATTATGCAAAAGGCCCTGTGTTCCTTTCGGGGGACTTTAATATACCTATGGACGCAACAGTTGATACATCTAATGGTTTGGCTAGCACCTCCTCTAAAATAATTAAATCCGATAGGACGTCAATTTCGAATCTTATGTTACACGACATATGGAGGTCTCTCCACCCCACGAGTAGAGATTACACATACTATTCTCCCCCACACAACAAATACTCTAGAACTGACTACATCCTTACCGACACAGCTGGACTTGACAGTCTTGCTCTATAGGATCCATAACATGGTCAGACCACGCACCGGTCACCTGTGTAATTCAATGGCCTGACCTCCCTCCTACGGCTTACGTTTGGAGACTTGACGACACTCTGCTAGACGACCCCATAATATTCTCGGAAACACAAAAAGTTCTGACTGACTTTTTCTTGCATAATGACCCTTCTCACACATCTATAGTCAATGTCTGGGAGGCACACAAATGTGTCATTCGGGGTGTACTTCTTAAACACAAAGCTCGCCTTAATAAACAGCGCAGGCTAAAACTCACTCAGTTACTAAACACAATAACCCAACTTGAAACAACACATAAGAGTAACCCGCTTGATGGCGAAATTAAGAATAAACTAGAGATAGCCAGAAAGGAGCTTAACGCCCACCAAATGGAATCATACCAACGTAAAGTCCTAGCAGTAAAGCAAAAGTATTACGAGGGAGGAAATAAACCGGGGAAGCTGTTAGCCAGAGCTGTCCGGAGGAAGCAGTTAACAACATATGTACACTACATACTAAATGCAGATGGATCTATGTTGAAGGGCAACAAACAAATTGCGGAATCTTTTTAAAACATACTACAGCGCGCTATATAACTTACCTAATCCGATGAACATAGGAGATAAACCCGATAGTGTAGCTGATAAGAGTCAGTTAATAGATCAATATTTGTCCACTCTAAATCTACCACAACTAGACGATGAACAAAGGAGTAACCTAGATGCCCCTATAGCTCCCGAAGAGCTTTTCCAAGCCCTCAAAGACTTCCCTAGCGGAAAGTGCCCAGGTCCGGATGGCTATTCACTTAAATACTATTTAAGAAAACACTGGCCCCTGTGATGCTTCACTTGTTCAATGACCTGATAGATAACCCCTCCCTGTCGGGCACTATGCTCGAGGCGCATATCACCATCATCCCTAAATCGGGTAAGTCCCCCATCTCCCCCGCAAATTTTAGGCCCATATCACTATTGAATATGGATATCAAAATCCTAGCTAAAATATTGGCAAACCGCTTAAACAAATACCTCCCTAATCTTATTGCGACAGACCAGGTGGGCTTTGTGCCCGGAAGAGAGGCAAGAGATAATACCAACAAAGTTTTCCAACTAATAAACTATGCCCAGGTTGAGGGAGTGCCCATGGCTCTCTTCTCCACGGACGCGGAGAAGGCCTTCGACCGCGTCGATTGGCTTTTTCTGCGTCAGGTCATGCAGACCATGAATTTTGGACAGGCCTTTCTTAACATGACCTTTGCCCTATACTCAGCTCCCAATGCGCGCCTCAGGCTGAACGGCTCCTTGTCGGACAAGTTCACTATTTCTAATGGCACTCGCCAGGGGTGCCCCTTATCACATCTACTCTTTGTTCTCTCTATTGAGGCCTTGGCACAAAGGGTCAGAAATAACCCAAATATCAAAGGAGTGCAGGTCGGGGATGGGGAGCACAAACAGGCTCTATATGCCGATGATGTTCTCTATAGTCTTACGCATCCAGACACCTCAATACCAGAACTCCTGAGGGAACTAAGGGAATATGGAGCCTTATCTAACTTTCATCTGAACTTATCTAAATCAGAGCTCCTTAACATAAATGTACCTGCGGCACAGATTCAACTCTTAGAAACAGAATACAAAGTACCCATAACTACATCTAAACTAAAGTATCTAGGCATATTCTTGTCAGCTAATACCTAGGATATATTTAAAAATAATTACTTAACATTACGCAGGGAGATTATTAATGACCTGTCCTCATGGAAGAATAAATCTCTGTCGTGGCTAGGAAAGATAGGCTTAATTAAGATGAACATCTTACCTCGCATTTTATATGTGATGCAAACGGTTCCAATTCACCTACCGACAGACTTCTTACCCCATTTACAGAAAACTATAGAACAATTTATCTGGACAGGGACCAGACCACGAATTCCTAGAAGGACGTTGTACCTCCCTCGTGATAGGGGGGGCTTGGGCTTCCCAGACTTGATTTTGTACAGAAGGGCAATCTTATTGCAGATACTAGTTGAGTGGGCCCATAACACTACACAAAAGCAGTGGGTCAGAATAGATGGACAGATTCTTCACTTACATAACGTCGGCACACTGGCGTGGACTCCGGCTCCAAAACGCCCCAAAACAGTTCAGAAATACCACCTAACACTTGAGACCCTCCTTACATGGGACAGACTAATAGCCACAAGCACACATATCTCTTCCACCTTCTCACCAATGCTCCCCATTATGGAAAACCCTGAAACACCTTACTATGACCTTAGTAGACGTATATGCTTGCCCTATAGTTTAAGAACAGGTACCTTACAATACGCTATGGCGGGGGGCAGGCTTAAGTCCCAACAAGATTTACAGGAACAGTTAGGGCCCATCTTCTCCTCATGGTTACGATACCACCAGCTCTCACACTTCCTGTCATCCCACAAACATAAGAGTAAATTCCTTAGAGAATTAACACCATTTGAAGTTTTGTGTACTGGGCCCACTCCTCCTAGGAGATTGATTTCCAAGCTGTACAAGCTCCTCCTTATCCCGCCAGAAGTACAGTTACCCTCGTACACCAGAGTCTGGCATAGGGAACTCAATAATGTAATAGAAGAAGATGATTGGCTCAAACGCTCCTCGGTATCTGCCAAGATCCAGGAAATACAGTTAAAATTATTAACACGGTGGTACTACACACCAGTCAGACTCCATCAGTTATTTCCAGCTGCCTACGCAGCATTCTGGAGGGAATGTGGGGAGTTAGGCACACTCACACACATATGGTGGTCCTGCCCTAAACTGTCAGGCTTTTGGGCCTCAGTTTTTAGAGAAATTACAGACAAACTGAATATAGCCATACCAAACATACCTGAAACCCTCTTGTTCTTACATCTTCCCAACATCAAAACTAAATCAGGGCCGGGCGCTTCTTCTGCTTATGCTCACTGGAGCTAAGCGACTTATCCCTAGGATGTGGAAGTCTAGGGAGGTATCCACGCTTGCGGACTGGCATTCCTCTGTAGAAGAGCTGTTGACTTTGGAAAAATTACACTACTTTAAATGCAACCAACTTGCAAATTTTGAACTGATGCTGGCCCTGTGGAACTCTGCCCCTGTGTGAAGCTGGGGGTGAGCCTGGCTTCAGTCTATCTCCTGTAACACTGCTAAATGAAGTCCTTCCTCCCGGCCCACGGCCTTCATGTTACCCCTTCTCCAATGGGGGAGAAGGAGGAAAAGAAAGGGAAAGGGGAAATTAATTATTTTTTTTTTTATTTTTTTTCCCTTCTTTCTCTACCCCCCCCTCCCTCCACATTTCCCCCCGATCTTTCCCTTCCTCAAACCCTCCTCTATCTCTCTGTTGTGCGGACACTATTCTCTTATCTTCCTGCTATGCTGGAAATTGATTGTTTTCAAATATCTAATTTACACTGTTCAGTATATTGTATGTAGAAATATTGTTAAAAAACCAAGCTTTTTGTCACGAGATCTGTCTAATGTTTGTTTAGGTGCACGGGGTTGTGCTGCGCGCTCCCCGGCTACCACGTTTTACACAATGTCGGTTGACATAGTGACACTGTATGTACCTTTATTTGACTTGTTAATAAAGCTTGTTTGAAGAAAGAAAAAAAAAAACCCCAGGTTTGGTACGCAAAACTACCTTATCTGCATGGAAAATCAGATAAGGGGAATCACACTGTAAGGCAGACAACTCGGAAACTCTACGAGCTGAGGAAATAGCTACCAAAAATAGAACTTTCAAAGATAAAAGCTTGATATCTATGGAATGAAGAGGTTCAAACGGAACCCCTTGGAGAACTTTAAGAACCAAATTTAAACTCCATGGCGGAGCAACTGGTTTAAACACAGGCTTGATTCTAACTAAACCCTGACAAAACGCCTGAAACATCCGCCAGACGCTTGTGCAAAAGAATAGACAGAGCAGAAATCTGTCCCTTTAAGGAACTAGCTGACAATCCCTTTTCCAATCCTTCTTGGAGAAAAGATAATATCCTGGGAATCCTGACTTTACTCCATGAGTAACCCTTGGATTCACAACAATAAAGATATTTACGCCATATCTTAAGATAGATTTTCCTGGTGACAGGCTTTTGTACCTGAATTAAGGTATCAATAACTGACTCAGAGAAGCCACGCTTTGATAAAATCAAGCGTTCAATCTCCAAGCAGTCAGTCTCAGAGAAATTAGATTTGGATGGTTGAAAGGACCCTGAAGTAGAAGGTCCTGTCTCAGAGGCAGAGTCCATGGTGGAAGGGATGACATGTCCACCAGATCTGCATACCAAGTCCTGCGTGGCTACGCAGGTGCTATCAAAATCACTGATGCTCTCTCCTGCTTGATTTTGGCAATCAGACGAGGGAGCAGAGGAAACGGTGGAAACACATAAGCCAGGTTGAAGGACCAAGGCGCTGCTAGAGCACCTATCAGCGTTGCCCTGGGATCCCTGGACCTGGATCCGTAACAAGGAAGTTTGGCGTTCTGGCGAGACGCCATGAGATCCAGTTCTGGTTTGCACCAACGTTGAACCAATTGTGCAAACACCTCCGGATGGAGTTCCCACTCCCCCGGATGAAAAGTCTGTCGACTTAGAAAATCCGCCTCCCAGTTCTCTACACCTGGGATATGGATAGCTGATAGGTGGCAAGAGTGAGTCTCTGCCCAACTAATTATCTTTGAAACTTCCAACATCGCTAGGGAACTCCTTGTTCCCCCTTGATGGTTGATGTAAGCCACAGTCGTGATGTTGTCCGACTGAAATCTGATGAACCTCATTGTCGCTAGCTGAGGCCAAGCCTGAAGAGCATTGAATATCGCTCTTAGTTCCATAATGTTTATTGGAAGGAGGGTCTCCTCCTGAGTCCACGATCCCTGAGCCTTCAGGGAGTTCCAGACTGCCCCCCAGCCTAGAAGGCTGGCATCTGTCGTTACTATTGTCCAATCTGGCCTGCGAAAAGTCATACCTTTGGACAGATGGACAGATGGACCCGAGATAGCCACCAGAGAAGAGAATCCCTGGTCTCTTGATCCAGATTTAGTAGAGGGGACGAATCTGTGTAATCCCCATTACACTGACTGAGCATGCAGAGTTGCAGCGGTCTGAGATGTAGGTGGGCAAACGGCACTATGTCCATTGCCGCTACCATTAAGCCGATTACTTCCATACACTGAGCCATCGAAGGGCGAGAAGTAGAGTAAAGAACACGGCATGAATTTAGAAGTTTAGATAACCTGGTCTCTGTCAGGTAAAACTCTTCTCTTTGTTCACTTTCCACCCGTGCGACCTCAGAAATGCCAGAACTATGTCCGTATGAGACTTCGCAATTTGGAAATTTGACGCTTGTATCAGAATGTCGTCTAAATAAGGGACCACTGCTATGCCCCGTGGTCTTAGGACCGCCAGAAGTGACCCCAAAACCTTTGTAAAGATTCTTGGAGCTGTAGCTAACCCAAAGGGAAGAGCTACAAACTGGTAATGCCTGTCCAGGAAGGCAAACCTGAGAAACCGATGATCTTTGTGAATCGGAATGTGAAGATAAGCATCCTTTAAATCCACTGTAGTCATGTATTGACCCTCCTGGATCATAGGTAGGATGGTACGAATAGTCTCCTTCTTGAATGATGGGACCCTGAGAAATTTGTTTAGGATCTTGAGATCTAAGATTGGTCTGAAGGTTCCCTCCTTCTTGGGAACCACAAACAGATTTGAATAGAAGCCTTGTCCCTGTTCCTCCTTTGGAACTGGGTGGATCACTCCCATAACTTGGAGGTCTTGGACACAATGTAAGAATGCCTCTCTCTTTATCTGGTTTGCAGATAATTGTGAAAGGTGAAATCTCCCTTTTGGAGGGGAAGCTTTGAAATCCAGAAGATATCCCTGGGATATAAATTTCCAACGCCCAGGGATCCTGGACATCTCTTGCCCAAGCCTGGGCGAAGAGAGAAAGTCTGCCCCCTACTAGATCCGTTACCGGATCGGGGGCCAATCCTTCATGCTGTCTTAGAGGCAGCAGCAGGCTTTTTGGCCTGCTTACCTTTGTTCCAAGCCTGGTTAGGTCTCCAGACCGACTTGGACTGGGCAAAAGTTCCCTCTTGTTTTGTATTAGAGGAAGTTGATGCCGCGCTTGACTTAAAGTTTCGAAAGGCACGAAAATTAGTCTGTTTGGCCCTTGATTTATTAGACCTGTCCTGAGGGAGGGCATGACCTTTTCCTCCCGTGATATCAGAAATGATCTCCTTCCAACCAGGCCCGAATAGGGTCTGCCCCTTGAAGGGAATATTAAGAAGCTTATTTTCCACCCGTGAATATGGTCTTTATAACTTAAAGTGAAATCAGTACATTTGGTACACATTCTAAGAGGGGGTTCCACCATGGCATCTAAACATAATGAACAAGGAGTTTCCTCTATGTCAGACATGTTTAAACAGACTAGCAATGAGACCAGCAAGCTTGAAAAACACTTTACAGAAAGTTAACAAGCAAAAAATAAAAACGGCACTGTGCCTTTAGGAAAAAAAAAAGGTCAGAATTTGAAAAACAGTGAAAAAAAGGCAGTAAAACTAACGAAATTTTTACAGTTGGTATAATAGGCTAACAGAGCATTGCACCCACTTGACAATGGATGATTAACCCCTTAGTTTCAAAAACAGATAAAAAAAAACGAATAGACGTTTTTTTAACAGTCACAACAAACTGTCACAGCTCTGCTGTGGCCCTACCTTGCCATACAAACGACTTTAGAAAGCACCAAAACCCTTTAAAGAGGTCCTATAGCATTCAGGGAACTCCTTCAAGGAAACTGGATGTCTCAGTCTGCAAAAGCTAATGCGCAATTAGGCGCAAAATTAGGCCCCTCCCACTTCCTGTCTACACAGTGAGAGGCCTAACAAACTATCTCTAGGCAAATTTAAGCCAGCCATGTGGAAAAAACTGGGCCCCAATAAAGTTTATCGCCAAAAAGCATATAAAAAACGTTTAATATTTCAGTAATTTGAAAAAATAATAAGAGTGTTACCTCTAATAGTAAGCATGATACCAGTCGTTATAAAATCACTGTAATCAGGCTTACCTTAAATAAATCCGATATCAACAGCATTTTCTAGCATATACATTTCTCTAGAAAAATTTAGTCTGCACATACCTCATAGAAGGATACCCTGCATACCATTCCCCAAGCTGAAGTTACCTCTCTCTTCAGTTATGTGTGAGAACAGCAATGGATCTTAATTACAACCTGCTAAGATCATTAGAGACCACAGGCAGATTCTTCTTCTATTTTCTGCCTGAGACCAAAATAGTACAACTCCGGTACCATTTGAAAATAACAAACTTTTGAATTGAAGAAAAACAACTAAATTACACCACATCTCTCTAACTGCTTCCATGCTTGTCGAGAGCTGCAAGAGAATGACTGGAGGTGTCAGTTAGGGGAGGAGCTATATAGACAGCTCTGCTGTGAGTGATCCTCTTGCAGCTTCCTGTTGGGAAGGAGAATATCCCACAAGTAATGGATGATCTGTGGACTGGATACACCTTACAAGAGAAAGAGTAAAAACTACATCAGAACAGATGAGAATTGGCTCAGAAGTGTAAAGATTGACTGTTTCTCTTCTATCATTTGTTCAGTAAACAGACTAAATTCCCCTTTATCAAATAAGCACAAGTTTTTGATAATTATACAGCCTAATAATAGACACAGTGTGAAAAGAAAGTTAATGCATACAGTAAAACAAACGTGTAGCGCAGATTTCATTACTTTATTATCTAATACTATCTAAATCTGCTGAGGCTTACAAGGCCTAAAAAGTATTTTAAAACAAAGAAAAAATGTATTTTAATATTAAAGAATATGGAATACAGAATACACTGCAGTTAATTCACTTTTGTATGCAAAACAAATTACCATTTATTGAAATTCAGTTCTTGGCAGCAGTTAAAGCTGGTCAAACATTAGGTGCGGCTTTACATTTTTTTTTTCTTTTAATAAAGCAAGTATACATAGCGAGATAAAAACTACAACAAAAAAAATAAATAAAAATTACCTGCCAGGATACAGCTCCAAGTATTCCTGTTGCCAGAAGACTAAAAAACACCAGACGTTCAGAAATTAGGCAGAAATGTCGCATTCCCTTTGAAGCCATGACCCTGTCCAGGCTGTTATCCCGTCTGTGGTTGTAATAGACCTTATGACATTCATTGAGTTTGGTATGGAAACCCCACAGAGTAATTAAAAATATAATGTGACATATCAACCAAAAAATGCCAAAGATTGAAAATCCGGGAATAACAAAATACCATTGCTGCAAGTCCCGTAGTTTTAAGGCAGCTAGCACTAAAAAGATAAGTTCAATTAACCCAATTGAAATTACAGAGAATCTTCTGCACATTTTTCCACGATACAGATATGGTTTCCATCGTTCTGTGACAGAGAGCCCACTGAAATAAACATCAAGAAGTGGCTCACTTATAATTAAGCAAAAAAAACAAGATAAGGCATATGGGTTTACAGGAATTTCCAAAGATGGAAAAAATAATAAAGGGGTCAGAACTGCAAAAATCACCAGATTTGAAATAGCAAGAAAGGATTTCATCCTCAAGTCAATGATTATCATGGAAAATGCAGCTACTAGTAGGATAATGCTTATAGACTTTTCAACCAGCATGATGGTACTTGCTATTGCGAAACCAATCAGCTCCAAGAACTCGGAGGAAGTCAGTAGCGTGGGGCGATGTCGAACACATCCACAAACCCTCTCCACCAAAGCACACAAAGATTTTAAAATTATGGAGGAAAGTAGTAAGTATTTTGTTGCTTCTTCTTTACCATCATATTTGAATGTTGTGTTGTCAATAAAACAAAGAAGGCCAAGTAGAAATCCAAACCAAAGATTGGAAATGCCTACGCTAGCTGATTCCATTGAAAAATAATAGTACAAGATACTAGCAATCCCAAGAATGAAGAGTCCTAATATAAATATCACCAGTATCAATGCATCCTTTGTCTGTTCCCATCTGACAAATAGTCCCATGCATATTGCCACCAGCAAGGTTATTTTTGCAAAGTATCCCAAATACCTGACTGAAGAATGCATGTTGACTTCCCGGTTGGCTTCTTCTAGTTTGGTCATTGCTGCATACAGACAATGACTAACACAGTAACGAAGTGACCTGCACATGTAAACTGTTACTAAGGGGATTATCTAAATAAATTGTAGTTAAACTATAATAATATTTAATTCTGAGAAGTTAGCAAGTTGAGGCTGTATTTTCACCATTTCCTCGACTGACCTAAAGAAAAAAGAAAAATTTGAATTCATAGTAGGCACGTAGTATTTAAGGGTGTGGTTAGAGACATATCATTTCTGAGCTAGTTTATAGTCATCTCACAGTGTCCATTTCAGGACATCCTCCCTCCAAACCCCCTTCTCCATACTTTAAAAGTCTGTGCTCCCTCCTGTAAAATTTCCCCCTTTCCTCCAAAAAAAAAAAATCCCTGCTTCCTCTTTTGAAACTCTATCTTCTTCATCCCTCCTGTAAAACTGCCTCCTTTCATCTCTCTCTTGCTTCCTCCCCCTTGTAAAACTGCCTCCTTTCATCTCTCTCTTGCTTCCTCCCCCTTGTAAAACTGCCTCCTTTCATCTCTCTCTTGCTTCCTCGAGAGAGAGAGAGAGAGAGAGAGAGAGAGAGAGAGAGAGAGAGAGAGAGAGAGAGAATTCCAGTCGAAAAGGTGTTCCTGCAAAAACTTTGAATACAATGAACTAGTTTAAACCCTTGATTGCCAGTAAACACACACAGTTGTGATTTAACCCCTTGATTAAAATAAAACTCTTGCCACAGAAATGTTACTTTCTAATTGCCTTGGGTCTTCTCCATTGCAGAGCAGGGGGCAGGGAACTGAGGGGGAGTTAAGGAAGGAGGATGTTACTAAGAACAGCTGTTGTGTGAACAAACATCAGCCAGGTGGAAATATTATGTTGCTGAAAGAAAACAGCATACTACATTTTCTGGGCGCCATGTCCTGCGTTACAACAACACCTGCAAGAACAGAGCAATACTGAGAGACAAAATATCTGAATAAAGATAAATCCACTCTAGTCTGGCACAGCCATAAAAGTAGCAGTAAATAGACGGCATTCATGAGATTCAGCTTTTTTCAGAGCCAGATTTCTTCGTGTGAAAGTGCAACACACAAAGCTCTGGATTTGCACAGATCTTTGTGTGTCACCCTTTTTCTCTTTCTCCAATCAGCACTCTCTCCCCTTTTGGTGCCTTTTGTTCTAGCTAGGACGCCGATTGGACAATAATTTAAAACTTTAGCTCACAGAAAAATTGACTTTTGAAGTTGGCAGCAGAGCTTGGGAAATTTGAATTTCATATCTATATTAAAAACTAAGTTAGAGAGCATCTTCATTACATCTGATGAATTAAACTCCATTTAATATTACTAACAATCCAGATCTGTTTTTATAAAAGGGGAGAGTTTACCATCACTTGAACTTAAGACTCAGTCTATCTCAGTTTATTTATCTTTGATGTGGATTATATGTGACCCCACAATACTAAAAATATTCTCATCTGTTCTCCCTGGCTCTTTCCTCAGACTGCTTTGCATTTTCTGAGGCAGATGGGCAGAGATCAGAAGTGGTTCCAAGAAGCCGCATTCCTCACGCCAAATGTCTCTGCTGTCTCAGCAGCCTCAAAGCAAAGGCGTGATGTGGCTGTTCCTTTATTCAGCTGCAGCTCTGATGAATACAGTCATAGCAGGAGTGGAAAACACATATGTAAGGCTCCGAAAACATTTTTAATTTATCTCTATGTAAATTCCCACACCAAGACTACTATTAGCTGAAACTAAATACATTTTAAACAGTATTTCTTATAAGAGACAAATTTAACAATTACTTTAAAGTTTATTTATTTTATCTATTATTACACAAAGCTATCGCTAAATATTTCCATCTACTTTTTCTTACCTTTAAGAATATAGGACCACAAATGCAGACTCTTTCCTTCAGACACATTACTGCACCCCAGTTCTGTCAAAAGCAACCATTCTTCAAACTTCAATCACAGGGTCACCTGGCAGTGAGTTTAAAAATACATTTTAGTGTAATAATAAACTACTCATAAATTACAAGTGCATAAGTATTAAATGCTCTTTTGGTGTGTGTGTGTGAGGGGTAACCAGTGCAAGGGTGTTAAACACATAGGTAAAGAAACAAACTCAACATTTAATCTCCCTGTAGTGCATTGCTGGTCTGTGACTAACTTTAACCCCCTAAGTATGGGGGGGGGGGTTTACCTGACCATTTAAAAATTCTACACAGTGATCTGTTAGTATGGAGCACAAATTTATTTACATCTTGTCGCTAATTGGCCAGAGCAAATGAGAACAGGAACATAAATTTAACCAGGATTTTCAAGAGATATATCCCTGAACTGCTCATGATATGCAAAACATTGGTTAAAGAATGTTAACAAAATAACAGCACAATGAGATTTTATAACATCTATGTTGCAATGCAGTTAACCGCTGACATATGCCGAGTTTAATATTCCTTTAAAGTTGCCCTCCCAGGGGCAATGCACTTCTGCTTGTAAGCAGGAGCCAATCTAAAGCAGCATGTGTACATATCTGTGAATCCCTGCCATGTCTTGCTCACTAACAGCATAGGAGCAGGTCTCAAATAAGGATTAATGGGACATGAAAAAATGTTTACCCCTTTAATATGTTCCAACTGATCTACTTTCCCCGTTGAAGTGTATTAAATAGTTTGCAAACAGCTCCTTCATTTTGTCATTTTAGAGGAAACCAGAACATATACTAAATATATGAAGACTGCAGAAAAGCTATGCAAACAGGAACCAGCAAGATCAATCAACCTACTAGTGGGGGTGGGAGAGAAAGATTTTTGTATCTGAAGTAGCTGCTTTGCTTACTCCTCAAACACATAATTAACATTTCAATACCTAAGTATTTGTGTATATAGAGAGATAACATGACCAGGGCTGCTCTTTCTGCAGGCTCATCCCATTTAATGCATTGTTCTCCACATAATTTTTTGCCAGCCAGGTGGCATCTGTGTAATAGTTTATAATATTTTAACATTTATTGCTATCCAAAGCACAAATTAATTGCACACTTTAACATAAAATGTATTTAATGATAGTTTGTGGAATGAACATTGAAAAATGTTATTAGCTAAAATTTAGCTTAAAATGTGCTTAAATTTTAGCTGGGTGGTGCACCCATTAAAAGGTCCTGGTGAGAACACTGTAATGGGAATGCCTATGAGAGAACAATGGATGATGGTTCTAATGAGCAAAAACTTATTTCAAATATAAAAAATAAACAAAACATCAGTTACGCACATATTTAATACAATTTGGAACTCCTTAAAAGGATATGAGACCTAAAACTATTCTTACAAGATTCAGATAGAGCATACATTTTTAAATCAAGTATCTGATTTTCTTCTATTATCAATTTAGCTTCATTCTCTTGGTATCCTTAATTGAAAAAGAGTAGCAATGCACTACTGGGAGCTAGCTGAAAACATCGGTAAGCCAATGACAAGAGATATCAATGTGTGCAGCTACCAATCAGCAGCTAGCTCCCATCTCCTGAGCCAACCTAGGTAGGATTTTTAACAAAGGATACCAAGAGAACTAGGGAAACTGGATATTAGAAGTAATTGAAAAAGTTGTTTAAAATTATATGCTCTATCTGAATCATGAAAGAATTCTGGGTTTATATCCCTTTCAGGAAAATGCAGCATTTTATTATTAAAGGGATAGGAAAGTCAAAATAAAACTTCCCTGATTCTTATAGAGCATGTAATTTAAATACACTTTTAAATTCACTTCTATTTTCAAATGTGCTTCGTTCTCTTAATATCCCATTTTGAAAAAGTATACGCACATATACACCAGTGGGAGCTGCTGCTAATTGGTGCTTGCAGACATTTCTCTCTTGTGATTGGCTAACTAGATGTGTTCAGCTAGCTGCCAGTAGCACAATGCTGTTCATTCAGCAATGGATAACAAGAGAATGAAGCATATTTTATAATAGAAATAGTAAATTGGAAAGTTGTTTAAAATGGTATGTTCTATCTGAATCATAAAATAATTGTTTTGTGTTTACTATCCCTTTAAACTTGGAAGTCCCTTTAACCAGAATGATCAAACTGCATTCATGTCACTGATAAAAGCTAAGGTTACAGAACTGAACATATGAAGTTTGACAGACAGGTTACAAAGGTTATAAAAGAGCAAGGCTCTTAAAAGTCTACTTAGGGCTTCTAACTAGTTTAATTATTTTACATATACTGTGTCTAGAAACAAAACCACCTTGTCTGGTTCTTAAAAAATATTTACCTGGCTTCATAAGGTTTTCCAACCCTTGTAACAGAGTCTTATTAAAAATAAACAGTGACCAATGTTTATTGTGGCTCACAAGGAAAATACATTTTTATAGTTTAAGTCTACAATTCTTTTTTACCTTCCCCATATTGAATCAGTCTTTTACATTGTAAAGTAGTCTCTAACAACAATAAACATGAGCATTCTCAATTAAAAAGTCTTCTTAAAAAATAAAATACATAAGATGTAGATAGCCCTGCACATGCAACAATTGAAACACGAATAATAAAGGGCTAAATGCAGCTACCTAAGCACCCACTTACCACCTTTAATTATTTCCCAGAGCAACTAGCAAGTAGTATGTATTTTCTCATGCATAAAATATAAACACCAAACTACTAAACCCAGTGTTGTGTAGTTACATATGTCTCTGCTTAAATATGAAAAATATATAGCAAATTGTTAAACCAGCATGCATGCTTAGCCCCACCAACTTTTCTCAGGATAAATGTGAAGCATTTGAAAACTTCTTCAGAGACAAGATTTCCTCAATCCGAACCGCTATCACAGCAGGCCAAACAGTTACACACCAGAACCACTACAATAGAATGCCAGATTGCCCCAGTTTATGGTCACTTTTACAAATGTCAATAAAAAGGAGTTAAAAACACCATACAAAAGTTGCATCCTACTACGTGTGACTTAGACCCTGCTCCAACTCAGCTCATATCTGGATGCATTGAAACACTCGCCCCAGCTCTCACAAAAATAGTGTAGTGTTCACTAAAAACAGGAGACTTCCCAGAGCCTCTAAAAGAAGCTGTGGTAAAACCACTCCTAAAGAAACCTTTATTAGACCCAGACTGCATGACTAATTACAGACCAGTATCCAACCTCCCATTTCTGGGGAAAATAATTGAAAAAGTAGTGGCAACTCAACTGGAATCCCATCTATCACCCCTGAACTTATTTGATCCTTTCCAGTCAGGCTTCAGATCCCGCCACAGCACTGAAACAGCGCTAGTCTGAGTGCTAAATGATCTCCTTATGGACAGAAACAAAGGTGATTACTCCATCCTAATCCTGGATCTCTCAGCTGCATTTGACACCATTGACCATAGGATTCTAATAGAGCGCTTGCAGCACATCTGTGGTCTAGGAGGTAAAGTCATTAACTGGTTTAAATCTTTCCTCGCTGGTAGATCACAGAGAGTAATATCAGGATCAAGCTCATCAGCACCAACATAATTGACCTGCAGAGTTCCACAAGGATCCATCCTGTCTCCCATGCTATACGCAATTTACTTACTACCACTGAGGGACATCATTACCCAACATGACCTAAGGTATCATTGTTACGCTGACAAACAACTCTACTCCTCCTTTGCTCCAGATACTACAGACCCAGCATGCCATATAAACAGTTGCTTAACAGACCTCATAGAATGGATGAATGCTAGCTGTCTCAAAGTGACCCCAGACAAAACAGAGTTACTCTTGGTGAGGGGACCCCGGGCATCAAAAATATCCCAATATCACCCAACTGGCCTGGAGCTTGGAGGCTCTGAACTCGTTAGATCAGCAAAGGTACAAAACCTCGGAGTGCTGATTGACGCTGGACTATCTTTTTAACAGCAGATTTCCTCAGTAATAAAATTTGCCTACTTTCATCTGAAAAACATAGCTAGGATACAACACCTAATTCTACCAGATGATATGTCAACATTAATCCATGCATTTGTAACCTCTAGGCCAGTGATTTGCAACCTTTTTTTTGCCGTGGCACACTTTTTTACATTAAAAAATCCTGCGGCACACCACCATCCCAAAATTTTACAAAATCACACATTGTAGCCTAATACAGGAGATATATATACACACACAGAGACACACACTGTACTGTGCTGTCATGCCTCCTACAAACTATACATGACATATTGACATTCATTCACAAATAATCATTCACAAATAATGATGGTCTGTGTATGAATGTCAATGTCATGGTTGTAAATAATGCCTGATGAGCCTGTCACATACCTCCCAATATTTCAAAATTTGAAAGAGGGACACCCCCGCACTGTTGTCACTCTGCCACGGCACACCTGAGGATCTCTCATGGCACACTGGTTGAAAAACACTGCTCTAGGCTAGATTACTGCAATGCACTTTACTTGGGCCTCCCAAAAAAAGAACTCCATCTCCTTCAGACGGTACAAAATGCAGCAGCCAGACTACTGACCAAACAAACTCGCTCCTGCCACATAACACCTATTCTCCACTCCCTGCATTGGCTTTCAATTAAATGGCGAACATATTTTAAAATTGGCCTGATGACCTTAAAAGCCTTAAACAACCAAGGCCCATAGTATCTGAAAGAGCTCCTGACACGCTACATCCCATCCCGGTCACTTAGGTCAGCCAACACATCCCTCCTCTCAGTGCCAAGAATAAGGAGAAACTCGGGCTCCAGAGCATTCGGCCACGCTACCCCTACTTTCTGGAACTCTCAGAGAGGCACCGTCCTTACAGACGTTAAAAAAAAAAAAAATCTAAAGACCCACTTCTTCCAACAGGCATTCAGTCCGCTTATCTGACCTTCAGAAACTCCTAACTTATGTCTTTAAGTTGGTATATTTGTAAAGTGCTTTGCGTCTCACAGGGAGAAAAGCGCTATATAAATCACAAATTATTATTATTATAAACATATTACTATATGCTCCCAGAGAGTAAACAGTATTTCTTAGTAAAGTGAAACAAAATCATAGTATTTTAAAAATGTATTTCCTTGAGGAACATTGCAGCTATAACAAGCATACAGCCACTCCCAACTTGCAAACAGTAATTCATATGTAATAAATTCCTTTAAAGTAGGGCTTGCAAGCACATAAGCCTGCTGATAAAACGCCACCAAACCTTTTTCCCTAAAACAGTCAATAACCTGGTAATAAGAAGAGAAACTTTCTAAAACAAATATATATATATATATATATATATAGTTTTAGCTGCCAAAATACTAATTTTCACTACTGCTGATATGTGGCCAAACTTGCATGTGTGTTCCCTTGATCAGTATTGGGGTGTCCTAAAAAAAAAAAAAGACAGCCAATATAGGTGTGGTTCAAAAGAAAATTGTTTGACTAATGAATCCAGGGATCAAACAAAATCAGGCTTCATCTATACCCTCTCTATTTGTCTATGAAATCAACTATGAAGTGCATGAGATCTATGGATGTAATGTAATGCAATGGTTGCATCCTATGTAATGGTTCAAGTAAAAACCTTGACTATTGTACTTTGCCGTTTTATTCCTTAAATGCAACACTACTGCATAATGTTTGTGGGATATGTACATAAATAATAATGCTTATAAGTTGACTAATTAGAAAGGAGCACACTTAGGGTATACTTGTTATGTAGCTGTCTAAGAGTACGGCAGTATTCAACCTCACCACCCAGAATCTGGACAATAGAGTGGCATACTTCAAGGGACATGAAACCCATTTTTTTCATGCTTCAGAGAAGGCATGCAATTTTAAACAACTTTCCAATGTATTTCTATCATATAATTTGTTTCGTTCTCTTGGTTCCCTTTGTTGAAAAGCAAATGTAGATAGGTTTAGGAGCTGCAGATTGGTGGCTGTACGTGTATGTCTCATGTTATTGGCTCACCCATGTGCAGTGCAGTTTCATCAACAAAAGATACTAAATGAAGAAAGCAAAGAAGATATTAGAAGTACATTGGAAAGCAGTTTAAGATTGTATTCTCTATCTAAATCACGATGAAAGAAAAAAATTGGGTTTAATGTCCCTTTAAGTCTTGTGTATCTTTCCTCTGTTTATTATGTCAAGGTCCTTGGATACATGAGCTGAGGAAGCTGCATTTTTCCCCCTGTTAGGTGGCTTCCCTAACCCATCACATAACTACTATTTATTAAAGTGCATTGTGCTTTAATTAGTTTTATAGTGCCTGTCTGTCTCTTAGCAGCTAGAAGTCCGTATTCCCTACAACCTTTTAAGGGAGGTGGCACTGTTGAAAATGGTATGTGTGTGCCTAGCACAAAGTCTGGAGAGTGAACTGGAAGTTATTGCAAATGGGCAATAAATAGTTTTTCATCTTTGACAATTTATTTGTCTCTCCTGCTCATTTTTAGTTAAAATACTGCACAAGCCCTAAAATGTCATAAAATGAGTTATCTATTTCATGTGAGTGATGTGAAAGTTGGCACTTCCTACATATGTATGTTTAAAGTACCCGGAATAGTTTTTACTTCCTCTTACAATTATGAACAAAACAACTATATGAACAGTAATCTCAAGTATTTATCTAGTTTTCAGCCAAACCATTTCAGTGACTATGCTAAAACTTATAACATATATGATGTAGTCATCTACCTACTTTACAATAAATCCCCGACCATTTACTGACAATTGTTTTGGTTGAAAAGGCAATTAATGTAAATATGGAATCCGGGACACAAAGAAAAAATCTATTAGAAAGCTCTTAACCGGAATATTTACAAACCGCTGTGAATAATGGTATTACTGGTATATAAATGAGCTCGGAGCCACATTACTAAAGTTGCGTTCGGGCAGCGCTTCCTCCCAGCGATGACGTGACGCTAGGGAAACGTCACGAGTAAGGAAGTTTACAGAAAACGCTCACAATGTTGACGTCCTACGTCAATACGCATTGCTATAGCAACCTACTTTTGCAAGCATGCATTTAGTATCGGACCTGTAATGTGAAATGTTCTTTCCTCCAATCCAAAGTTGACAATTTTTTAAGTAATTACTGTACATTCATTCTTCGTTTTCTGTTGGGATTTAACAAATAATACTTTATTCCTGATATAAATTTTTAAATGAACCGTTGGTAAATAATGGAAGTTGTATCATTGTAATTACTTCAAAGTGGCACCTTTTTAATTTACGTATTTCAATTTACTTTAACTTATATGCTTTTACAAAAAATACTTTATTCATCATTTCTGGATTTTAACACAACAGATCTTAAAGGGACAGTTTAGGTAAAATTAAACTTGCATTATTCAGATAGGGCATGTCATTTGAATCAACTTTCCAATTTACTTTTATCATCAAATTTGCTTTGTTCTATTGGTATTCTTTGTTGAGGGATTAACCTAGGTAGGCACATATGATGATTCCTAAGCCATTAAAGGCTGCCTCTTATCACATGTTTTTTAAAATTGCTTTTACCAACAAGAGACTGCTAACTTCATGTGGCCATATAGATAACACTGTGTTAATGTCTGTGGAGTTATTTAATATTTAGCACTATACAATACTGAATGCAACTCAATAGATTTTTTATAGTCAAATTCACAGTCATGTGATAAAGGTGCTGTCATAAGGTTCTTTGATACAAGGTAATCACAGAGGTAAAAGTATATTAATATAACTGAGATAAGAGGCAGTGTGCAGAGGCTTAGATACTGGATAATCACAGAGGTAAAAAGTATATTAATATAACTGAGATAAGGAGCAGTCTGCAGAGGCTTAGATACAAGGTAATCACAGAGGTAAAAAGTATTTTAATATAACTGAGATAAGAGGCAGTGTGCAGAGGCTTAGATACCGAATAATCACAGAGGTAAAAAGTATATTAATATAACTGAGATAAGGAGCAGTATGCAGAGGCTTAGATACAAGGTAATCACAGAGGTAAAAAGTATATTAATATTACTGAGATAAGGGGCAGTCTGCAGAGGCTTAGATACAAGGTAATCACAGAGGTAAAACATATTTTAATATAACTGAGATAAGAGGCAGTGTGCAGAGGCTTAGATACCGAATAATCACAGGTAAAAAGTATATTAATATAACTGAGATAAGAAGCAGTCTGCAGAGGCTTAGATACAAGGTAATCACAGAGGTAAAAAGTATATTAATATAACTGAGATAAGGGTCAGTCTGCAGAGATGCTATACACAATTCAAAACTGTGAGGAAAATAATGTGGTGTAAAGTCAGTCCAGTGAGGATAGGTAATCAAAAGTGTTGCACACTGATCCCTGATGGACAGTTATCAATATAGACTGCTCATATATCCGTAATGGGAGGGCATCCAATGCACCTTATTGCCCTTATTGCAGTGAAAAAAAAGCCATCCAGAGTACAGCCTTACTCATAGCCATATGAATATATGAATATGGCTATGAGTAAGACTTAGGCCGAAACGCGTAAGCCGTTTACTAAAGAAACTCCAGCTAATACTGTCTCTGTTTTTACACGGGTAACAATTACCCTTGAATTTGCTGTTTTTTTGCACTTTTGTCCAACACTGGAATTACAAATAAATGCACTATATTGCTGCTGCTAGTGTGCTTCTCATATGTTCTTTCATTTCTGATTGCAGTCTGCAGAGGCTTAGATACAAGGTAATCACAGAGGTAAAAAGTATATTAATATAACTGAGATAAGGAACAGTCTGCAGAGGCTTAGAGACAAGGTAATCACAGAGGTAAAAAGTATATTAATATAACTGAGATAAGGGGCAGTCTGCAGAGGCTTAGATACAAGGTAATCACAGAGGTAAAAAGTATATTAATATAATTGAGATAAGGAGCCGTCTGCAGAGGCTTAGATACAAGGTAATCACAGAGGTCCAAAATATATTAATCTAACAGTTTTGCTTTTTCAAAACAGGGGAATGGGTAATATCTAATTAAAAAAATAAAAAAATTCTGCTGTACTTTGTCTCTTTAATCATTTCCTTTAAGACAGCATTCACCAACACAACAACTAATACACAATAACATTATTAAACTTATGTTAAATGCATTGCTAATTAAAATAGTCAGGCAGTAGGAACATCTAGTTAAAGATGATTTCTTCGAGTAGCAAAAAAGCAGCAGTTATTGCTATAATTAGGAGTCTTCAATCATTAGATTCAGAATCAGAAGACGATGATGATTTCTTGCAACTGTTATGTTTAGTTGCTGAAAGGGAAGTTAAAAAGATAACAAATGATAAGTTAGAGAAGGTTGTAAATAATGCGGAGGGTGTCGTGCCACGTTACCGGGCAAAGGACTTCCAAGAAAATCTTCATCTTAGTAGAACAACTACTGTGCTGTTGGGAAAAAACATAATTTATGTAAGAACTTACCTGATAAATTCATTTCTTTCATATTGTCAAGAGTCCATGAGCTAGTGACGTATGGGATATACAATCCTACCAGGAAGGGCAAAGTTTCCCAAACCTCAAAATGCCTATAAATACACCCCTCGCCATACCCACAATTCAGTTTAACGAATAGCGAAATAGTGGGGTGATAAAGAAAGGAGTAAAAAGCATCAACTGAGGAATCTGGAAATAATTGTGCATTATACAAAAAAATCCTAACCACCATAAAAAGGGTGGGCCTAATGGACTCTTGCCAATATGAAAGAAATGAATTTATCAGGTAAGTTCTTTCATGAATTATGTTTTCTTTCATATAATTGGCAAGAGTCCATGAGCTAGTGACATATGGATATCAAATACCCAAGATGTGGAACTCCACGCAAGAGTCACTAGAGAGGGAGGGATAAAAATAAACAAACAGCCATATGCTGAAAAATTAATCCACAACCCAAAATATAAGTTATTCTCATGAAAAAAAGAAAAACTTAAAACATCAGCAGAATAATCAAACTGAAACAACTGCCTGAAGAACTTTTCTACCAAAAACTGCTTCTGAAGAAACAAACATATTAAAATGGTAGAATTAAGTAAATGTATGTAAAGAAGACCAAATTGACGCTTGCAAATTTGAACAACTGAAGCTTCATTCTTAAAAGCCCACGAAGTGGCGACTGATCTAATAGAATGAGCTGAAATTCTCTGAAGCGTGGCCTAACCCGACTCCAATAAGCTTGAAGAATCAAAAAACTTTAATCAACAAACCAATGAAATAGCAGAAGTTTTTCTGACCTTTCCTAGGAACAGGAAATATAACAAATAGACTTGAAGGCCCCTAGTTATCAAGCCGTCAAGCGAGGCTGATTCGCCTTAGTTATCAAGGCCTACATACCAGCAAAAGTAGAATCTGGTGACGTAAGCATCGATCCGCCGGACTCAGTCCGACACAGATCGATTCTTACGTCACTCCAGATGTTCCGAACGCAAGTTCGGCACAATCTGATTACTTTTGGGAGTTATCAAAATCCCAGCAGGTACGCTCGGCACTTTTACGGCCCAGCGTACCTGGTTTTCAAACCGCCTCCCTGGAGGTGGCGGATTCCATAGGAATCAATGGGAGTCTGACCATAGCGAAAGTTCAAGTTCGCTGCTGCCTGACATCCCATTCATTCCTATCGGAAGTGTGTACACCTAACACCCTAACATGTACCCCGAGTCTAAGCACCCCTAATCTGCCCCCCCCTACACCGCCACCACCTATATTAAACATTTTAACCCCTAAACCGCCGCTCCCGGCCCCCGCCGCCACCTACATAATACATGTTAACCCCTATCCTGCCCCCCTATACCGCCGCCACCCCTAATAAATGTATTAACCCCTGTCCTGCCGCTCCCGGACCCCGCCGCAACTAAATAAATAGTTTAACCCCTAAACCGCCGCTCCCGGACCCCGCCGCCACCTATATTAAACTTATTAACCCCTAATCTGCCCCCCCTACACCGTCGCCACCTATAATATTTTTATTAACCCCTATCCTGCCCCCCCCTATACAAATTATTAACCCCTAAAGCTAAGTATAACCTTAACCCTAACACCACCCTAAATTAAATCTAATTTAAATCTAACAAAATAAATTAACTCTTATTAACTAATTTATTCCTATTTAAAGCTAAATACTTACCTGTAAAATAAACCCTAAACTAGCTACAATATAACTAATAGTTACATTGTAGCTATTTTAGGATTTATTTTTATTTTACAGGCAACTTTCAATTTATTTTAACTAGGTAGAATAGTTATTTAATAGCTACCTAGCTAAAATAAAGAGACATTTACCTGTAAAATAAAAACTAACCTAAGTTACAATTACACCTAACACTACACTATCATTAAATAAATGAATCCTATTTAAAACTAAATACTTACCTGTAAAATAAACCCTAACGCCTAGATTTAGAGTTCTGCGGCCAAAGGGGTGCATTAGCTACGCATGCTTTTTTCTGGCCGCACCTTTTAAATACCGCTGGTATTGAGAGTTCACGGAATGGCTGCGTTAGGCTCCAAAAAAGGAGCGTATAGCATATTTACCGCAACTTCAACTCTCGATACCAGCGGTGCTTACGGACGCGGCCAGCTTCAAAAATGTGCTCGTGCACGATTCCCCCATAGAAAACAATGGGGCTGTTTGAGCTGAAAAAAAACCTAACACCTGCAAAAAAGCCGCATTCAACTCCTAACGCAGCCCCATTGTTTGCTATGGGGAAACACTTCCTACGTCTGCACCTAACACTCTAACATGTACCCCGAGTCTAAACACCCATAACCTTACACTTATTAACCCCTATTCTGCCGCCCCCGCTATCGCTGACACCTGCATATTTTTTTTAACCCCTAATCTGCCGCTCCGTAAACCGCCGCTACTTACATTATCCCTATGTACCCCTAATCTGCTGCCCCTAACACCGCCGACCCCTATATTATATTTATTAACCCCTAATCTGCCCCCCACAACGTCGCCTACACTTATTAACCCCTAATCTGCCGAGCGGACCGCACCGCTATTATAATAAAGTTATTAACCCCTAATCCGCCTCACTCCCGCCTCAATAACCCTATAATAAATAGTATTAACCCCTAATCTGCGCTCCCTAACATCGCCAACACCAAACTTCAAACATTAACCCCTAATCTGCCGACTGGAGCTCACCGCTATTCTAATAAATGTATTAACCCCTAAAGCTAAGTCTAACCCTAACACTAACACCCCCCTAAGTTAAATATAATTTAAATCTAACGAAATAAATTAACTCTTATTAAATAAATTATTCCTATTTAAAGCTAAATACTTACCTGTAAATAAATCCTAATATAGCTACAATATAAATTATAATTATATTATAGCTATTTTAGGATTTATATTTATTTTACAGGTAACTTTGTATTTATTTTAACCAGGTACAATAGCTATTAAATAGTTAAGAACTATTTAATAGCTAAAATAGTTAAAATAATTACAAAATTACCTGTAAAATAAATCCTAACCTAAGTTACAATTAAACCTAACACTACACTATCAATAAATTAATTAAATAAAATACCTACAATTACCTACAATTAAACCTAACACTACACTATCAATAAATTAATTAAATACAATATCTACAAATAAATACAATGAAATAAACTAACTAAAGTACAAAAAATAAAAAAGAACTAAGTTACAAAAAATAAAAAAATATTTACAAACATCAGAAAAATTTTACAACAATTTTAAACTAATTACACCTACTCTAAGCCCCCTAATAAAATAACAAAGACCCCTAAAATAAAAAAATGCCCTACCCTATTCTAAATTACTAAAGTTCAAAGCTCTTGTACCTTACCAGCCCTGAACAGGGCCCTTTGCGGGGCATGCCCCAAAGAATTCAGCTCTTTTGCCT
This sequence comes from Bombina bombina, assembly GCF_027579735.1. NCBI lineage: Eukaryota > Metazoa > Chordata > Amphibia > Anura > Bombinatoridae > Bombina > Bombina bombina. The sequence continues at coordinate 192,627,453 of NC_069504.1, read as the reverse complement.
GTAAAAAAAACACATACAATACCCCCCCAACATTACAACCCACCACCCACATACCCCTAATCTAACCCAAACCCCCCTTAAATAAACCTAACACTATGTCAGGAAATCACCTTTACTACACTCCACCCACTTTCCCTATAAAGCCTGTCAGTTTAGTGCAGACAGGTGCTTAGTATTTTGTGTGCAGACCTGCATGTCTCACCTTCCTGCAGTTCCTGTCTGTTTCCTGATTTCAATACAAGCTAAACCGCCAAACCAAATTTCCAATATATCCTGATGCTAAGGATTTAACAACGGATATCCATCTACTTTCTACTCACTGATACTGGAAATAAATTCTCTTGGATTCTTCCTTTTATCTACTACTGCAAAGTGCTACAACGTCACAACTTGTAACTCAGCTCATCAACTGAAACATTGTGGCAAACGCTTTACTTTCCACAATCAATTGAGTGACTCTTTTGCACCAACCTCCATTCCTCATACGGATTTCAGCTTCAAACAAACATCCTTACCGGATTCTATTTTGCTCGCCGTTACACGGCACTTCAACACGCCCACCTGTGACGTAACAGGTAACGGCTCACTGATTCAGTAACGAACCGCTGCTACTGTATGCGCTGTCTGCGCTATCCCTGCTACACAGTATTCACTCCTCTTAGAGTGCAGAGACTCTTGTGATCAGTGCAACTTTTACTTTAGTTGTATACTTTCTCCTGTGAAGAAACAGGTATCCGTTCCTATTTACATTTAGCTGTCAGTTTTATGTTAGACTACATTAGGGTTATTCTTAGGATAGTTATTCCTTATGTTTATTTTGCTGCTGCTATATTTTTCCCAATTGTGCTAAAAATAACATTCGGGAATAGTAGCAATTTAATATATTAATATCACAACATATTCCTTGCTGTTACTTTCCCGTATGTTACAGCCTGAATACACTGTGATACACTTCAGTACCAGTTCGACAGCTGAGAATCCAACTCATATTACAAGTGCAGCTGAGAAAGGTAATCAGCACCCTGACATAATACTAAGCCCCAAAATGGATCCAGCGGAACTCCCTCAGATTGTCTACAATTTATCACAGAGAGTCGACCAGTTAAGTCATGGCTTACGCGAACTACAGATGGAGAATCAGACTTTACGAGGAATAATAAAGGACTCTATGTCCAAATCACCAGTGCCTGACTCTACACCTGAACCGCAGGTCTCACTACCAGATCTTTTCTCAGGAAACCGAAAACAGTATCGGCAATTCAAAAATGCTTGTAATTTACTATTCAACCTCAAACCCAAAACCTACAATAATGACCGCATTAAGGTTCTCACAATCATCTCTTTCCTGAGAGGTGAACCCAGGGTTTGGGCCGATACCTGCTATGAGAGCAATGATCCCATCCTATCATCTCTGGATGATTTCTACACCACTATGGACGAGTTGTATCAAGATACTGACGTACAGCTCACCGCTGAAACAAAGATGAGGTGCCTAAAACAAGGCCGTAGGGCCGTGGAAGAGTATATAACTGAGTTCAAGCAGTTTGCAACTGATTCCCAGTGGAATACAGTGGCTCTCAGAAACCAGTTCCGGCTTGGTCTCTCAGACCAGTTGAAAGACGAACTGGCTCGAATTGACCTTCCTTCAACACTTGAAGCCCTCATGAAACTCGCCATACAAATAGATAGAAGGCTCAGAGAAAGAAGACAGGAAAGAGTTCAGTCTGACCTTTTTCCCTCTACCACACACAGAGTCTCAAACACCACGCCACCCAAACAACAAACTGAACCAATGGAGATTGGTGTGATTCGTGGTCCACTTTCACCTACCGAAAGAGCTAGACGTAGAAACCTACAACTGTGTATGTACTGTGCTAACTACAGATGGACACTCTGAATGTTGATCATTTGACGTCCTTACCATACATCCTCGAGGTTGACTCCTCAGATTTCGCTATAGGCGCCGTCCTCTCCCAGAGACCCACTTCCTCCGGACCCATTCATCCAGTTGCGTATTATTCGAAGCTCATGTTACCTGCCGAACGCAATTACCCAATAGGAGAGAAGGAGCTTCTTGCTATCAAACGCGCATTAGAACATTGGAGGCATCTCCTAGAAGGAACTGAGAAACCAATAACCATATTTACTGATCATAAAAACCTTGAATTCTTACAAACGAATAAAACCCTATCCTCTCGACAAATCCGGTGGTATTTGTATTTCACACGCTTTAATTTCAACATAGTCTACAAACCAGCAAACAAAAACCATAAAGCTGATGCTCTCTCAAGGATGGCGGACACTCCTCCTTCTCCTACTTCCATAAAGCAGATTATACCCACTGAACGTTTCATTAGATTTTCTGATCCGCTTCCAAACCAGTTACGAGATTCCTTGTTGTCTGACATCCAATTACCACTCCACAAGCTCACTAAAGGTTCAGATGGTCTCTACTATCATGACAAAAGACTGTATATACCACCTTCTCTCAGACAAACCATCATCCAACGCCACCACATTCCCCCTACTTCAGGTCATCAAGGCATTACCAGAACTGCAGAAAAGATTTCAAGATGTTATTGGTGGCCCGACTTAACCCAGTCTGTCTCTGAATACATAAAAAATTGTGTGGTCTGTATAACAACAAAATCAGAGAATAAACCACCATATGGTTTCCTTATGCCCATAAAAGTCCAAGACAAACCGTGGCAACATGTAGGCTTGGATTTCATCGTCGATCTTCCACTCTCATCTAAACAAAATACCATATTGGTTGCTATAGACTTGTTCACCAAGATGGCACACTTTATCCCCTTCCATAAGGTACCTTCATCTTCGGAAACGGCAGACTTATTCCTACAGAACGTAGTCCGCTTACATGGTGTTCCTCGTATCCTGACATCTGATCGCGGAACACAATTTACTTCAAAATTTTGGAAACAACTCTCTTTTCTTCTCCAAATAGATCATCGGTACAGCACTTCTTTCCACCCTCAAACCAACGGCCAAACGGAGCGTGCAAACCAGTGGCTTGAACAGTTTTTACGAGCATACTGTTCGCAACATCAAGACAACTGGGTCCGTTTCCTACCTATGGCCGAATTCGCATTCAACGACTCTCTCAATTCAACTACGAAGATGACACCTTTCTTCGCCAATTACGGGTACCATCCCACTATCCATATTTCACCTGGGTCTGTTCCCAATTCACCCAAAGTTGATGATCTATCCAACTCTCTGCTGGAAACTTTCCGGACCGTTCGGGAGAACATTCTCCAAGCTCAAAAGTCTCAGAAGCATCATTACGATCTAAGGCGCCGTACTCCCCCATCTTTTGCTGTGGGAGACCTTGTCTGGCTATCTACGAAAAATCTCAAGCTTCGTGTTCCTACCAAGAAACTGGGTAAATTATACATTGGTCCTTTTCCTGTCACTAGGGTTATAAACCCCAATGTAGTAACACTGGACTTACCTGCTACTTTGCGTATACACCCCAGTTTTCATGTCTCCCTACTGAAGCCAGCTTCACGAGGTAGTGGTACCCATCTTGTCATGCCTCCATCCTCCCAATTTCCTGACTCAGAGGAGTATGAGGTGAAATCGATTCTTGATTCCCGTCACCGGGGTGGCATTCTCGAATATCTTATCCGTTGGAAGGGTTATTCTTCAGATGAAGATTCCTGGGAGCCCTCTACCCATCTTCATGCTCCGGCTCTTGTCTCTCTATTTCACCGTAGACATCCGGATAGACCGAGACCTCAAGCTCTGGGAGAGCTTCTTTGAGGAGGGGGTGATGTCAGGAAATCACCTTTACTACACTCCACCCACTTTCCCTATAAAGCCTGTCAGTTTAGTGCAGACAGGTGCTTAGTATTTTGTGTGCAGACCTGCATGTCTCACCTTCCTGCAGTTCCTGTCTGTTTCCTGATTTCAATACAAGCTAAACCGCCAAACCAAATTTCCAATATATCCTGATGCTAAGGATTTAACAACGGATATCCATCTACTTTCTACTCACTGATACTGGAAATAAATTCTCTTGGATTCTGCCTTTTATCTACTACTGCAAAGTGCTACAACGTCACAACTTGTAACTCAGCTCATCAACTGAAACATTGTGGCAAACGCTTTACTTTCCACAATCAATTGAGTGACTCTTTTGCACCAACCTCCATTCCTCATACGGATTTCAGCTTCAAACAAACATCCTTACCGGATTCTATTTTGCTCGCCGTTACACGGCACTTCAACACGCCCACCTGTGACGTAACAGGTAACGGCTCACTGATTCAGTAACGAACCGCTGCTACTGTATGCGCTGTCTGCGCTATCCCTGCTACACAGTATTCACTCCTCTTAGAGTGCAGAGACTCTTGTGATCAGTGCAACTTTTACTTTAGTTGTATACTTTCTCCTGTGAAGAAACAGGTATCCGTTCCTATTTACATTTAGCTGTCAGTTTTATGTTAGACTACATTAGGGTTATTCTTAGGATAGTTATTCCTTATGTTTATTTTGCTGCTGCTATATTTTTCCCAATTGTGCTAAAAATAACATTCGGGAATAGTAGCAATTTAATATATTAATATCACAACATATTCCTTGCTGTTACTTTCCCGTATGTTACAGCCTGAATACACTGTGATACACTTCAGTACCAGTTCCGCAGCTGAGAATCCAACTCATATTACAAGTGCAGCTGAGAAAGGTAATCAGCACCCTGACACACTAAGCCCCTGAAGATCTTCCTACCTTATCTTCACCATACCAGGTTCACCGATCGATCCAGAAGAGCTCCTCCGATGTCTTGATCCAAGCCCAAGCGGGGGGCTGAAGATGTCCATGATCCGGCTGAAGTCTTCATCCAAGCGGGAGCTGAAGAGGTCCATGATCCGGCTGAAGTCTTCATCCAAGCGGGAGCTGAAGAGGTCCATGATCCGGCTGAAGTCTTCTATCAACGGCATCTTCAATCTTCTTTCTTCCGGATCCATGTTCATCCCGCCGACGCGGAACATCCATCTTCACCGACGACTTCCCGACGAATGACGGTTCCTTTAAGGGACATCATCCAATATGGCGTCCCTCGAATTCCGATTGGCTGATAGGATTCTATCAGCCAATCGGAATTAAGGTAGGAAAATTCTGATTGGCTGATGGAATCAGCCAATCAGAATCAAGTTCAATCCGATTGGCTGATTCAATCAGCCAATCAGATTGAGCTCGCATTCTATTGGCTGTTCCGATCAGACAGGCAAAAGAGCTGAATTCTTTGGGGCATGCCCCGCAAAGGGCCCTGTTCAGGGCTGGTAAGGTAAAAGAGCTTTGTACTTTTGTAATTTAGAATAGGGTAGGGCATTTTTTTATTTTGGGGGTCTTTGTTATTTTATTAGGGGGCTTAGATTAGGTGTAATTAGTTTAAAATTGTTGTAATATTTTTCTGATGTTTGTAAATATTTTTTTATTTTTTGTAACTTAGTTCTTTTTTATTTTTTGTACTTTAGTTAGTTTATTTCATTGTATTTATTTGTAGATATTGTATTTAATTAATTTATTGATAGTGTAGTGTTAGGTTTAATTGTAGGTAATTGTAGGTATTTTATTTAATTAATTGATAGTGTAGTGTTAGGTTTAATTGTAACTTAGGTTAGGATTTATTTTACAGGTAATTTTGTAATTATTTTAACTATTTTAGCTATAAAATAGTTCTTAACTATTTAATAGCTATTGTACCTGGTTAAAATAAATACAAAGTTACCTGTAAAATAAATATAAATCTTAAAATAGCTATAATATTATTATAATTTATATTGTAGCTATATTAGGGTTTATTTTACAGGTAAGTATTTAGCTTTAAATAGGAGTAATTTATTTAATAAGAGTTAATTTATTTCGTTAGATTTAAATTATATTTAACTTAGGGGGGTGTTAGGGTTAGGGTTAGACTTAGCTTTAGGGGTTAATCCATTTATTACAGTAGCGGCGAGATTCGGTCGGCAGATTAGGGGTTAATAATTGAAGTTAGGTGTCGGCGATGTTAGGGAGGGCAGATTAGGGGTTAATACTATTTATTATAGGGTTATTGAGGCGGGAGTGAGGCGGATTAGGGGTTAATAACTTTATTATAGTAGCGGTGAGATCCGCTCGGCAGATTAGGGGTTAATAAGTGTAGGCAGGTGGAGGCGACGTTGAGGGGGGCAGATTAGGGGCTAATAAATATAATATAGGGGTCGGCGGTGTTAGGGGCAGCAGATTAGGGGTACATAAGGATAACGTAAGTAGCGGCGCTTTGCGGTCGGCAGATTAGGGGTTAATTATTGTAGGTAGCTGGCGGCGACGTTGTGGGGGGCAGGTTAGGGGTTAATAAATATAATATAGGGGTCGGCGGTGTTAGGGGCAGCAGATTAAGGGTACATAAGTATAACGTAGGTGGCGGTCGGCAGATTATTGGTTAAAAATCGAGTGGCGGCGATGTGGGGGGACCTCGGTTTAGGGGTACATAGGTAGTTTATGGGTGTTAGTGTACTTTATAGCACAGTAGTTAAGAGCTTTATAAACCGGCTTTAGCCCAGAAAGCTCTTAACTACTGACTTTTTTCTGCGGCTGGAGTTTTGTCATTAGATTTCTAACGCTCACTTCTGCCACGACTCTAAATACCGGAGTTAGAAAGATCCCATTGAAAAGATAGGATACGCAATTGACGTAAGGGGATCTGCGGTATGGAAAAGTCGCGGCTGGAAAGTGAGCGTTAGACCCTTTAATGACTGACTCCAAATACCAGAGGGCGGTAAAAACCAGCGTTAGGAGCCTCTAACGCTGGTTTTGACAGCTACCACCCAACTCTAAATCTAGGCCTAAGATAGCTACAATGTAATTAATAATTACATTGTAGCTATTTTAGGGTTTATATTTATTTTACAGGTAACTTTGTATTTATTTTAACTAGGTACAATAGCTATTAAATCGTTAATAACTATTTAATAACTACCTAGCTAAAAGAAATACAAAATTACCATTAAAATAAATCCTAGCCTAAGTTACAATTAAACCTAACACTACACTATCATTAAATAAGTTAAATACAAATACCTACAAATAAATACAAATAAATACAAATAAATACACTAACTAAAGTACAAAAAATAAAAAAAGAACTAAGTTACAAAAAATTAAAAAATAATTTACAAACATTATAAAAATATTACAAGCTAATTACACCTACTCTAAGCCCCCTAATAAAATAATAAAGCCCCCCAAAATAAAAAAATGCCCTACCCTATTCTACATTTAAAAGATACCAGCTCTATTACTTTACCAGCCCTTAAAAGGGCCTTTTGCGGGGCATGCCCCAAAGAAAACAGCTCTTTTGCCTGTAAAATAAAAATACAAACCCCCAACATTAAAACCCACCACCCACATACCCCTAATCTAACCCAAACCCCCCTTAAAAAAACCTAACACTACCCCCTGAAGATCTTCCTACCTTGAGTCATCTTCACTCAGCCGAGCCGAATTCTTCATCCAATCCGGGCGATGTCTTCATCCAAGCGGGGGCTGAAGAGGTCCATCATCCGGCTGAAGTCTTCATTCAAACGGGGGCTGAAGAGGTCCATCATCCGGCTGAAGTCTTCCTCCAAGCGGGGGCTGAAGAGGTCCATCATCCGGCTGAAGTCTTCATCCAAGCGGGGGCTGAAGAGGTCCATGATCCAGCTGAAGTCTTCATCCAAGCGGGGGCTGAAGAGGTCTTCCATCCGGCTGAAGTCTTTTATCAAGCGGCATCTTCAATCTTCTTTCTTCTGGCTCTATCTTCATCCCGCCGACGCGGAACATCCTTCCTCCCTGATGAATGAAGGTTCCTTTAAGGGACGTCATCCAAGATGGCGTCCCTCGAATTCCGATTGGCTGATAGGATTCTATCAGCCAATGGAATGCAAGCTCAATCTGATTGGCTGATTGGATCAGCCAATCGGATTGAACTTGAATCTGATTGGCTGATTCCATCAGCCAATCAGATTATTCCTACCTTAATTCTGATTGGCTGATAGAATCCTATCAGCCAATCGGAATTCGAGAGACTCCATCTTGGATGATGTCCCTTAAAGGAACCTTTATTCGTCGGGAGTTCGTCATGGAGGAAGGATGTTCCGCGTCGGTGGGATGAAGATGGAGCCGGAAGAAAGAAGATTGAAGATGCCTCTTGATAGAAGACTTCAGCCGGATCATGGACCTCTTCAGCCCCCGCTTGGATGAAGACTTCAGCCGGATGATGGACCTCTTCAGCTCCCGCTTGGATGAAGACTTCAGCCGGATGATGGACCTCTTCAGCCCCCGCTTGGATGAAGACTTCAGCCGGATGATGGACCTCTTCAGCCCCCGCTTGGATGAAGACATCGCCCGGATTGGATGAAAAATTTGGCTTGGCTGAGTGAAGACGACTCAAGGTAGGAAGATCTTCAGGGGGTAGTGTTAGGTTTTTTTAAGGGGGGTTTGGGTGGGTTAGAGTAGGGGTGTGTGGGTGGTGGGTTTTAATGTTGGGGGGGGTTGTATTTTTATTTTACCGGCAAAAGAGCTGTTTTCTTTGGGGCATGCCCCGCAAAAGGCCATTTTAAGGGCTGGTAAGGTAATAGAGCTGGTATCTTTTAAATGTAGAATAGGGTAGGGCATTTTTTTATTTTGGGGGGCTTTGTTATTTTATTAGGGGGCTTAGAGTAGGTGTAATTAGCTTAAAATTGTTATAATATTTTTATAATGTTTGTAGTACTTTTTTATTTTTTGTACTTTAGTTAGTGTATTTATTTGTAGGTATTTGTATTTAATTTATTTAATTTATTTAATGATAGTGTAGTGTTAGGTTTAATTGTAACTTAGGTTAGGATTTATTTTAATGGTAATTTTGTATTTCTTTTAGCTAGGTAGTTATTAAATAGTTAATAACTATTTAATAGCTATTGTACCTAGTTAAAATAAATACAAAGGTACTTGTAAAATAAATATAAACTCTAAAATAGCTACAAGGTAATTATTAAATACATTGTAGCTATCTTAGGGTTTATTTTACAGGTAAGTATTTAGTTTTAAATAGAAATAATTTATTTAATGATAGTGTAGTGTTAGGTGTAATTGTAACTTAGGTTAGTTTTTATTTTACAGGTAAATTTCTCTTTATTTTAACTAGGTAACTATTAAATAGTTAATAACTATTTAATAGCTATTGTACCTAGTTAAAATAAATTGAAAGTTGCCTGTAAAATAAAAATAAATCCTAAGATAGCTACAATATAATTATTATTTATATTGTAGCTATATTAGGGTTTATTTTAAAGGTAAGTATTTAGTTTTAAATAGGATTAATTTAGTTAATAAGAGAAATATTTAGATTTATTTAATTAATATTTAAGTTAGGGGGGTGTTAGGGTTAGTGTTAGACTTAGGTTTAGGGGTTAATAATTTTATTACAGTGGCGGCGGTGTAGGGGGGCAGGATAGGGGTTAATAAATTTATTATAGGTGGCAACGGTGTAGGGGGGGCAGATTAGGGGTTAATAAATTTAATATAGGTTGCGGCGGGGTTTAGGGGTTAAACTATTTATTTAGTTGCGGCGAGGTCCGGGATCCGCAGGATAGGGGTTAATAAATTTATTATAGGTGGCGGCGGTATAGGGGGGCAGGATAGGGGTTACTAGGTATAATGTAGGTGGCGTTGGGCTCCAGGAGCGGCGGTTTAGGGGTTAATACATTTATAAGAGTTGCGGCGGGGTCTAGGAGTGGCGGTTTAGGGGTTAATAACTTTATTTAGTTGCGGGGGGCTCCGGGGGCGCCGGTATAGGGGGTAGAACAGTGTAGTTTAGTGTGGGTGCTTAGTGACAGGCTAGCAATAAAGCTGTCAAAAAGCCGAAGAGCAGCGAGATCGGATGAGTGATAACTATCACAGCCCACTGCTCATCGCCCCGTACTTGGTGCTCTGCGATGGTAGGCGAGCTTAGGCGGGCGTATTGGGCCGGCGAAGGCAGGTAAAGTAGACGGCTTGATAACTAGGCCTCGAAGTCTTTGTGAAATCTTAGTAGCTTAAATATAATATTTCAAAGCTCTCACCACATCCAAAGAATGAAAAAAATATTTTCCAAAGAATTCTTAGGATTAGGACACAAGGAAGGAGCAACAATTTCTCTACTAATGTTCTTAGAATTCACAACCTTAGGAAAAAATAGAAATGAAGTCCGCAAAAACGCCTTATCCTGATGAAAAAAACAGAAAAGGAGATTCACAAGAAAAAGCAGATAGCTCAGAAACTCTTCTAGCAGAAGAAGTGACCAAAAGGAACAATATTTTCCAAGAAAGTAGAAAAATGTCCAAAGAATGCATAGGCTCAATATGGAGGAGCCTGTAAAGCCTTTAAAACCAAATTAAGACTCCAAGGAGGAGAGATTGATTTTATGACAGACTTAAATACAAACTAAAGCCTGTACAAAACAGTGAATATCAGGAAGTTTAGCAATCTTTCTGTGAATGAAACAGAAAGAGCAGAGATTTGTCCCTTCAAGGAACTTGCAGACAAAACCTTATCCAAACCATCCTGAAGAAACTGAAAAATTCTTGCAACTGTAAAAGAGTGCCAAGAGAATTAATGAGAAGAATACCATAAAATGTAGGTCTTCCAAACTCAATAATAAATCTTTCTAGAGACAGATTTACGAGCTTGTAACATAGTATTAATCACTGAGTTAGAGAAACCTCTATGACTTAGCACTAAGCGTTCAATTCCATACCTTCAAATTTAATAATTTGAGATCCTGATGGAAAAAATGGACCTTGAGACAGTAGGTCCGGCCTTAACGGAAATGGCCAAGGTTGGCAACTGGACATCCGAACAAGATCCGCATACCAAAACCTGCAGGGCCATGCTGGAGCCACCAGCAACACAAACAATTGTTCCATGATTATTCTGGAAATCACTCTTGGAGAAAGAACTAGAGGTGAGAAAATATAAGCAGGTTAATAACACCAAGGAAGTGTCAGCGCACCCACTGCTTCCACTTGGAAATCCCTGAACCTGGACAGGCATTTGGGAAGTCTCTTGTTTAGATGAGAGACCATCAGATCTATCAGTGGAAGACCCCATATCTTGAACAATCTGAGAAAACACATCTGGATAGAGGAACCACTCCCCAGGATGTAAAGTCTGACGGCTGAGATAATCCGCCTCCCAATGTCTATATCTGGGATATGCACCACAGAAATTAGACAGGAGCTGGATTCTGCCCAAGTAAGTATCCGAGATACTTCTTCATAGCTTGTGGACTGTGAGTCCAACCCTGCTGATTGACAAATGTCACTGTATGTGATATTGTCTGTTTGAAAATAAATGAACAATTCTCTCTTCCACAAAGGCCAAAACGGAAGAGCTCTGAGAATAGCACGGAGATCAACCTGAAAGACTTGCATCTGTAGAGATCATAGTCCAGGTTAGCCGAACAAAGAAGCCCCTCGAACTAAACACTGGTGATTTATCACCACGTCAGAGAGTGTTAAATATTGAGATTTAAGGATATTAATTGAGATATCTTAATATAATCCCTGCACCATGGATTGCAGCAAACAAAGCTGGAGAGGTCTCATGTGAGAATGAGCAAAGAGAAATGCGTCCAATGCTGCAGTCATGAGACCTAAATTTTCCATGCACATAACCACTAAAGGAAATGACTGATACTGAAGGTGCCGACAGACTGCAACCACTTTCAAACGTCTCTTGTCTGTTAGAGACAGAGTCATGGACGCTGAATCTATCTGGAAACCTAAAAAGGTGACCCTTAGTCTGAGGAATTAAGAAACTCTTTGGTAAATTGATCCTCCAACCATGTTTCCTAAGAAAAAACACTGGTTGATTAGTGTGAGATTCTGCAGAACGGAGGACTGAGCTAGTAACAATATCATCTAAATAAGGAAACACCGCAATACCCTGCTCTCTAATTTCCATAAAGCAGGGCACCAAAAACTTTTAAAAAAGATTCTTGAGCGGCTGCTAATCCAAAAATGAAAAGCAACGAATTGGTAACGCTTGTCTAGAAAAGAGAATCTCAGGAACTGATAATGATCTGAATGAAACAGAATATAAAGGTATACATCCTGCAATTCAATATGGACCTCCTTCTTTGAGACAAAGAATAGATTTGAATAAAAAACCCCAGACCTTGTCCCTGAAAAGGAACTGGCATGACTACCCCTGAAACTCCAGGTCTGAAACACACTTCAGGAAAGCCTAAGCTTTAACTGGATTAGCTGGGATACGTGAGAGAAAAACATCTTCTCACAGGAGGATTTATTCAGAATCCTATTTGAAACCCCTTAGAGACAATACTCTGAAACCATTGATTTGGACCGAATTATCCAAAATATTCTTGAAAAAATCTTAATCTGCCCCCTACCAGTTGAGCAGGAATGAGAGTCGCACCTTCATGCGGATTTAGGGGCTGGCTTTTTGGTTTCTTAAATGGGTTGGATTTATTCCATTTAAAGAAGGATTCCAAATGGAAACAGATTCCAAAGGGAAGGATTAGGTTTTTGTTCCTTACATGAAAAAAAGAACGAAAACAATTTAGAAGCTTAATATTTACCTTTAGGTCTCTTATTACGTTGGAAAGAAGAAATAGCAATCTAGACTGAAAAAGTCATAACAGCATTCCAAGATTTAAGCCTCAAACTCTTGAAGCTAAGAATAGCTATAGACATAGATCTAACATCAATCTTAATGATATAAAAAAATGGCATCAGAACTGAATTAGTATGTTGCAGAAAGCGAACAATACTAAATAAATCAGAATCCAATTCTTGTTGCGCTAAATCTCCAACAAAAAAGTTGATGCAGCTGCAACATCATCCAAAGAAAATGCAGGCCTGAGACGACCTGAATATAAATAAGTTTTCCTTAGATAAGATTCAAGTCTCCTATCTTAAAGAACTTAAGTACATTCAGCAAGAGTAGAAATAGCCCCAATAAGTTGAGGATCTTTTCCCAAAACTCTATAGAAATTGCTGGTAAAAAGATACCATTTTTTTAAAACCTTGAAGAAGGAATAAAATAAGTACCTCGCTAATTCCATTCCTTAGAAATCATAAGAGAAATAGCATCAGGAACGGAAAAAACCTCTGGAGCAATCACAGGAGGTTTAAAAAACAGAATTTACTAGTTCTAATATCAAGAGCACTAGTTTCCATGATATCCAAAATAATTAACACCTTTTTTAACAAAGAACGAAAATACTTCATGGGGGATGTCTTGAGGAGACTGGATAGGATTAAGGTCGAGCCAAATATGCTTCTTCTTACCTTGGATGTGGAGTCACTGTACTCCTCCATTCCACATAAGGTGGGTTTGGAAGCGGCAAAATATTTTTTAAGGAGAGGAGTACAGTGACCATACATTATTGGTACTACAGTTGTTGGAATTTATACTGACCAATAATATATTTATGTTTGATGGGAAGTTTTAAAGCCATGGGTGCGGCGTGCGCCCCCACCTATGCCTGTTTACACCTTGGCGTCTGGGAAACAGTGGATGTTTTCCAGGGTTTTGACCAATGGGTGGAGGCTCACTTCGCCCTATGGCTGCGCTTTGTGGATGATATCCTAGTACTGTGGAAAGGCGATGCAGAATCAGCAGGAAAATTTGTTGAGCTATTGAACAAGAACAACAAGAATTTGTTCCTAACTCATCAAATTAGTGATATGGAAGCAACCTTCTTGGACCTTAAGTTAAGGATTGAAAAATGGAGCATTAAAGACAAAGGTATTTCAGAAAGAAACAGCAACAAATAGCTTGTTACATGCATCAAGCCATCACCCAGTGGCTCTCAAGAATGGGATTCCAGTGGGACAGTTTTTGAGATTGAAAAGGTGCTGTTCCACTGAGTCTGATTTCGAGTGCCAGGCAACTGAAATGGCACAGAGGTTTTTCCAAAGAGGATATTCTAGGAATCAGTTACGTAAAGGATGGGTCAGAGCCCGACAGACACAGAGAAGCCAATTGTTGTACAAAGAAGCAAATAAATCAGCAGGTGACAATCAAATCTGTCTTATCACTAAGTATAATTCCCATTGGGATAAACTTTGTGATATTCTCAGGAAACATTGGCATAGTCTGTCAAATGACAACACGATTGCTAGATTCATTCCAAAACATCCCCTATTAACAGCTAAAAGAGCGCCTAGTGTAAAAGACAGATTGGTACATAGTGAGTTTCAAAAAGATATTCCTAAAAATTGGTTAACGAAATCACAGATCAGGAAGGGTTGCCAACCGTGTGGTCACTGTGTATATTGCAAATACATAGTTAAAGCCTCAAATTTCTGCACTGAGTACTCGGATAAGTCTTACTATATAAATGAAAGGATTGTCTGTAGCACCACAAATGTCATTTATACATTCAAACAGGTTGTTTCATCAGATAAAAACCTGTAATTCACTTTTTTTATCTGATGAAACAACCTGTTTGAGGTTGAGAAACGCGTCATAAGTATTAAAAGCCATTTTATTTGAAGTTGTCTGTATTGTGGTTTATCAATACCAACTGAACAACACACAAAAGATTACACCTCTGCAGCACCTGAAGTCCAGCCAACAGGAGACACACTCAGAGTTTCAACTAGGACAAGTGCCTTTGGAGCTTGGCTTCCACAGTATACTAGCCACTGATAAGTGCTAGACTGCTTTCTTGCACTGGTCACAGCACAGTGTCACACCATCTGCTAAGCATAATACTTACTTATATCTATACCTACATATCCAGACGGTATCACCCTATTGTGGCGCCCTCTTTCTACTTTCTATTTTAACAGTTGTTCCACACTCTCTGGGATCAAGAGGAGCAGCCCTACTCACGTAACAGGAGGATACCTTTATCCCTTCAATTTACCACCAGTTTATGGACAATAAACAGGACTAATACGGTAGATTTGATCTACTACACTTTAAGTGTATCACCTGGTTTTATATTGAATATTGCCTTTTTATATTTTAAATTTCAGCGCTCTTTTATATATCCCTTTATTGGGATATGTTCATTTTAAAAATACCAAGAGAACAAAGCAAAATTGGTGATAAAATTAAATTGGAAAATTGTTTAAAATTACATTCTCTATCTTAATCATGAAAGTTTATTTTGGACTAGACTGTCCCTTTAAATAAAAGATTCTTGCAAACTTGTGCTGGCTTAGGATAATTAAGATAGTTACAAAGAAAACTAATATTTAAAGGGATATAAACCCCATTTTTTCTTTCATGGTTCAGATAGAGCATGTGATTATAAACAACTTTCTAATTTACTTATTTTATCAATTTTTCTTAATTCTTTTGCTATTTTTTGTTGAAAAGCATAAACTCAGGAGCCTGCCCATTTGTGAAACACTATATGGCAGCAGTTTTGCAAGCATGTTATCCATTTGGATAAATGACAGCACTATTTCCTGCCATGTAGTGCACCAGACACCTCTTCAACAAAGAATATCATGAGATAGAAGCAAATTTGATAATAGAAGTAAATTGGGGGGGGATGCTCTGTCTAATTCAAAAAAGAACATTTTTGGGTTTCATATCCCTTTAAACAAAACTAATTATGTCAATTTTACTGAAAATAAACACTTAAGAAGGATCTGTCTTCCACATC
The DNA here is from genome assembly GCF_027579735.1 of Bombina bombina. Taxonomy (NCBI): domain Eukaryota; kingdom Metazoa; phylum Chordata; class Amphibia; order Anura; family Bombinatoridae; genus Bombina; species Bombina bombina. The sequence goes on along the minus strand of NC_069504.1, from coordinate 192,611,798 downwards.
ACTCCAAACTGATAGGATACTCACTGCTACTGGCCATTTGTAATATACTACTTTTTTAGTATTAATACCTCCTGTTTTTTTCACATTATTAGTTACAGGGCACATTTGTTTCCTTCCATGCATCCTAACTAGTCATAGCATGAAATCAGCATTTGATAATACCAATCTATTTTTGTTGTTATTGCCATTGAGAGGTTTGTCTATGAGCTGCTCTTCTTTGAGTGAACTAATTCCCATGTCTGGAGGGACAAATAATTTTGTGTGCTTAAAAATAGACCATACACGTGAGAAGTCCATAGTGCTTGTGTCCCTAATCTGTTGGTGCCCCTGATGTTCTCCCACCTTCTCACTAGGTTCCACAAAGCCAATTCTACCACCTCTTCTTAGCTGTTTTCTACTAGGAAGCCCTGACTGATTACCTTTCTCCCTTTCTTTTAATATAATACTTAGCCTTCTCCACTCACTCATTTATGAGTAATAGCAAAGAGCAGTCAATGAGAAGCTGTCACGCCGCTCCTGTGTCACGCCGCTCCTGTTGCCATGGCCGTTGCCATGGACGCAGCGGTTCTGATGCTTACTGGATCACCTGTGGGCCCTCTTTTGGTGCGGATCTGTGCCTATGTAAGTACGAGTATTCCTCTCCTCTTGGCCCAAGTATAGGTGTTACTGTATGTGCTCCTGGATGCTTATTTGCTGAACTGCTAAACTACTGCTTACCTTTGCCTGTTTTAAGACTCTATTGCTTAACCCCTGAACTGCTGATTGCCTTTTTTTGCTGACCTCTGCCTGTTTCTGACCATTCTACTGGTTTTCCCCTTAACTGCTAAACTGCTGGAATACCTTTTTGTTGTTGACCTCTGCCTGTTCCTGACCATTATACTGGTTTACCCCTGAACTGCTAAACTGCTGGATTGCCTTTCTGTTGCCGAACTCTCCCTGTCTCTGACCATTCTACTGGTTTACCACTGAACTGCTGGATTACCTTTCTGTTGCCAAACTCTGCCTGTCTCAGTCTCTGCCTCCTCCCCTGTTTCTGGTAGTATACCCAGATACTGTTGCCTGACAAGTATGATGGTACTACCAACTGTAGGGGTTTTCTCAATCAGTGCAGGCTGCATTTCCGCAATGACCCTCACACCTTCCAGTCTCATCAGTCAAAGGTCACTTTTATCATTTCTTTATTGAAAGACAAGGCCGTAGCCTGGGTCTCTCCCCTTTTGGAACAGAGTGCTCAGCTCCTGAACGATGCAGATACCTTCATTTCTGCATTATCTTCCGTATTTGGGACCTCTGGCTGCACTTCTGTTGCAGAATACTCTCTCTTGGATCTCCGCCAGGATGAGCTCACTTATCGTGATGTTCCATCTTCCCTGGATGAATTCACTGTGCATCAGTCTGGATTCTTGCTTTCAGGAGAGACAAGCTGAGAGAGAGAGAACTCGCAGAATCCTTCCCTCTTGTCCTCCTACCCGTCCAGTCTCTAGACTATCCTGTACCCCTTCAGCACCTCCAGTTACCTCTGAAGAAGAACCCATGGATCTCTTTTCCCTTAAGCCCTCTGAATCTGAAAGACAGAGTAGAAGGAGATTAAGACTATGTTTCTATTGTGGTTCTAATTAACACCAACTCAAGAATTGTGATATACTGTCAGGAATAGCCAATGCTTAGAGGATAAAAATGGAGTACCTCTAAGCCTGGCCACTACTAATTCCCCTCACTCTTCTCGGATCCTGGTACCTGTTACCCTTACCTTTCTTCAGAATTCTGTCCACGCTCAAGCCTTTATTGATTCAGGGGCAGCTGGAAATTTCCTAGATCGCTGTTTCATGCAGGGTTGCCTCTTCTTCAGAAAAAACAATGTCTTAAAATTACCACTCTGGATGGCACTCCCCTTGGATCAGGTTTAATCCATTTCAAATCAGCACCCCTAACCATGACTGTGGGAGTCCTACTTATATAATTTCCTACTATGTACAATGACAATAAAACGAATCTAATCTAATCTAATCTAGCGGGTCTTGGTACTCCAGACGCTAAAGTCATCTTCCTCCCACCAAACGCCAACCCATGAACCTCCACTGGATACCTTCCGCTATTAGAATAATGGCTGCTGCAAGTTGTTATAGCTACCCCCAAGAACATTAGCCAAGACTGAATGCTTGAGAGTCAAAATAGAAACTCCTTTATTGCACAGAATACACAGCTTTTATACATTTCCAACAAAGTGGGGGGGGGGGGGGTAGTTACCACATAATCAATAGAAACAAATATTATACAATGAGACAAACATCAGACAATGGTTAGTTAAACAAGATTATAATCACATCCTGACTTACAAAAGGACAATGGATGGAGGGAGGGGGTTGCAACAGACAATGCTGGATTGAGCTGTCACCTTATACTCCAACTGTAATGCTCGTGGGATACTCCTCTATCAGACCAAACTCGGCCAGTATTCTTGTTATCCCGGCGTCGAGCCGGAATGATAGGGAATATCCCATAGCAAGAAAGTAGTAAGATGAGGAGAGCAGCACTCCCCACAGGCAGGACAGTTCCCAGCGGCAACAGCAGAGCAGTCCAAGGGCACACCACTAGAATGGTAGGCAGGCAGGAATCAGCAACAGTATAACAGTCCAGCAATTTAGGGGTTAAACCAGGTAGAGCAGTCAGTAAGCAGGCAGGAATCAGCAGCAGTAAATCAGTCCAGTAATTTAGGGGTTAACCAGGTAGAGTAGTCAGTAAGCAGACAGAAATCAGCAGCAGTGAATTAGTAGATAGAATGATCTGTCACACCCAGGAGCACACAGAATGACACCTATACTTGGGCAGTGACAGATCGTTAGAGAGCAGTTCAAATAGGTGCAGGATTCGTGCCAGTTAGGACCCACCAGCATCAGGAGCGTGCGGTGATGATGTCAGTGCGGCATGCATCCTGAGCCGACACTGCCCCTGGCAACGAGCAGGAAGGAGACGCTGCGCCCCTAGCAACAGCTAGAGCGGCGCAGCGTGACATCGCCCCCTCCACAAGGGTTCCCTTTGGGAACTAGAGCCGGCTTCAAAGAATGAGCAGCAGGAACTTGGAGACTAGAGATGGAGCATGCACATCACGGGCAGGAACCTAGTAATGATCTGCCAGGGAGTAACCCTTCCAATGTACCAGGTATTGCAATTGTCTGCACCTGTATCTGGAGTCCAGGATCTTAGCTACCTCATATTCGTGGTCCCCACGTATCAGGAGCGAAGGAGGTGGAGCTCGGAACGGGTATATCTATTCTTGATGTAAGGTTTAAGCAGGGAGATGTGGAAGACCGGATGTATACGTAGGGTTTTTGGCAAGGCTACTTTGTAGGCAACAGGAGAAAGTCTTTTCAGGACCTTGAAAGGACCGATATATCTGGGCCCCAATTTCTGACAGGGTTAACGTAGACGCATGTGTCAGGTAGATATCCAGACACGGTCACCTACTGAAATGGTATGTACAGAAGCCCTGTGACGATCAGCAAACTTCTTGTATCTAGAGACAGCAGAACGTAGCTGAGAGCGAATACGTTGCCAATGAGTGGTGAGTCCAGTGACGTGTCGGTCTGCAGCAGGAACCCCAGTGGACTGAGTTGAAAGAGGAAACACACAAGGTTGATACCCAGCTGCGGCTTGAAATGGAGAACATCGAAGAGAAGAGTGCCAATGAGTATTTCTTGCCAGCTTGGCTAGGGGTAGCAACTCAGACCAGTTGGTATGGCTAGTGTTGACAAAGGCTCTAAAGTAGGCTTCAAGATCCTGGTTTGCTCTCTCCGTTAGTCCATTGGTCTGTGGATGGAAGCGAGAGGACAAGGACACCTTGGTTCCAATCGATTTGCAAAAGGCTTTCCAAAAGGCAGAGATAAACTGTGGGCCTCTGTCGGAAACAACATTCACAGGAATGCCATGAAGTCGTACCACATGCAAGAGAAAAAGAGACGATAATTCTTGAGCAGAAGGTAGTTTGGTTAGTGGTAGGAAGTGAGCCAGTCTGGAAAAGCGATCTTCCACCACCCAGATTACTGTATGGTGGTTGGAAGAAGGAAGGCCCACAATCCATTGTTATGTGTGTCCAGGGTCATTTGGGAATGGTTGGAGCAAGCCAGGAGGTAAGGATCGGGGAGTCTTGGTGGCCGCACAAATCGTGAAGGCTTTCATATAATCCTGAGCGTCAGACTTCATGGTAGGCCACCATACATGCTGGGAAAGACGCTTGAACGTCTTAGTCAAACCAGGATGTCCTGAAAGTTTGCTATCATGAGCCCAGGCTAGCACAGGGATATGTAGATTCCGAGGAACAAAGAGGATATTGGAGGCCATGGGGGCACCAGGAGGTTTACTAGACTGAGCACGTTGCAATCTTTGCAGAAGGGTGGTGTTGAGTTAAGCAACCACACAGGAGGGGAGTATGATGTGTTCGATAGGAGCTTCTGAGGAATCACTTGAGTGAGGGAACTGACGGGAAAGCACGTCCACCTTCTTGTTCTTGGTCCCAGGAAGATAAGAGACCACAAAGTTAAAACGGGAAAAGAACAAGGCCCATCTGGCCTGTCGGGGATTGAGTCGATGGGCAGTCTCTAGGTAAGTCAGATTCTTGTGATCAGTGAAAATCTGAATGGGATTGGCAGTGCCCTCTAACCAGTGACGCCATTCCATCAAGGCCATCTTAATGGCTAAGAGTTCACGGTTACCCACATCGTAGTTCCTCTAAGTAGGAGTAAAGCGTTTAGAGAAAAATGCTACAGGGTGTGACTTGGAAGGCAAAGGGTCCCTCTGGGTGAGAACAGCTCCTATCTCAGAGGCATCAACCTCTAAAGTGAACTGTAGGTCAGAATCAGGATGGTGAAGGATAGGAGCTGAACAAAAAGCCCTTTTCAGACAAGAAAAGGAGTTTATGGCCTCAGGAGACCAATGTTTACAGTCCTTGTTCGCCTTTATTAATTCAGTGAGAGGAGCCACAGTTTGGTAAAAGTTCTTTATAAATTTGCAGTAGTAATTGGAGAATCCCAAGAATCTCTGCAATCCCTTTAGGGAGGTAGGTTGAGGCCATTCTAGTACTGCGGTGAGTTTAACAGGATCCATGGCAAAGCCCTCCTTCGAGATAACATAACCAAGGAATTGGATTTGCTCCTGATCAAACTCACACTTTTCTAATTTGGCTACCAAAGAATTCTCTCTGAGGCGAAGAAGCACTTGTCTCACGTGGCTATGATGCTCCTCTAAAGTGGAAGAGAAAACAAGGATATCATCCTGATTAACGATGACCGTGCTTGTTGAGGAGATCATGGAAGACATCGTTGACAAATGCCTGGAAGACATTGTTGACAAATGCCTGGAAGACAGCAGGGGCGTTACACAGCCCAAAGGGCATTACAAGGTATTCGTAATGCCCAGATCTTGTGTTAAATGCGGTCTTCCATTCATGGCCTGGAAAGATGCGAATCAGATTGTATGCCCCACGTAAGTCCAATTTGGTGAAAAAGCAAGCATGCTGGAGTGAGTCATACAGTTCTGTGATCAAAGGTATGGGATAGCGATTCTTGATGGTTATGCTGTTCAAGGCCCTGTAGTCAATGCAGGGTCTGAGCCCGCCATCCTTCTTACTGACAGAAAAGAAGCCAACCCCAACAGGAGAGGAGGAAGGATGAATAAACCCTTTGGCTAGGTTCTCTTTGATGTACTCCTCCATAGATTTGGCTTCAGCCTTGGATAGTAGATAAGTCCTCCCTTTAGGAAGTGGGGGTCCAGGAAAGAGGTCGATCTTGCAGTCATAAGGATGGTGGGGTGGCAGCACATCAGCTGCTTTTTTCTCAAACAATTCCACAAAGTCAGTGTATACTGAAGGAAGGTTTGAAGGAGTCAGTATACTGGCTATGGGAATATGGGGCAGAGGAATGACTTTAGCAAGACAGGAGTGGAAACAGGAGGCACCCCAGGAGGCCAGTTGTCCCTCAGCCCAGTCGAACTGTGAATTGTGTACCTGAAGCCAAGGAAGACTGCAGCTGTTCAGAGTGGAGGACTCTCACAGTCAGGGGTGCTGACTCAAAATGGATCACGCCTTAAGACAGTGACTTTTCTGCAGAAGAGGTAAACCGGCTTGCATCATAAAACAATGATCCAGGAAGTTTCCAGCTGCCCCTGAATCAATGAAGGCTTGAGTGTGGACTGTATTTTGGAGGATGGTAAGGGTAACAGGTACCAGGATTCGAGAGGAGTGAGGGGATTTTGTTGAGACCATGCTTAGAGGTACCCCAGTGTTATCCTCTAAGCATTGGCTTTTCCCGGCCGAATGTCACAGTCCTTCAGTTGGTGGGTGTTGGATCCACAATAAAAACATAGTCTCAGTCTCCTTCTTCTCTGTCTTTCAGACTCTGAAGGTCTGAAGGAGGAGAGATCCATGGGTTCCTCTACTGAGGTAGCTGGAGTAGCTAAAGGGGTAGCGGCTGCTGTCATAACTGGGCAAACAGGAGGTCGGGAGGGAAGACCCCTCCTAGCTCTGTCTCTCCCGGCTAGTCTTTTTTGAAAGTGAAAGTCCAGATTGATACAAAGTGCAATAAAACTTCCAAAGAAGAGGGAATATCATGATAAGTGAGTTCATCTTTGATGCGTTCATGGAGACCCCTCCTGAAGGCTGCCTTGAAAGCACTGCTATCCCAAGTGGTTTCTACTGCCAAGATGTGGAACTCAATGGCAAATTGTGCCACGGTTTTACTGCCTTGGAGGAGATCCAGAAGAGAATATTCTGCAGCAGAGGTACGGCCAGAAGTCCCAAACACAGAAGACAAGGCAGTAATGAACTCACCTGCATCTTGCAGGAGTGTAGCATTCTGTTACAAAAGGGGCGAGACCCAGACTAGAGCTTTGTCCTTTAACGAAAAAATAATAAAGGTGACCCTTGACTGATAAGACTGGAAGGTGTGATGATCATTGCGGAAGTGCAACCTGCATTGATTCAGAAAGCCCCTGCAGTTAGTAGTACAGTCGTACTTGCCAGGCAAGGGTATCCGGGGTATACTTCCAGGAGTTGAGGAAGAAGTCACAGCACTGGGAGTAGGGGCTGATGGTGTAGCAACAGGAGCGGCATCCCTCGCGGCAACTAGTAAGGCGAGTTGAGCGGTAATAGCCTCTAGCTTGGAATCCATATTCTGCAGCTAAGTGATATGGGTTCCCAACATCTGTCCCTGAAGATAAACATAAACAGCTCATGCCACCTCATCTGGCTGCATGGCCCAAGTATAATGTAATGCTCGTGGGATACTCCTCTATCAGACCAAACTCGGCCAGTAGTCTTGTTATCCCGAAGTTGAGCTGGAATGATAGGGAATATCCCAGAGCAAGAAAGTAGTAAGATGAGGAGAGTGGCACTCACCACAGGCAGGACAGTCCCCAGCGGCAACAGCAGAGCAGTCCAAGGGCACACCACTAGAATGGTCAGGCAGGCAGGGTTCGGCAACGAAGAGACAGACCAGCAATTTAGGGGTTAACCAGGTAGAGTTATCAGTAGGCAGGCAGGAATCAGCAACAGTATAACAGTCCAGCAATTTATGGGTTAAGCAGGTAGCGTAGTCAGTAAGCAGGCAGGAATCAGCAGCAGTAAATCAGTCCAGTAATTTAGGGGTTAACCAGGTAGGGTTGTCAGTAAGCAGGCAGGAATAAGCAGCAGTAAATCAGTCCAGCAATTTAGGGGTTAACCAGGTAGAGTAGTCAGTAAGCAGGCAGGAATCAGCAGCAGTGAATCAGTAGATAGAACGATCTGTCACACCCAGGAGCACACAGAATGACACCTATACTTGGGCAGTGACAGATCGTTAGAGAGCAGTTCACATAGGCGCATGATTCGCGCCAGTGAGGACCCACCAGCATCAGGAGCCGACACTGCCCCTGGCAACGAGCAGGAAGGAGATGGCGCACCCCTAGCAACGGCTAGAGCGGCGCGGCGTGACACCAACAAAACACAGGAATCTTCAGGACCCTTCAATTCTCAGAGTCTCTGGGAATTCATGGAAACGGGGTAAACCTGAATCCAGGGTAAAAGTACTCCAAATGTACCCTGGACACCCGCCTCCCAAATCATAGAATCCCCTCAAGTTCCAGGGTCCATAGTCGGTGGGGAGGAGGCTGGCCTGCATTCCTCTCCAAGTACAAAAGCAACAGAAGTTTCAGTTACATTTCTTCCCCCCCCCTGGGGTAGACTAACCAGGTACCAGAACACCCACTGGTTTGGACCTGTGTTAGTCGGATTGGCCCAGCCCAAAACTTTCTTCTCTTTTTGTTTTTGGCCACTGTCAATGGGGAGTGATAATGCTGATCTCCTCTTCCTGGAACACGCTAAGCTGCTGGGGAGAGAGGTCGGCTACCTCCTCTCCCTGGGCCCTGCTTTGTTGCTGGGGAGAGAGGTCAGCTACCTCTTCTCACTGGGCCCTGCTTTGTTGCTGGGGAGAGAGGTTAGCTACCTCCTCTCCCTGTAACTGGTTCTGCTACTGGGGAGAGAGGTCGGCTACCTCCTCTCCTTGGAACTGGCTCTGCCGCTGTGGAGAGAGGTCAGCTACCTCCTCTCCCTGGAACTGGCTCTGCCGCTGTGGAGAGAGGTTGGCTACCTCCTCTCCCTGGAAACCTCTCTGTTGCTGGGGAGATATGTCAGCTACCTCCTCTCCCTGGAACTGGCTCTGCCACTGTGGAGAGAGGTTGGCTACCTCCTCTCCCTGGAACTCACTCTCCTGCTGTGGGGAGAGGTCGGCTACATCCTCTCCCTGGAAACCACTCTGCATATGGGCAGAGAGGTCAGCTACCTCCTCTCCCTGGAACTGACTCTGCTGCAGTGGAGAGAGGTCGACTACCTCCTCTCCCTGGAAACCGCTCTGCCGCTGGGGAGAGAGGTCAGCTATCTATCTATTGGGTATTTGTAAAGCGCAAACTAATCACCCGTGAGGGTCTTAAGGCGCTATGGGAGGGGGGAGAAGGGGGCTAAGGGAAGACGATTCAGTCAAAGAGCCAGGTCTTGAGGTCCTTCCTGAAGTTTGTAATTGAGGTGGATTGTCTGAGGTGCAACGGGAGGGAGTTCCATGACCTTGCTGCCATATAGGGGGATGACTGCGAGTGCTTGGTCGGCAGAGCGGAGTTGTCTGGAGGGGGTATAGAAATTGACACGGTGGTTGATATATTCAGGACCAATATTGTGGAGGGCCTTGAATGCATGGGTTAGGAGCTTGAAGGTGATTCTCTTGTTGACGGGGAGCCAGTGTAGGTTCCTTAGGTGTTTGGTGATGTGGTTTTGGTGATGGATGTCGAGGATGAGTTTGGCCGAGGTGTTCTTGATGCGTTGGAGTCGTTTCTGGAGTTTGATGGTGGACCCGGCGTAGAGTACACTGCCGTAGTCCAGTCGACTACTGACGAGGGCGTGGGTGACAGATTTTCTAGTTTCGGTGGGGAGCCACTTGAAGTAGGTGGAGTATGTGAAAAGAAGTCGAAGAGACAGCGTTGACTTGGCGATCCATGGAAAGTGATGAGTCAAGGATGATGCCTAGATTTCGTACGTGGTGTGTTGGAGTTGGAAGGTCTCTGAGGGCTGTGGGCCACCAGGAGTAATCCCATGCAGATTTGGTGGGTCCGAGGAGGAGGATTTCGATCTTGTCAGTGCTGAGTTTGAGACGGTTGTTGTTCATCCAGGTGGCGATTGCTGCAAGTCCTTTGTGGATGTTTTTCTTGGCGGTGGTGGGGTCTTGGGTGAGTGAGATGATTAACTGGGTGTCGTCAGCATAGGAGATGATGTTGAGGTTGTGTTGTCGGACAATGACGGTGAGGGGGGCCATATAGATGTTGAAGAGGGTGGGGCTAAGAGAGGAGCCTTGGGGTATGCCGCAGCTGATTGCTGTGGGTTTGGAGGAGAAGGGTGGGAGTCTGACTTTCTGGGTTCTTCCTCTGAGGAAGGAGGTGATCCATTCCAGGGCCTTATTGTGGATTCCGGCGTCATGTAGGTGCGTGAGGAGGGTGCTGTGGTCTACAGTGTCGAATGCGGCTGAGAGGTCTAGAAGGATGAGGGCAGCAGTCTCTCCTTGGTCGAGCAGGGCATGGATGTCGTCTGTGGCGGCGAGGAGGGTGGTCTCGGTGCTGTGATTGCTCCTGAAACCGGATCGGGAGGGGTCCAAGATGTGGTTGGTCTCGATGTGGTCAACAAGTTGTGCGTTGATGGCCTTCTCGATTACTTTGTCTGGAAAGGGGAGTAGAGAGATGGGACGGTAGTTTTTAGGATCTATGGAGTCAGCTGTGGGTTTCTCCTTTCCCTGGAACTGACTCTGCTGCTGTGGATAGAGGTTGGCTACCTCCTCTCCCTGGCTTCCTGGAGCTGCTGCAGGTGCTGGGCAGAGGCCAGGGGTGCTCAGCCCAGTGGCCATATCTTCTGCTGGAAGCTCACCGCACTGTCCCTCCTCAGAGGAAAAGTCTTTGGCTGTGTAGAGAAATCGACTACCTCCTCTCCCTGGGACTCCAGAGATATCACAGGAGCTGGACAGAGGCCTTTGGTGCCCTGCCCTGTTGCCAGGGCTTCTACTGGTGTGGCAAGTTCAGGGCCAGGCTGCTGATTGTGGTCTAGCAGCTCATGGTAGCTCATTACCGGTTGCCACTCCTCTGAGGAAAAGTCCAATAAATCCTTGATCGCTGCACCATAGCCCTCTTCAGGCTCTGAGGCATGCTGCTGAATGAGATCTAACAGCTTTTTATATGCCTTTTCTAGCTCCAACTTGTGGGCAGCTAGGTAATAAAGATCGCCTCTCAGTCTGGGTACTTCTTTAAGGTTCAGCCTCAGCTCTCTGTGTTCCAGTATGTCCTCCTGACGCCACTCTGCCGTACTCCCACAGTGGGGGTCCTGTTTGAGACTTTCAAATAGCAATCCTGGGCCGCCGTAGTCATAGCCCTCTGAAGGATCATCTGTCTCCATCTCCGGACACACCGGGGCCACATACCACTGCAGTGCCCGGTACCCTTCATCCACCTCCATCTCTGTCTGGACCAACCCGTCCAATTCGGCCATCCATTCCTCCTGGGGCTGTTTTCCCAGGAACGGCATTCGTAGATCCATCTGGAGCCAGTATTGCTGCTCTGGAGTAGGAAGGGACTTCCCCTGGTAGTCCTGTTCAAACTGGAGAGCCTTGTTCCAGAGTTTCCGTCAAACCATATCCTTCCAGGCCAGTTTGCCCTCTGCCAAGACAGGGCCATCAAACTGGGCCAGCGCTGCCTGCAATCTCCAATGGAATTCAGCCTCTATTTTCATCGAGGTCCCACTGGTAGTTTGGAACTGCTCCATTAGGAGGAAGCAGATCCCACCGCTGCCAGCCAATTGTAGTGTGTCTCGGTACCCCAGACTGAGTATACCCGCTAAAGTCATCTTCTTCCCACCAAACGCCAACCCATGAACCTCCACTGAATACCTTCCGCTATTAGAATAACGTCCGCTGCAAGTTGTTATAGCTACCCCTAAGAACATTAGCCAAGACTGAATGCTTGAGGGTCAAAATAGGAACTCCTTTATTGCACAGAAAACACAGCTTTTTTACATTTCCAACAAAAGGGGGGGGGGGGGTAGTTACCACATAATTAATAGAAACAAATATTATACAATGAGACAAACATCAGACAATGGTTAGTTAAACAAGATTCTAATCACATTCTGACTTACAAAAGGACAATGGATGACTCACACAACAACAGAAAGACACTTCACCTAGACTAGATATGCAGACACATAACAGCAGGAGGTCCCAGCTCAAACATTCTGAGTCTCTGAGTCTGAGAGGGGGAGGGAGGGGGGGTTGCAGCAGACAATGCTGGATTGGGCTGTCACCTTATACTCCAACAAAACACAGGAATCTTCAGGGCCCTTCAGGTCTCAGAGTCTCTGGGAATTCATGGAAACAATGTAAACCTGAATCCAGGGTAAAAGTACTCCAAGTGTACCCTGGACACCCGCCTTCCAAATCATAGAATCCCCTCAAGTTCCAGGGTCCATAGTTAGTGGGGAGGAGGCTGGCCTGCATTCCTCTCCAAGTACAAAAGTAACAGAAGCTTCTGTTACACCTACATACCAAACAGTTGCAGTTCGATGTCATTCATTCTCCTGCACATGACTGTGGGAGTCCTGCATACCAAACAGTTGCAGTTCGATGTCATTCATTCTCCTGCACAACCAGTTATCCTTGGGCTTCCTTGGCTACGTAAACACAATCCTCAATTCGACTGGACTGAGGGACAGTTGGCCTCCTGGGGTTAATCCTGTTTTCACTCCTGCCTGGCTAAGGTTACTCCGCTGCATCACATCCCAATAGCCAGCCTTTGGACCCCTTCTGAAAAGAAAGCAGCTGATGTGCTGCCACCTCACCATCCTTACGACTGCAAAATTGACCACTTCCTAAAGGGAGGACTTAAATGCTCTCCAAAGCTAAAACTAAGGCCATGGAGGAATATATCCAAGAGAACCTAGCTAAAGGCTTTATTCGCTCTCTCTCCTGCCGGGACTGGCTTCTTTTTTGTCTGTAAAACGGATGGTGGCCTCAGACCCTGTGTCAACTACAGAGCCCTAAACAACATTACAATCAAGAATCGTTATCCTATTCCTTTGACACTGAATTATATTATTTGCTCAAAAATGCTTGCTACTTTACAAAGTTAGATCTATGAGGGGCATACAATCTCATTCGTATCTTCCCGGGACATGGAGTGCAATGCCCCTACTGTCTACCAAGCATTCGTCAATGATGTCTTCCGTGACCTCCTTAATCGCACTGTCATCGTCTATTTGGATGACATCCTCATATTCTCCTCCACCCTTGAGGAGCATCATGAACATGTAAAACAGGTACTTCTTAACCTCAGAAAAAATTCTGTGGTAGCCAAGCTAGAGAAATGTGAGTTTGATCAAGTTTAGATCCAGTTCCTTGGCTATGTCATCTCAAAGGAGGTAACCCTTGAGAGGGGGGCTGTGTCACATCGCTCCTGTGTCGCGCCGCTCCTGTTGCCATGGCTGTTGCCATGGATGCGGCAGTTCCTGTGGGCGTGTGGCAATGACATCATCGCTGATTGCCACTTCAATTCTGATGCCAGCTGGATCACCTTGGCGCGGATCTGCGTCTATGTAAGTACGAGTATTCCTCTCCTCTTGGCCCAAGTATAGGTGTTACTGTATGTGCTACTGGGTGCTTATTTGCTTAACTGCTAAACTGCTGCTTACCTTATCGTTATATATAGAAAACTGTATAATCAAACCGGTAGGCTTGCAAAAATCTTAGCGGTAAATATTAGGTCTATAGGGCCACTCTTGGACACTTAGCAAGAGCATATATATATCTAGACTATATAAAACTATAGGCAACAGTGCAAAAAATGGTAATATTAAGGTAGTAACATAATTTGAGGTATGCACGAACAATTAGAAAAAGGAAGTCAGCATAAAAACAGCAAGTATATAATGCATAATGAGTTCCATAACTAGCGATATCAGCCAATATTGGGCTTATAGGGCCTTTCTTGGACCCTTGACACATATATGTATATAGAACCACAAATTATATAAAGCTATTTTAAGCTATGTAAGAGACATAAAGCTGTAGGAGCCTAGAGTAAAGGTAGTCATAGAGACTGTCTAATAGGGGAATCTGATCTTCACACACACTAGATGTATAGAAGCAGAGGTAAGCTTTTCAAGAGCAGTTTCGAATGAGGGATCCCAAAGCAATAATTATGAAACAATAATTAGGACTATTGCTGTGCATTGTGACCTTTATATAGATCCTAAGGGTGACTAACACATCTTAATAGTACTAAACATCGTAGCAGATATTACTCTTATTGGCATTAATAAACCAACTTGCAGCAGGTAGGGTATAAATTGTAAGTGATTTTATAACTTGAAGTGTGAAGCGTATTATGGGATATTCAATCCTCAATAGAGGAGTGATCTGTAAATTAGCATATTAGCTATTCTAGTATTATCTTATATTCCCTATTTGCAGTGCAACTAAAATCTAACCAGCAGCCACCAATCCTAAAATTTTTATTGAGCTGAGTGTGGGTGTTATATGGTGTGGGTCATAATCCAACATATATATCAGAGCTCTTCCAGAGTTTCTAGCTTAACCAAGTTAACTCCTTTATCAAACTCATATTATTCATGCTACCTCGACCGCAGGCAGCATATCACCATTAGAAAGGGTAAAAAAGGGTCTGGAACAGCGCTTATACAGCAACAATAATCAACCAGAGGGAGGATAGAGTTCTAGACACACAAGATAATCTTATTACAATAATAATATATTGACACAATTCCCATATACTACTCAACTAATTAATAAGTGACCGGTCACTATAAAACTACATATATATTAAAATATAGTTGCAAAGATATCTGGGTGCTCTATTCCAATATTTAAGTTAAAACATAGTAACATGTATTCACAGAAATTTGTTTAAAAACAGTAATGCATATGCAAAGCAGTATAGCACCATGTGGAAAGACAAAAAAAGTCTCTGAAAAGTCACTTGGATAGAATATAAGATCCTAAGGCTACTGCTTTGCAGGGCATTTTAAATCAGAAACTTCTTCTCTCCACAGACCTGACAGCTTGTTTGTTTATCACCTGCTCATCAGGACTCCCACCCTTTGCGGATGAAGAAGAGAAGAAATATCCGTGAGTTTAAAAGATTCTCTTATGTCAATCCTCACCTAGATTCTCTGTGTAGAGTAGCCGGTATTGAGACACTTCCGCATCACGTGTTAATCTTCAGCCAATGGCTGCTTCCAAAAAGATATGGCTCAAAATGTTCCTGAGCCACTTACTAAACAGACACCTTCCTTCAATTGACGCGTTTTGCCTTCTTACAAGGCTTTTTCAAGATGAATGGCTAGTGTCTGGTAGATTCTTGAGTACCACTCCTCCTGGCTCCAGTTGGTCCATTCCTTCTCTTTTCTCACCTTAAGGTGAATTTATTCTTTAAGGTGGAATAGTTTCAATTCAAATTATTCTTCCATTTTTTTTTTTATATATATGGGTATCCTGTTGGGATTTGGACAATAGTCCCCAATCTTTATAGCTTCCACATATGGTGTTAACTGTATAAAAAGTTCAAACTATTTTTTGACATTAAATAAAAATGTATATACTTTAATAAATAAGGTCACTATTCATTTTCGTATCTAACATGGTGTTAACTGTATAAAAGTTCCACAAGCTATTTTTGGACATTAAATATAGGGTGTATATATTTTAATACATAAAATCGCTATACATTTCTAGATAGGGCCCTTCCATTTTAAGCCAAATCTTACAGGTATTAGTTGTTTATATATTCTGTCCATTCAATCCAGAATAAAAGGGGTCAAGTCAAATTCTGAATTTAGGCCTGCAAAGTATAAATTCCCCAACTCATGTATCAGTTCTGCTTCTTTTCTAAGAATTCATTTCTGGTAATTCCCACCTCTCCAATTCTTTTTCACAGCCCAACAGATAATTTTTTTGTGCTGTTTTTATGTACTTTCTAAAATGGTTATACAGACGGGTTTCTAGCTTACCCTTCTCTTTATTATACAGATTTTCCCTTATTCTGTCTTTATATGGTCTTGTTGTTTCACCTAGGTACTGTAATTTACACTGACACTGTAGAATATATAATATATATAATATAATATCCCTTTGTCTCCGCACCGGGTAGTGTCCTTTATCTTGTATTTTTTACCTGTACTGGTAGATGTGAACGTTTTTACTTTTATACTATGCTCACAGGCATGGAAAAAAGCCACAGATCTTATTCCTTTTAAGATCTACCTCTTTTAATGATTCCTTTTTCCCTTTGTATTCACTCAGGGCCAGAATGTTTTTTAAAATTTGCTGCTTTTCTATATATAAACATAGGCTTTTCTGATATTGAGACACTTCCGCATCACGTGTTAATCTTCAGCCAATGGCTGCTTCCAAAAAAATGGCCGCTCTCCAAAATCGGCTTATGCAAGTGAGCCCACGTAGGGTACAAATGTTCTTGTTTTCTCTGCGCAGAGATATGGCTCAAAATGTTCCTGAGCCACTTACTAAACAGACACAGTCCTTCAATTGACACGTTTTGCCTTTTTACAAGGCTTTTTAAAGATGAATGGCTAGTGTCTGGTAGATTCTTAAGTACCCATCCTCCTGGCTCCAATTGGTCCATTCCTTCTATTTTCTCACCTTAAGGTGAATTTATTCTTTAAGGTGGAATAGTTTAAATGCAAATTATTCTTCCATTTTTTTTTATATATATGGGTATCCTGGTGGGATTTGGACAATAGTCCCCAATCTTTATAGCTTCCACATATGGTGTTAACTGTATAAAAAGTTCAAACTATTTTTTGACATTAAATAAAAATGTATATACTTTAATAAATAAGGTCACTATTCATTTTCGTATCTAACACGGTGTTAACTGTATAAAAGTTCCACAAGCTATTTTTGGACATTAAATATAGGGTGTATATATTTTAATACATAAAATCGCTATACATTTCTAGATAGGACCCTTCCATTTTAAGCAAAATCTTACAGGTATTAGTTGTTTATATATTCTGTCCATTCAATCCAGAATAAAAGGGGTCAAGTCAAATTCTGAATTTAGGCCTGCAAAGTATAAATTCCCCAACTCATGTATCAGTTCTGCTCCTTTTCTAAGAATTCATTTCTGGTAATTCCCACCTCTCCAATTCTTTTTCACAGCCCAACAGGTAATTTTTTGTGCTGTTTTATGTACTTTCTAAAATGGTCATACAGACGGGCTTCTAGCTTACCCTTCTCTTTATTATACAGATGTTCCCTTATTCTGTCTTTATATGGTCTTGTTGTTTCACCTAGGTACTGTAATTTACACGGACACTGTAGAATATATAATATATATAATATAATATCCCTCTGTCTCCGCATCGGATAGTGTCCTTGATTTTGTATTTGTTACCTGTACTGGTAGATGTGAACGTTTTTACTTTTATACTATGCTCACAGGCATGGAAAAAAGCCACAGATCGTATTCCTTTTAAGATCTACCTCTTTTAATGATTCCTTTTTCCCTTTGTATTCACTCAGGGCCAGAATGTTTTTTAAATTGGCTGCTTTTCTATATATAAACATAGGTTTTTCTGATATTTCCTTCCCCCAAAAAGCATTGGTTTTAACGACATGCCAATGTTTACGTATTATTTTTTCCATAATCTTTTGTTGTTGATTAAATGTAGTTATAAAAGGTACCTTGATGCCTATTTTTTCTTCCATCACTGATTTTTCTTTCCTTAGAATGGTATTTCTATCTTCTCTACTCACTTCTAGTTTTGCTTTTCCCAGTACTTTCCTATTATAATTTCTTTCTATAAATCTTTCTTCCAAAGTACGGATCTGAATATCATAGTCTACTACCCTGGTGCCATTCCTTTTTATTCGCAGGAACTGTCCTTTTGGAGTGTATTCGATCCACATTTTAAGGTGACAACACTTTGAGTGAATAAAATTGTTGGCATCTACCTCTTTAAAATGTTTTTTTAGTAATTAGTGTGTTCTCTTCTGCCATTATGTCTAAATCTAGAAATGTAGTGCTGTAGTTGTAGGTAAAATGTAAACCTACTGTGTTCTCATTCATTTCTGTGAAGAAATCCAATAAACTACTTTCACTCCCTCTCCAAATAATCAGGATGTAATCAATGTACCGTTTAAAGAGTACGAGGTGTGCGCCCAGTTGGTATGGTTCTATAAATTCCTGTTCCCATTTGCCCATAAACAAGTTAGCATAACTGTGCGCAAACCTCATACTCATAGCCGTTCCTCTCACTTGTAGGAACATCTCATTGTTAAATGAGAACACATTATGTATCAGAATAAACTTATTGCTTCCTAGTATAAATAGATCTAATTCACAAAGTTCTGTTTTACTTCCCTTAAAAAAATGTTCTATAGCTTTGAGCCCCATTTTGTGATATATGTTCATATAAAGTGATGTTACATCGCAAGTTGCTATAATAAATTTACCATCCCAGGGAAAATGATCCAATACGTTTATGATGTGGGTTGTATCTTTTATATATGAAGGTAAAGCTTTCACATGTTCCTGTAGAATTAAACCTACAAATTCTGAAAGGTTTGAAGTCAGGGAATCAATTATGGGACTCCCACACGGATATTTCTTCTCTTCTTCATCCGCAAAGAGTGGTAGTCCTGATGAGCAGGTGATAAACAAACGAGCTGTCAGATCTGTGGAGAGGAGAAGTTTTTGATTTTAAATGCACTGCAAAGCAGTAGCTTTAGTATCTTATATTCTATCCAAGTGACTTTTCAGAGACTATTTTTGTCTTTCCACACAGTGTTATACTGTTTTGCATATGCATTACTGTTTTTTAAACAAATTTCTGTGAATACACGTTACTATGTTTTAACTTAGATATTGGAATAGAGCACCCACATATCTTTGCAACTATATGTTAATATATATGTAGTTTTATAGTGACCGGTCACTTATTAATTAGTTGAGTAGTATATGGGAGTTGTGTCAATAAATTATTATTGTAATAAGATCATCTGGTGTATCTAGAACTCTATCCTCCCTCTGGTTGATTATGTTTTGCTGTATAAGCATTGTTCCAGACCCTTTTTTACTCTTTCTGATTACTTTTAACAGCCAATAGGGAGAGCTGTATACTGGAATAGCTTAAATTATTTTTGGGGGTGCACTGTGGTATAACTTTAGTGTATTTTACATATCCTCTCTCCCTTTTCTACATATAGCACCCCTCCCCCAGTAAGAAGGTAGAGTTAACAGAAATATGGATATATTTAATATGAGAGAGAACTTAGCCAGTATTAACACAGAATCACAACATATAGAAGAAATTGATATAGAAGAACTTATGGAGGAGCTAGAGAGCATTCTAACTAAAGAACTAAAACAAAAAAACAGAACTTGCCTTCTTGGAAAAATATAAAGAATATAAGATGGTTCCAAGAGGTTTAAGGTTGGGTAAAACGTGTACATTTGATCTTAACGAGTCATTGCATAAAGAATGGATCCAGGTTTTAGAAAGAGCATCATTTGGATTAATTGAAATAATAAAAAAATCTAGGAAATCGACTGTGGAAATTTTTAGTGCAAGGATTAATGCAATTGAAGAACATTTAAATACACAGAAAGAAAATGAACAGTATAAAGAGAAACAAAAGAATGATAATTTCTCTTATCACTGATTTGAATTCAAACTTACAAAAACAAAAATTAGAAAATTCAACAGAGATAAGGGAGACTATGTTACCCCAACAATAGAGATTGATATAGATATAAACACAAAAGAAAGTGGCAATAGTATAGAGAAAGGTGCACATTTTTGAACAACACAGACAAAATAGACACCCAAGAAATTAGGAAAAGAGAAGATACAATCAATAACAAAGGGAAATGTAATAATATGCATAGACCACCCAGAGAGAGAAGACAAGAATGGTATGAGAGACCTCAACATAAATTAAGAGAAAATTATTGGAGAGGAAGGGACAGATACAATGTACTTAAAGAGTATAGAGAGAATGGGTGGGGGAATGAATATAGTAGAAATAGAATACAACATCAATAAGGAATAGAGGAGAAACAATACATCCCTAAACATGATAACTAGAGGGAGGAAATACTAAATAACCCTAGAAGGTACAATAAAGTACAGAAAGAGTGGAGAATACCTTTAAGGAATAGGTTCCATCTAATAGAAAGTATTAACGATAACACTGATACTAGAGAAGAAATTGCAGGCCCAAGTAATATTAACAGCAGCCATTCTTTAGAGACAGGCCCCAACCAACTAAGCAAAATGAGAACAAGAAAAAGAAGCTTAGAGGAAAGAGAGGGGGAAATAGAACAAACCCCCAAAAAGTGGAAGTAAAAACGGATAGTAATAAAGGGATCTTCAATATCAAAAAAGAGTTTTGAACTTAGGCCTAACTTCCTAAAAAATCCAATAGAGAGAGTATATACCAATTCCACACAAAATATAACAAAAGGAACACATCTAAAACAAAAATCCACATTTTATCCTACTCATGAAAAAGATAGCAGTCTAAATGTATTTGAAAAATTAGTGTTAGCGGATTTGGCCAAAATAAATACAAACAAAAACGTTAAATATAATCTCTAAAAGGAGAGAGACGTCCTTACCAACCTGAAGAAAAATACAGAAATAATTAAACCAGCAGACAAAGGGGTGATGGACAACTATTTTTATCTGCAAGAAGCATACTGTTTATTGGGAGACACTACGACATATAAAAAGATCAAATTAACCCCACAGAAGGTAATAAAAAACTTTAAATAATATGTTAGAAGAAGCACAAAGAAAAGAAATAATTACAAAAAAGGAGTTTGGTATCTAAATCAACAGTTCTCAAAAATGGCCCTTTTTTACTTTCTATCGAAAGTACATAAAAATAAAGAAAATTCACCAGGGAGGCCCATAATTTCTGGGATTGATTCCCTGACTTCAAACCTTTCAGAATTTGTAGATTTATATCTACAAGAACATGTGAAAGCTTTACCATCATATATAAAAGATACAACCCACATCATAAACGTATTGGATCATTTTCCCTGGGATGGTGAATTTATTATAGCAACTTGCGATGTAACATCGCTTTATACGAACATAGATCACAAATTGGGGCTCAAAGCTATATAACATTTTTTGAAGAGTAAAACAGAACTTTGTCAATTAGATCTATTTATACTAGGAATCATTAAGTTTATTCTGACACATAATGTGTTCTCATTTAACAATGAGATGTTCCTACAAGTGAGAGGAATGGCTATGGGTATGAGGTTTGCTCCCAGTTATGCTAACTTTATGCCTTGCAATATTACCTAAGTCAGTAGCTGAGGCTGAACTGCGGTCTGGACCTTCCCATCATCTCCCTTTGGATGGACCCACTTTATTGCCTGAACCAAGGGAATGCGGTGTATCATCGGCATCTGAGACCAACAACTAAATATTTGACAAGGCAGCAGGAGCTGTGAAGGAAAAGGTTTGCAGATTCATCTGTGTAATTTTCCTCAGACTCGCTACCCCATCTACTTATGGCATACCGGTAACCAGGAAGTGACGTCACAACAGATGCGAGGACATGGAACACACTGAATCCGCATGGTGTGGACGGACAGGAGTCCGGAACAGTGGTTGCAGAGATTGCAGAGATCCCAGGCCTGAGGTATTGTTGTAGAGGGGCATTGAAGGGAGCTGAGAGGTACTGAGCTCTTGGGAGCGAAAGATTCATAACCTTGGTATTGATATTTCTGACATTAGCCATTGCATATTATTGCTTGAGTGTAAAACACAGTGATACACCGCAGCTTGGGGCATATGCTAAAGTGGTTAATAGCGCTGTATATATTATCATTGTGGACATGAGCGCTTGTACACATATATATATGAGAAAGAGGAGCATTGATAAATAAATTAAAAGCTGATACTCCGTTTTTATTGGGGAAGTTGCTAACGTTTTTTTTTTATCTGGACATTATCCTGATTGGAAGCAGTTACTATTGTGCTACACTGAGGCATATTTTTTTTTTTTAATTAAAGTATATACAACCTATATTTAATGTCCAAAAATAGCTTGTGGAACTTTTATACAGTTAACACCGTGTTAGATATGAAAATGAATAGTGACCTTATTTATTAAAGTATATACATTTTTATTTAATGTTAAAAAATAGTTTGAACTTTTTATACAGTTAACACCATATGTGGAAGCTATAAAGATTGGGGACTATTGTCCAAATCCCACCAGGATACCCAAATATATGAAAATGGAAGAATAATATACATTAAAACAATTCCACCTTAAAGAATAAATTCACCTTAAGGTGAGAAAAGAGAAGAAATGGACCAATTGAAGCCAGGAGGAGGGGTACTTAAGAATCTACCAGACACTAGCCATTCATCTTGAAAAAGCCTTGTAAGAAGGCGAAACGCATCGATTGAAGCACTGTGTCTGTTTAGTAAGTGGCTCAGGAGCATTTTGAGCCATATCTCTGCGCAGAGAAAACAAGAACTTTTGTACCCTAGGTGGGCTCACTTGCACAAGCCGATTTTGGAGAGCGGCTATTGGCTGGATCATCACATGTGATGCAGAAGCACCTGAACAGGCATTCCAAACTGTTAAACCTCACAGAGACATTTTTTGGAAGCAGTCATTGGCTGAAGATCAACACATGACGCGGAAGCATCTCAATAACGGCTACTCTACCCAGAGAATCTTGGTGAGGATTGACATAAGAGAATCTTTTAAACACACAAATATTTCTTCTCTTCTTCATCCGCAAAGAGTGAGAGTCCTGATGAGCAGGTAATAAACAAACTAGCTGTCAGGTCTGTGGAGAGAAGTTTCTGATTTTAAATGCACTGCAAAGCAGTAGCCTTAGGATCTTATATTCTATCCAAGTGACTTTTCAGACACTATTTTTGTCTTTCCACACAGTGTTATACTGTTTTTCATATGCATTACTGTTTTCTATACAAATTTCTGTGAATACACATTACTATGTTTTAACTTAGATATTGGTAAAGTATATTGTAGCTATATTAGGGTTTATTTTACAGGTATTTAGCTTTAAATAGGAATAATTTATTTAATAAGAGTTAATTTATTTTGTTAAATTTAAATTATATTTAACTTAGGGGGGTGTTAGTGTTAGGGTTAGACTTAGCTTTAGGGGTTAATAAATTTATTAGAGTAGCGGTGAGGTACGGTCGGCAGATTAGGGGTTAATACTTGAAGTTAGGTGTCAGCGATGTTAGGGAGGGCAGATTAGGGGTTAATACTATTTATTATAGGGTTAGTGAGGCGGATTAGGGGTTAATACATTTATTATAGTAGCGGTAAGGTCCGGTCTGCAGATTAGGGGATAATTATTGTAGGTAGCTGGCGGTGACATTGTGGGGGGCAGATTAGGGGTTAATAAATATAATATAGGGGTCAGCGGTGTTAGGGGCAGCAGATTAGGGGTACATAGGTATAATGTAGGTTGCGGCGGTGTACGGAGCGGCAGATTAGGGGTTAAAAAAATATGCAGGTGTCAGCGATAGCGGGGACGGCAGATTAGGGGTTAATAGGTATAAGGTTTGGGGTGTTTAGACTCGGGGTACATGTTAGGGTGTTAGGTGCAGACTTAGGAAGTGTTTCCCCATAGGAAACAATGGGGCTGCGTTAGGAGCTGAACGCTGCTTTTTTGCAGGTGTTAGGTTTTTTTCAGCTCAAACTGACCCATTGTTTCCTATGGGGGAATCATGCACGAGCACGTTTTTGAAGCTGGCCGTGTCCGTAAGCACCGCTGGTATTGAGAGTTGCAGTGGCGGTAAATATGCTATACGCTCCCTTTTTGGAGCCTAACGCAGCCCTTCTGTGAACTTTAAATACCAGCGGTATTTAAAAGGTGCGGGGGGAAAAAAGCCAGCGTTAGCTACGCGGGTCGTTACCGACAAAACTCTAAATCTAGCCGTTAGCCCTTAATCTAATGGCTATAACATATTACGGCTGGGGCACTTAAAATCAAATCCGCCACTTGATTTGATAGAATTTAGTGGTCACGAAGGCTTGTATAATAGCAAACCAGGGGTTGCCAAGCAACACTTACAAATCCTAATACTAAAATATATTTACCTGTATTTCACCCCTCAGTAGTAGCTGAACAGATACATTTTTCATTATAAGCCTTATTGAACTACACTGGGCCAAGATACTTAGATCTGCATTCAATATTAAAGACCTCATTACAAGCTCTATCTGACCACACAGAGTGATAGTAAGAGAAGCTATGTGGCAATAAACTCTGCCTGATTCCTTGCGCATTGTATATTATAGATATATAGAAAACTGTGAGGTCACAGCTGAAATTGTTAAACGCCAGTTTATTCTCCTAGTTCAATAGTCTACTTTTAGATAAAATATACCTACAATTATTACTCCATATGTACTAAACATAGATTCAGTACACAAGAATATCTCTGTATAGATCATCAATTAACATAGAGTAGTATAGAATTTCATGTTTATTATCAGGCCATACTGATTAACAAGTTATGCCACACTGTATTCCTATCGGACACATACCCTGGAATTTTAAATTGTTTGCAATCCTATTTTAGTTGTTTATACCTCCATATAATTGAAGTCAGCAGGTCATATGTCAATGATATGTACAACTATCGCATAAAGATATTGTAGATTACAGTTTATATACCGTGGATTCTGGAATTCACTTCAGCAGCCACAAATATTGCGACCAATCATGGCCGCTGCCCGGACATGCCCCCCATCACATTTTCTTTTTATTATTTGTTGATTGTTATGCAATTCTACTGTATTTAATGGTAAACAAATCAGAATTCATCCAAGACTTTTTAATAGCTACAATATAAACTTTTTTTTCTTCTATAAATCACCTATTTATAAAAAGAGCTGTTGTTCGTAATATTGGCATTTATTCTCTGTACAATTTATAAAATGAAACAAGTGAGTTTGGTGTTATCTTAAATATGTAATTGTTACTATGACAATAACCCTGAAAGCATTTGCAGAAGGTTAATATCTTATATTTAATTAGAACAAGTCTGATTTTGTTAGATAGTACAAGAAAATGATTTCTCCTTATTAGCTGCTGTCTAAAAAACAATATAGCAGAACACCTAGTAAATACGTTGACATTTTTTCTCATTAATACTTCTGGATGTTTGAAAATAGTCTAGAAATCAAACGCTTTATTTTAGAAAAAAAGGTCTTCTGACCTTTTGTATTCAAAGAACTGCAGATTTTTCCACAGTATTAGAACGACACTTGATAGAGGATATACACATATTAGAAGTGGTCAACTTGTACGAATGAAGGTTTTATTTAATGTAGAGAAAGCCTACACTGACATTCTGTTGCTGTTCATGGCAAACATAAAATGTATTGATTTTTCTGTGGTTTAGCTGTCAAATCCAATGTAATTTTTAGCAGTCTTGTCCTTAAAAAATGAACAGTACTGTATGGATGCTCCATGAGAAATTATTTTTCTGACTACCATAAAAAATGTTTTTTCTTCTCTTTTTTAACATAGCTGTAATGTTAGTTTACTACCACAATATATAAGACACCATGGGATAGATTACGAGTGGTGCACTAACTGTTGTGCACAAGCGAAAAGGGGTTTATCACTGCACTTTGCACGCGGTAGAAGTAGCACGGTATCACTGATTGAAAGCAAACGCGTTCACTTGCGCGCAATTGAGCTTATGATGCATCAGGATAGCGCAACCTTAGAACTCTGGTTAACTGTTACATGAGACAAAAATGTTGCAGAAAACACATCACAAATACATTTTAAAGTACAGTTATAATCATAATAACACTTTCTAATAAAAATTCAAAGAAATTGCATGAAATAGGTATAAGTGCTTATGAGGTCTCATGTTTTAGAAAGAAGAAAAATAAGGCCTGCAGAGGGCTTTAACATAGAGATACATACATATAAATGTGTAAATATGTATATATATATATATATACAGTATATATACAGTGGATATAAAAAGTCTACACACCCCTGTTAAAATGTCAGGTTTCTGTGATGTAAAAAAATGAGACAAAGATAAATCATTTAAGAACCTTTTCCACCTTTAATGTGACCTATAAACTGTACAACTCAATTGAAAAACAAACTGAAATCTTTTAGGTGGAGGGAAGTAGAAATAAAAAACTAAAATAATATGGTTGCATAAATGTGCACAGCCTTAAACTAATACTTTGTTGAAGCACCCTTTGATTTTATTACAGCACTTAGTCTTTTTGGGTATGAGTTTTTCAACATGGCACATCTTGACTTGGCAAGATTTACCCACTTTTCTTTGCAAAAACACTCCAAATCTGTCAGATTGTGAGGGCATCTCTTGTGCACAGCCCACTTAAGATCACCCCACAGATTTTCGATTGGATTCAGGTCTGGGCTCTGACTGGGCCATTCCAAAACTTTAATCTTCTTCTGGTGAAGTCATTCCTTTGTTGATTTGGATGTATGCTTTGGGTCGTTGTCATGCTGAAAGATGAAGTTCCTCTTCATGTTCAGCTTTCTAGCAGAAGCCTGAAGGTTTTGTGCCAATATTGTCTGGTATTTGGAACTGTTCATAATTCCCTCTACCTCGACTAAGGCACCAGTTCCAGCTGAAGAAAAACAGACCCAAAGCATGATGCTGCCAACAAAATGCTTCACTGTGGGTATGGTGTTCTTTTGGTTATATGCAGTGTTGTTTTTGCGCTGAAATTAATACAACACACAGAGAAAGTCCAGCACTCACTGATGTTAGCTGAGAACTTGTGAGTACTGGACTTTCTCTATGTGTTGTATTAATTTGTTTTGTAATTTTCCCTATGGTTCTTGCACCCATACCTGTCTGGGGTTAACTGCCTGTGACTCTGGGGACAGCACAGCTTCCAGGGCTGACCATGTTGCAGGGTCATGGGATGTGTACCCGGTCCGGTATGAGAGTGTAGTCCCCTTCCGTGTTTTGTATATGTCTAGGGTGATTACATAAGCCTGTGCACCCTTCCCTTGTTCCCAGATTGTTTGGATTTGAGAGCTTGCATTGTGTGGCTGTTTTAGGGTCCCAGGTATTGTAAAGGACCTTGACGTGGTACCTGGGCTTGTCCCATTTGGCCAGATGCGGTAACTAACCTTTCCATTTTTGCTTTTAAATCTTAGCTAAGAGCTTGTAAGTGAGTGCTGGACTTTCTCTGTGTCTTATATATATATATATATATATATATTCATACAGTTTGTGTGTACAAATGTATTTATGTATTTATATTTGTATATATGTATTTACAGACATATACACAAATATAAACATATATATATATATATATATATATATATATATATATATATATATATATATATATATATATATATGTGTGTGTGTGTGTGTATGTGTGTGTGCTTGGGAGCCCTTTGCAGTCAAGTAGATGAAAACGTATATTTATGCATTATTGATATTTAATTAACAATCAGCTAGATTACGAGTTTTTGTCGGTAAGGCTGTACGGGGCTAACAAGCCTTTTTTTCTTACCGCTCACTTAAGTTGGTATTTTGTTTTAAATTTAACACAGGTAATGGCACTTATGGGTAATTTACATTGTATACAATTACCTTGGTTACTGTCACCATGCCAACTCAATGCACAAACACTATCCAATATTTATTTAACACATTTTTAGGTATTTGTGGCAATGTTCCACATGTTTGTCTATATGAAGTTCTCTACACTAGTATGTCACATAAGAATGTTCAAACATGTAGATTGAATAAGTTTATGAATAAGTTTATGTTTGTATATTGGGACCGAAAAACGGAAGTGATGTAATGATACTTCCGCTTTCGGACAGCACTGTGGAACGCAAGATGCGTTCCAAGCTCGAAATATTGGCGCACTTTTTTGGAGAGGCACTAAGGTTGGTGTGATTTAATTTGTATGAAACACTATAAATGAGTTGCATTTTGTCTGTTATGTATGCTGATGAAGGGGTTGTGAACCCCGAAAACATTCCATTAAATTGTTTTTTTGAAGAAGTCCTGAGAGTACATTCTCTTGTTTCTTATTTGATGCTGTATCATTGCACCCAGGCGAGCTGTCTATCGGTGGGCTGAACTGGAAATTGTTTACTATATATATATATATATATATATATATATATATATTCATACAGTTTGTGTGTACAAATGTATTTATGTATTTATAAGTGTATATATGTATTTACAGACATATATACAAATATAAACATATATATATTTATATATATATATATGTGTGTGCGTGTGTGTGTGTGTGTGCTTGGGAGCCCTTTGCAGTCAAGTAGATGAAAACGTATATTTATGCATTATTGATATTTAATTAACAATCAGCTAGATTACGAGTTTTTGTCGGTAAGGCTGTGCGGGGCTAACAAGCCTTTTTTTCTTACCGCTCACTTAAGCCAACGCTGGTATTACAGGTTTTCTTCAAGCCGGCGTTAGCCTCAGAAAAGTGAGCGTTGAGCAAAATTTAGCTCCACATCTCACTGTAATACCAGCGCTGCTTACGGTAGCGGTAAGCTGGCAAAACATGCTCGTGCACGATTTCCCCGGCTGAAAAAAAACTTAACACCTGCAAAAAAACAGCGTTCAGCTCCTAATGCAGCCCCATTGTTTCCTATGGGGAAATTAATTGTATGTCTGCACCTAACACCCTAACATGAACCCAAGTCTAAACACCCCTAATATTAGACTTATTAACCCCTAATCTTCTGCCCCCGACATCGTCTCCACCTACATTATACTTATTAACCCCTAATCTACTGCCCCCAACATCGCTGAACCCTACATTATAGTTATTAACCCCTATTCTGCCCCCCCCAATGTCGCCACAACTATATTAAATTTATTGACCCCTAATCTGCCGCCACCAACGTCACCGCCACTATAATAAATTTATTAACCCCTAAACCTAAGTCTAACCCTAACCCTAACACCCCCTAACTGAAATATAATTTAAATACATCTAAATACATTTACTACAATTAAATAAATTATTCCTATTAAAACTAAATACCTATAAAATAAACCCTAAGATAGCTACAATATAACTAATAGTTACATTGTAGCTAGCTTAGGATTTATATTTATTTTACAGGCAACTTTGTATTTATTTTAACTAGGTAGCTATTTAATAACTTCCTAGTTAAAATAAATACAAATTGACCTGTAAAATAAATCCTAACCTAAATTACTATTACACCTAACACTACACTATCATTAAATTAATTACATAAATTACAATTAACTACAATTAAATTAAATAAACTAAAGTACAAAAAAAACACTAAATTGCAAAAAAATAAAAAAAGAATTACAATTTTTTAAAACTAATTACACCTAATCTAATCCCCCTAATAAAATAAAAAAGCCACCCAAAATAATAAAATTCCCTACCCTTTACTAAATTACAAATAGCCCTTAAAAGGGCCTTGCCCCAAAGTAATCATCTCTTTTACCTGTAAAAAAAATACAATACCCCCCAACATTAAAACCCACCACCCACACACCCAACCCTACTCTAAAACCCACCCAATCCCCCCTTAAAAAAAACTAACACTACCCCCTTGAAGATCACCCTACCTTGAGCCGTCTTCACCCAACCGGGCACAAGTGGACGTCCAGAGGGGCAGAAGTCTTCATCTGATCTGGCCAGAAGAGGTCCTCCAAGCGGCAGAATTTTTCATCCAGGCGGCATCTTCTATCTTCTTCCATCCGGAGCGGAGCGGGTCCATCTTGAAGACATCCGACGCGGAGCATCCTCTTCCATCCGACGGCGACTGAAGAATGAAGGTTCCTTTAAGTGATGTCATCCAAGATGGCGTCCCTTCAATTCCGATTGGCTGATAGAATCCTATCAGCCAATTGGAATTAAGGTAGGAAAAATCCTATTGGCTGATGCAATCGGCCAGTAGGATTGATCTTGCATTCTATTGGCTGTTATAATCAGCCAATAGAATGCAAGCTCAATCCTATTGGCTGATTGGATCAGCCAATAGGATTGAACTTCAATCCTATTGGCTGATTGCATCAGCCAATAGGATTTTTCCTACCTTAATTCCAATTGGCTGATAGGATTCTATCAGCCAATCGGAATTGAAGGAACACTATCTTGGATGACGTCACTTAAAGGAACCATCATTCTTCAGTCTCCGTCGGATGGAAGAGGATGCTCCGTGTCGGATGTCTTCAAGATGGACACGCTCCACTCCGGATGGAAGAAGATAGAAGATGCCGCCTGGATGAAGAATTCTGCTGCTTGGAGAACCTCTTCTGGCCGGATCGGATGAAGACGTCTGCCCCTCTGGGGGTCCACTTGTGCCCGGCTGGGTGAAGACAGCTCAAGGTAGGGTTATATTCAAGGGGGTAGTGTTAGGTTTTTTAAGGGGGGATTGGGTGGGTTTTAGAGTAGGGTTGGGTGTGTGGGTGGTGGGTTTTAATGTTGGGGGGGTATTGTGTTTTTTTTTTACAAGTAAAAGAGCTGATTACTTTGGGGCAATGCCCCACAAAAGGCCCTTTTAAGGGCTATTTGTAATGTAGTATAGGGTAGGGAATTTTATTATTTTGGGGGGCTTTTTTATTTTATTAGGGGGATTAGATTAGGTGTAATTAGCTTAAAAATATTGTAATTCTTTTTTATTTTCTGTAATTTAGTTTGTTTTTTTGTACTTTAGTTTATTTAATTTAATTGTATTTAATTGTAGTTAATTGTAGGTAATTTATGTAATTAATTTAATGATAGTGTAGTGTTAGGTGTAATTGTAATTTAGGTTAGGATTTATTTTACAGGTAAATTTCTATTTATTTTAACTAGGAAGTTATTAAATAGTTAACAACTATTTAATAACTATTGTACCTAGTTAAAATAAATACAAAGTTGCCTGTAAAATAAATATAAATCCTAAGATAGCTACAATGTAACTATTAGTTATATTGTAGCTAGCTTAGGGTTTATTTTATCGGTAAGTATTTAGTTTTAAATAGGATTAATTTATTTAATAGTAGTAAATTTATTTCGTTTTATTGTAATTATATTTAAGTTAGGGGGCGTTAGGGTTAGACTTAGGGGTTAATAAATTTAATATAGTAGCGGCGACATTGGGGGTGGCAGATTAGGGGTTAATAAATGCAGGTAGGTGTTGGCGATGTTAGGGACAGCAGATTAGGGGTTAATAAAATTTAACTAGTGTTTGCGAGGCGGGAGTGCAGCGGTTTAGTGGTTAATAAATGTATTAAAGTGGCGGCGATGTCCAGTCGGCAGATTAGGGGTTAAACATTTTAGTTAAGTGTTACCGATGTGGGGGGGGGGGCTCGGTTTAGGGGTTAATAGGTAGTTTATGGGTGTTAGTGTACTTTGTAGCACTTAAGTTAAGAGCTTTATGTTACGACGTTAGCCCATAAAACTCTTAACTACTGACTTTTAAATGCGGTAGGAGTCTTGACAGGAGAGGGTCTACCACTCACTTTTTCAGGCGATCGTAATACGGGTGTTAGGAAAATCCCATTAAAAAGATAGGATACGCAATTGACGTAAGGGGATTTGCGGTAAGCTAAAATCGCAGAAAAAAAGGGAGCGGTAGACCTCTCCTGCCTGACTCGTAATACCAGCGGGCATTAAAAAGCAGCGTTGGGACCCCTCAACGCTGCTTTTTAAGGCTAACGCAAGACTTGTAATCTAGCCGTATATATTTACTGTAAATATTTCACATTCCAATATTCTTCACACAGAGGAATATGTTCTATGTATTTTTAAATAGTTATTGATATATATATATATATATATATATATATATATATATTTATACCTATATAATCATCTATATCTTTTTTTTTATAGAAATATGTATTTATGAATAAACAGAGAAAAGGGCTAACTGAAAGCTACAAATAGGGAAAATTTTCATTGTCAAGACCTACACGGCACGGATGCCAGGACGATACCCCACAAGGTAATATACCTATGTGTTATTGGAGTTAGAGTGATATCTTTACATTACCACCACGGGACATTCAGTGACGGTGTTTTCACCTTAGTGGATTATATACCATCCCACTTTGATACTTTTTGCTATTTTGGTCTCCAACTATCATATAAGTAATCCTTATTGTTACATTTATAACTATTTTATTGGCAACAGCGGTTTTTATATTTTGTTTTACTACTTCTCATGTGTTGTACTAGCACTTATTAGAGCTGCACGTTTAGGTAATTACCTAGGCCAGATTATCTGATAGATATTAGCTATATATTTTTACTTGGGAGGCGTCCAATTATGTATACTTTTATTATTTTATGATACTTATCTGTTTTAAATAAAATTGTTTTATGTTTCATGCATCCTCTGTGATCCCTATTTGTAGCTTTCAGTTAGCGCTTTTCTCTATTTTTTTGCATTTGTAATTTACAGTTTAACTGGAGGGGTTATTCTGAGA
The DNA here is from genome assembly GCF_027579735.1 of Bombina bombina. Taxonomy (NCBI): domain Eukaryota; kingdom Metazoa; phylum Chordata; class Amphibia; order Anura; family Bombinatoridae; genus Bombina; species Bombina bombina. Next base: position 192,579,718 of record NC_069504.1, on the reverse strand, counting down.
ACAGCAGAATAGGTATCTTTATCACTAGGCGCTTCTATTTTTTTTTTTTTTTCATTTATGAATAAACAGAACATATTATTTTCATGTCGGGTTAGCATACTTGAGAAAATGCGATCATGTTCTCGTGTGAGTAAGGGTGTTAGTTTTTTCCCCCCACTTTTCAGTTCCATTAAATTGTATGGGGGAATATGTTAACGTGGTTGCGATATTTGTAGTTCGGCTTTTTACGTGTGTCGAATTGGCGAGGGAGCAAACACTTTTTACTTTCAACTTGTAATACACGTGCAACCCGACGCGCAAAAAGCCAAAGTCTAACGGGGTTAACAAAATACTGCTCCACTTGTAATCTAGCCCAATATATATCAAACTGCTTTCTATTTCAACCTCAGGAAGTACAGTTATACCTTCAGTCAAGTGTGTAATGGTGTGGGCGTGGGCTCTCATGCTCACCTTGTGTCATAAATTTAAATTATGCCATTGGCTGCACTGTAGTTAGAGGTTTCTAGAAATTCATATTCACTTCCCACCTACTGAAAATAGAAAATCCACCGACTTTGGGCTATATGAAGTGGAGTGCTCTCCCTCCTTTCTTTTCACTAAAAAGTTTCCATAGTGTAGCAGTCCCACCAGCTCCCGCCCCCTCAGGCATACTCCTGGCCCTTATGCGCACTCCAGGCCCTCTCTTCATCGCAAACCGGAACTTCTCCAGCGATGGGCCGCCCACTCATCTCCCTGCTATCCCTCCTATGCCACCAATGATCGGCACCATCGCTGGCCGATGCAGAGAGGGCCACAGAGTAGCTCTCTCTACATCGATTGCTTAAAAAAGGGTATTGCACGATGCCTCTATATCGAGGCATTGTTGCAATACCCTGGAAGCGATCACAATTGTTTCCAGTGCTTGAAACCCCAGAGGACTGGTTTTTGTAGGACGTGCCTGGCACGTCCTTGGTTGTTTTAGGGTTAAAGTCTCGTTACAGTGGGGTGTGAATACTAGGGACATTTGAGATCAAATATCTTCCTTTGGTACATAGAGATATTCTGGTGATATTTTCTAGTCAGCTTTTTACAGCTGTGCTGCATCAATTTGAAGTGCTTCAAACTTTGGCTATCATGTCCCCTTAATATAACTCATGTCGGGTTATTGCACATAAAGAATTAGTGTACTCCTGTCGGGCTAATGTTCGCAAACCCGACAGGAGTACACTAATTCTTCAAGTGTGCTAACACGATGAGAGATATATTAAGGTGCATTATATAATTATTATGAAGTTAGTAAGCACAGTAGAGTCAGTGCATCTTATGGTTAGTAAATACATTTTCATGCACTCACATAGTGCACAGACTATTAGCAGGTATATCATTCTGAGGTACATCAACGCTAGGTGAGGCATTTATACAAACGAAACCACCTTTGTATGTCTAGCCTACAATTACTATTAGTCTACACTTATATAGGAGGCATATTTGAGCCTTTGGGAGACCTTTTATCAATTTTATTTTTCACTCCTTTTTTAGCATGCACCAGTACATCATTTTATTAGCACAGATTGGTTTAGTATTTGCAGATTTATGGTTACACGCTTTTATTGTTAATAGCACATGGCATATTTTGTTGATAGCATGTGTCAGCTATTTATTCTTTACTTATGTCTCTACTGTTAAACGCTTTACAACTTCTACAGTTTATACTTTATGCACTATACTATTTCTACAGTTTGACTGGCTAAGCCTTCCCCAAGTCAGTGGATAGATTTTGTCTTATAATCTTTTTACAATTAAATAATCTTGTTACTGATTTTGAAATAGATCAGTCCAGTTAAGGAAGTCCTAAAACATTTATATATTAACTCCTCAGATTTGTATTGTAGGTGAAATGTTGTCCGGTAATCAGCAATTTAAACCTGATCAAGATATATAAGAAGCCTACCTGTGGCTTAGTGGTAAAGCCTAGGCTCTATAATTATGCAAATGCAGGTTCAATACTCATATCAGCTCAGACATAACAGCTGATGCCGTTACTAAGTGCGTTAGAGGTTGCCCTAACAGCCTCTAGAATTGCCACTGTGGAGAGAAGCTGTCTTTTTCCACAAATTTGCTATTTGCTCTGCTAAGCGAGGTTTTAAGTATTTTAGGTGTCCAAGACCCTAATCCAGCAGAAGAAAAATCTATCATACAATTTGATATGATTTTTTTCTACCTCTGCTAAACCTAAATGGTTTTATTAGGAATAGGCCATGCCAGGGCTCAACTTACTTTATTTTTTGAGTTTTTTTAAAAGAAGTTTGGATAATTTGGGTAAGAAATTTGGATTCTTTCCTTGGAAAGACCTTTTTTTCTAGAAGTGTGTTCCCTGTTTTCAACAACTTTGACATTACTGGGGTAATTGCAGTGTCTTTACTTTTATGTGAAAATCTCTCTGATTTAGTTTCAGAAGGTTTTTATTATAGAAAAGATTTTCAATTTTTTTTTACTCTTCTTAAGTTCATAAATTCCTTATTTGGCAATGTAATTTTAGTTATGACTTTTGTAATACACCCAGAGGAGCTCTGTCGCTCAATTTATGATCAGACATGGGGGCATATTTATCAAAGCGTCAACTGAAAATATGCTTATTTGTCACGATATTGATCCGCCATAGTTATCAAAGCATCAAGATTGTCAAATGTTGAAATTTGTGACGTAATATACGCTCTCGCGATCTCAATCCGACGCAGATCGATGCTTGCGTCATTACAGATGTTTCGAATTCAGAGTCGACTCTATTCGATCCTTTTCCAAATGTATCAAACATTTAACAGGTATGCTTACGTCTGTTCTGACGCAGCGTACCTAGTTTTCAATCCACCACCCTTGAAGTCGTGGATGCTATAGAAATCAATGGGAGTCTGAAAACACAGAAAGCTTAAGTTCAATGCTGCAAGAGAATGAAGCATATTATATAATCAAAGTAAATTAGAAACTTTATTTAAATTGTATACCTTTTCTAAATCAAACAATATTATTGCTCCACATTTGGTGCAGTAGTAGATATAGGGATACAAATGAAAAATATATTACTACTTATGGATTATGTTACAAAGTTGTCTCTCATTACAAAGCAAGGGGACAATATTATTTCTCCAAATTTGTTGAAAAGTTTTGCCCCAAACTTGTTGCACTAATAGATATAGAGATAAAAATGAAATAAATACACAACATAATAATGCTAACATACACCTAGATTACAAGTTGTGTGTTTGTGGTAATTTCAGCGTTAAAACAGCACCACAGCCATTACTTGTCGGTATAGCTGTACCGCAAGCCTTTTAGCCCGTAACGCAACGTCAGTCCCGCACATGTAAAAATTACGTTTCTTCATGGGACTTCCATAGCGCAGTCATTACGAGTTTTGTGGTGGGGCTAAAAAGCTTGCATTGCAGCCTATACCGACAAGATCCGTTTCGCAATCTGAAAGCAGTAGCTATGAGTTTTACGCTACAAAACTGTTACATAAAACTCATAACTAATGTGTTGCAAAGTACACTAAACACCCATAAACGACCTATTAACCCCTAAACCGAGCCTCCCACATCGTAAATACTATATTGAATTTATTAACCCCTAATCCCGACATCGCCGCCACTAATAACATTTATTAACCCCTATTCCACCTCTAACCAACATCGTCACCACTATAATAAAGTTATTAATCCCTAAACCGCCACCCTCCCGCATCGCAAACACTATTTAACTATTAACCCCTATTCTGCCATCCGCCCACATCGCCCTGACTATACTAAAGTTTTTTAAGCCCTACACTGCTGCCACTATAATAAACCTATTAACCCCTAAACCGCAAGCCTCCCACATCACAATAAACTAATTTAAACTAGCAACCCCTAAACCTAACGCCCCTCTAACTTTATATTAAAATTACAATTTCCCTTTCTTAAATTAAATTAAAACTTACCTGTCAAATTAAAAAAAAACTAAGTTTAAAATAAGTATTAAACTAAAATTAAACCAACTACCTATTAAAATAAACTAAAAAAATCCTAGCACTACTCTAAAAATTACAAACTAACGGCTAGATTACGAGTTTTTGTCGATAATGGTGTGCGGTGTTAACGAACATTTTTTTCTCACCGCTCACTTAAGACAACGCTGGTATTACAGGTTTTTCTAAACCCAATGTTAGCCGCAAAAAAGTGAGCGGAGAGCAAAATTTAGCTCCACATCTCACCTCAATACCAGCGCTGCTTACGGTAGTGGTAAGCTGGCTAAACGTGCTCATGCACGAGTTCCCCATAGGAAACAATGGGACTGAGCCGGCTGAAAAAAAACCTAACACCTGCAAAAAAGCAGCGTTCAGCTCCTAACTCAGCCCCATGGTTTCCTATGGGAAAATACATTTTATGTCTACACCTAACACCCTAACATGAACCCCGAGTCTAAACACCCCTAATATTATACTTATTAACCCCTAATCTGCCGCTCCGGACACCGCCGCCACCTACATTATACCTATGAACCCCTAATCTACTGTCCCCAACATCGCCGAACCCTACATTATATTTATTAACCCCTACTCTGCTGCCCCCAACATCGCCGCAACCTACCTACATTTATTAACCCCTAATCTGCCGCCCCCAACGTCGCCGCCACTATAATAAAGTTATTAACCCCTAAACCTAAGTCAAACCCTAACCCTAACACCCCCCCTAATTTAAATATAATTTAAAATAATCTTAATAAAATTACTACAATTAAATAAATTATTCATATTTAAAACTAAATACTTACCTATAAAATAAACCCTAAAATAGCTACAATCTAACTAATAGTTACATTTGTATCTATTTTAGGGGTTATCATCTAGGCGGCATCTTCTATCTTCATCCATCCGGAGCAGGTCCATCTTCAAGCCAACCGACGTGGAGCATCCTCTTCTTCCGACTCCCGACGATTGAAGGTTCCTTTAAATGACGTCATCCAAGATGGCGTCCCTTGAATTCCGATTTGCTGATAGGATTCTATCATCCAATCGGAATTAAGGTAGGAAAAATCCTATTGGCTGATGCAATCAGCCAATAGAATTGAGCTCACATTCTATTGGCTGATTGGAACAGCCAACAGAATGCAAGCTCAATCCTATTGGCTGATTGGATCAGCCAATAGGATTGAACTTCAATTCTATTGGCTGATTGCATCAGCCAATAGGATTTTTCCAACCTTAATTCCGATTGGCTGATAGAATCCTATCAGCCAATCGGAATTCAAGGGACGCCATCTTGGATGACATCATTTAAATGAACCTTCATTCGTCGGGAGTCGTCGGAAGAAGAGGATGCTCCGTGTCGATTGGCTTGAAGATGGACCTGCTCCGCTCCGGATGGATGAAGATAGAAGATGCCGCCTAGATGAAGACTTCTGCCCGTCTGGAGGTCCTCTTCTGCCCGGATAGGATGAAGACTTCTGCCCATCTGGAGGACCACTTGTGCCCGGTTGGGTGAAGACGTCTCAAGGTAGGGTGATCTTCAAGGGGTTAGTGTTAGGTTTTATTAAGGGGGGATTGGGTGGGTTTTAGAGTAGGGTTGGGTGTGTGGTGGTGGGTTTTAATGTTGGGGGGATATTGTATTTTTTTACAGGTAAAAGAGCTGATTACTTTGGGGCAATGCCCCGCAAAAAGCCCTTTTAATGGCTATTTGTAATTTAGTATAGGGTAGGGATTTTTATTATTTTGGGGGGCTTTTTTATTTTATTAGGGGGATAAGATTAGGTGTAATTAGTTTAAAAATTTGTAATTATTTTTTATTTTCTGTAATTTAGTGGGGTTTTTTTTGTACTTTAGTTTATTTAATATAATTGTATTTAATTGTATTTAGTTTAGGGATTTAATTTAATTATAGTGTAGTGTTAGGTGTAATTGTAACTTAGGTTAGGTTTTATTTTACAGGTAAATTTGTACTTATTTTAACTAGGTAGTTATTAAATAGTTAATAACTATTCAATAACTATTGTACCTAGTTAAAATAAATACAAACTTGCCTGTAAAATAAAAATAAACCAGAAGCTAGCTACAATGTAACTATTAGTTATATTGTAGCTAGCTTAGGGTTTATTTTATAGGTAAGTATTTATTTTTAAATAGGAATAATTTATTTAATTGTAGTAATTTTATTTAGGTTAGGGTTAGACTTAGATTTAGGGATTAATACCTTTAGTATAGTGGCGGCGACATTGGGGGTGGCAGATTAGGGGTTAATAAATGTAGGTAGGTGTCGGCGATGTTAGGGACGGCAGATTAGGGGTTAATAATATTTAACTAGTGTTTGCGAGGCGGGAGTGCGGTGGTTTAGGGGTTAATATATTTATTAAAGTGGCAGCGAAGTCCGGTCGGCAGATTAGGGTTTAAACATTTTAGTTAAGTGTTTGCGATGTGGGGGGGGGGGGGGCTCGGTTTAGGGGTTAATAGGTAGTTTATGGGTGTTAGTGTACTTTTTAGCATTTTAGTTAAGAGTTTTATGTTACGGCGTTAGCCCATAAAACTCTTAACTTCTGACTTGACAGGAGAGGCTGTACCACTCACTTTTTCCAAGACTCGTAATACCGGCGTTAGGAAAATCCCATTGAAAAGATAGGATACGCAATTGACGTAAGGGGATTTGCGGTATGCTCGAGTCGCTGGAAAAAAAGTGAGCGGTACACCTGTACCTGCCAGACTCGTAATACCAGCGGGCGTTAAAAAGCAGCGTTGGGACCTCTCAATGCTGCTTTTTAACCCTAACGCAAGACTCGTAATCTAGGCGTATCTAATTAAAAAAAAAAACGAAATTACAAAAAATAACAAACACTAAATTATGAAAAAATAAGAAACAAAATTATCCAAAATAAAAAACAATTACACCTAATCTAATAGCCCTATAAAAATATAAATGCCCACCAAAAATAAAAAAAAACCCTAGCCTACAATAAACTACCAATAGCCCTTAAAATTGACTTTTGTAGGGCATTGCCATAAATTAAACAGCTCTTTTACCTGTAAAAAAAATACAAAGACCCCCCAACAGTAAAACCCACCACCCAACCAACCCCCCAAAATAAAAAAACCTAACTCTAACAAAAACCTAGTTACCCATTGCCCTGATTTGTATGGGCATTGCCCTTAAAATTACATTTAGCTTGTTTACGAAAAGCCCAAACTAAAAAAAAAAACACCCAAAAAAAACCTAACCCCTGAAGATCCTCTTACAGTTTTTGAACTCCCGCTTGAATGATCTTCATCCAGGCAGCGAAATTCTCATCCAGGCGGCGAGAAGTCTTCATCCAGGTGGCCTCTTCTATCTTCATCCAGGTGGCATCTTCTATCTTCATCCCGGCGGCGCGGAGCAGGTCCATCCTGGAGACATCCTCTTCGTACGGTCGCCGCCGTACACTGAATCTTCAATGCAAGGTACGCGATTCAAGATGGCGTCCCTTGCATTCCTATTGGCTGATTTGATTTTGGAAATTCAAATCAGCCAATAGGATGAGAGCTACTGAAATCCTATTGGCTGTTCAAATTAACTAATAGGATGAGAGCTAATGAAATTATATTGGCTGATTTGAGCTTGGATGAAGACTTCTCGCCGCCTGGATGAGGACTTCACTGCATAAATGAAGATCGTTAAAGCGGGACTTCAAAAACTGTAACTGGATCTTCAGGGGTTAGTGATAGTTTTTTTTAAGGTTTTTTTTGGGTGTTTTTTTTTTAGTTTAGGTTTTGGGCTTTTGGTAAAAGAGCTAAATGCCCTTTTAAGGGCAATGCCCATACAAATGCCCTTTTCAGGGCAATGGTTAGCTTAGGTTTTTTTATTTTATGGGCTTGGGGAAGTGGGGTTTGTAATGTTAGTGGGTGTTTGTATTTTTTTTCAGGTAAAAGAGCTTTTTAACTTAGGGCAATGCCCTACAAAAGGCCCTTTTAAGGGCTATTGGTAGTTTATTCCAGATTAGATTTTTTATTTTGGGGTGTTTTTTTTTTTAAATGGGTATTAGAATGGGAATAATTTTTATTATTTTTGATAATTTGTTTGTTATTTTGTGTAATGTATTTTTTTCGTTTTGGGCGGGTTTTTATTTTTAGATTAGGGCTTAGGCATTTCATAAAAGAGCTGAAAAAGAGCTAAATGCCATTTTAAGGGCAATGCCCATACAAATGCCCTTCTCATGGCAATGGGTAGATCAGAGCTAGTAACTTCAGGGCAATGTTTACAAGATGCAGGGGGGTATTAGGATGGTGCTAAAATAAGCTAAAGGTTCCCAAAATCGTATAATAACAATATCGACCAATATATGTATATTGTAAACAAAATTTATTTTATTTTAACATTGGACTGTCATATCAATAAAAAATCAATAAAAATTGGGACGTCTCCCTTAGAAATGTATATATAAAAGAGAGTATATGTACTCCCTAGAAACAATATATATAAAAAGGCCTTTGGATTAATGCCATATAACAATCACTGAATCTTTAAATACTTTAAAAAACTTTGAGAAATGTGCTGAAAAAAAACACTGAAAAAATGTGTTTAGAAAAAATGTGTTGGAAAAAACAAGCACCTTTGTTTATATTGCATCCAAATTCTGATGATAGTAGTTTTACACACAGATCTCTAAACAAAGATATTCTTAAATGGTAAGTGGTACGTGTAGTTGGTGATCTGGAGGGTATCACAAAATAGTTTTTATTTAGCAGTAATAAACAGTATTTTATGTATTTTACTTGTGTACCTTAGTTTGTCCTGGAATCAGATATCCTCCATTTTCTCCCGTTATACCTGCAATGTGCAGACTTGTTTCTTTATGCTGCTGCAATTCTAGACTTCCAATTGGCCACTCACTGTCATGTGACTTATTTCCCTTTCGTCACAGACTGTAGCAAACAGTAACAGACTTACACCTAGATTTAGAGTTCTGCGTTAGCCATCCAAACCAGCGTTAGGGGGTCCTAACGCTGGTTTTGGCCTCCCCCTGGTATTTAGAGTCAGTCAGGAAAGGGTCTAACGCTCACTTTCCAGCCACGACTTTTCCATACCACCGATCCCCTTACGTCAATTGCGTATCCTATCTTTTCAATGGGATCTTCCTAACACTGGTATTTAGAGTCTTAGCTGAAGTGAGCGTTAGAACTCTAACGACAAAACTCCAGCCGCAGAAAAAAGTCAGGAGTTAAGAGCTTTATGGACTAACGCTGGTTCATAAAGTGCTTAAGTACTGTGCTCTAAAGTACACTAAAACCCATAAACTACCTATGTACCCCTAAACCGAGGTCCCCCCACATCGCTGCCACTATAATTAATTTTTTTCACCCCTAATCTGCCAACCGCACACCGCCGCAACATAAATTATCCCTATGTACCCCTAATCTGCTGCCCCTAACATCGCCGACACCTACATAATATTTATTAACCCCTAATCTGCTCCACCCAACATCGCCGCTACCTACCTACACTTATTAACCCCTAATCTGCCGACCGGACCTCGCCGCCACTATAATAAATGTATTAACCCCTAAACCGACCCACTCCCGCCTCAAAAACCCTATAATAAATTTTATTAACCCCTAATCTGCCCTCCCTAACATCTGCGACACCTAACTTCAAGCATTAACCCCTAATCTGCTGACCGGACCTCACCGCTACTATAATAAATGTATTAAACCCTAAAGCTAAGTCTAACCCTAACCCTAACACCCCCCTAAGTTAAATATAATTTAAATCTAACGAAATAAAATAAATCTTATTAAATAAATTAATCCTATTTAAAGCTAAATACTTACCTGTAAAATAAATCCTAATATCGCTACAATATAACGAATAATTATATTGTAGCTATTTTAGGATTTATATTTATTTTACAGGCAACTTTGTATTTATTTTAACTAGGTACAATAGCTATTAAATAGTTAATAACTATTTAATAGCTACCTAGTTAAAATAATTACAAAATTACCTGTAAAATAAATCCTAACCTAAGTTACAATTAAACCTAACACTACACTATCAATAAATTAATTAAATAAACGACCTATAATTATCTACAATTAAATCAACTAAACTAAATTACAAAAAAAACAAACACTAAATTACAAAAAAAGATTACAAGAATTTTAAACTAATTACACCTACTCTAAGCCCACTAAAAAAATAACAAAGCCCCCCAAAATAAAAAAAATGCCCTACCCTATTCTAAAATAAAAAGTTAACAGCTCTTTTACCTTACCAGCCCTTAAAAGGGCCTTTTGCGGGGCATGCCCCAAAGAAAACAGCTCTTTTGCATTTAAATAAACATACAATACCCCCCCAACATTACAACCCACCACCCACATACCCCTAATCTAACCCAAACCCCCCTTAAAAAACCTAACACTAAGCCCCTGAAGATCTCCCTACCTTATCTTCACCACGCCGGGTATCACCGATCCGTCCAGAAGAGGGTCCGAAGTCTTCATCCTATCTGGCAAGAAGAGGACATCCGGACCGGTAGACATGTTCATCCAGGCGGCGTCTTCTATCTTCATCCATCCGGCGCGGAGCGGGACCATCTTGAAGCAGCCGACGCGGATCCATCCTCTTCTTCTGGTGACTCCCGACGAATGAAGGTTCCTTTAAGGGACGTCATCCAAGATGGCGTCCCTCGAATTCCGATTGGCTGATAGGATTCTATCAGCCAATCGGAATAAAGGTAGGAAAAATCTGATTGGCTGATTGAATCAGCCAATCAGATTCAAGTTCAATCCGATTGGCTGATCCAATCAGCCAATCAGATTGAGCTCGCATTCTATTGGCTGTTCCGATCAGTGGGATTGAACTTGAATCTGATTGGCTGATTCAATCAGCCAATCAGATTTTTCCTACCTTAATTCCGATTGGCTGATAGAATCCTATCAGCCAATCGGAATTCGAGGGGCGCCATCTTGGATGACGTCCCTTAAAGGAACTTTCATTTGTCGGGAGTCGCCGGAAGAAGTGGATGGATCCGCGTCGGCTGCTTCAAGATGGTCCCGCTCCACGCCGGATGGATGAAGATAGAAGACGCCGCCTGGATGAACATGTCTACCGGTCCGGATGTCCTCTTCTTGCCGGATAGGATGAAGACTTCGGACCCTCTTCTGGACCTCTTCTTGCCGGATAGGATGAAAACTTCGGACCCTCTTCTGGACGGATCGGTGATGTCCGGCGTGGTGAAGATAAGGTAGGGAGATCTTCAGGGGCTTAGTGTTAGGTTTTTTAAGGGGGGTTTGGGTTAGATTAGGGGTATGTGGGTGGTGGGTTGTAATGTTGGGGGGGGTATTGTATGTTTATTTAAATGCAAAAGAGCTGTTTTCTTTGGGGCATGCCCCGCAAAAGGCCCCTTTAAGGGCTGGTAAGGTAAAAGAGCTGTTAACTTTTTATTTTAGAATAGGGTAGGGCATTTTTTTTATTTTGGGGGGCTTAGAGTAGGTGTAATTAGTTTAAAATTCTTGTAATCTTTTTTTATTTATTGTAATTTAGTGTTTTGTTTTTTTTTGTAATTTAGTTTAGTTAATTTAATTGTAGATAATTGTAGGTAGTTTATTTAATTAATTTATTGATAGTGTAGTGTTAGGTTTAATTGTAACTTAGGTTAGGATTTATTTTACAGGTAATTTTGTAATTATTTTAACTAGGTAGCTATTAAATAGTTATTATCTATTTAATAGCTATTGTACTTAGTTAAAATAAATACAAAGTTGCCTGTAAAATAAATATAAATCCTAAAATAGCTACAATATAATTATTCGTTATATTGTAGCTATATTAGGATTTATTTTACAGGTAAGTATTTAGCTTTAAATAGGATTAATTTATTTAATAAGATTTATTTTATTTCGTTAGATTTAAATTATATTTAATTTAGGGGGGTGTTAGGGTTAGGGTTAGACTTAGCTTTAGGGGTTAATACATTTATTAGAGTAGCGGTGAGGTCCGGTCGGCAGATTAGGGGTTAATACTTGAAGTTAGGTGTCGCAGATGTTAGGGAGGGCAGATTAGGGGTTAATAAAATTTATTATAGGGTTTTTGAGGCGGGAGTGAGGCGGTTTAGAGGTTAATACATTTATTATAGTGGCGGCGAGGTCCGGTCGGCAGATTAGGGGTTAATAAGTGTAGTTAGGTAGCGGTGACATTGGGGGGGGGCAGATTAGGGTGTAATAAATATAATATAGGGGTCGGCGATGTTAGGGGCAGCAGATTAGGGGTACATAGCTATAATGTAGGTTGCGGCGGTGTACGGAGCGGCAGATTAGGGGCTAAAAATAATATGCAGGGGTCAGCGATAGCGGGGGCGTCAGATTAGGGGTTAATAAGTGTAAGGTTAGGGGTGTTTAGACTCTGGGTACATGTTAGGGTGTTAGGTGCAGACTTAGGAAGTGTTTCCCTATAGGAAACAATGGGGCTGCGTTAGGAGCTGAACGCTGCTTTTTTGCAGGTGTTAGGTTTTTTCCAGCTCAAACTGCCCCATTGTTTCCTATGGGGGAATCGTGCACAAGCACGTTTTTGAAGCTGGTCGCGTCCGTAAGCAACGCTGGTATTGAGAGTTGAAGTGGCGGTAAATATGCCTGTACGCTCCCTTTTTGGAGCCTAACACAGCCCTTCAGAGAACTCTAAATACCAGCGTTGTTTAGAAGGTGGGGGGGGGGAAAACACGCGTAGCTAACGCACCCCTTCTAACGCAAAACTCTAAATCTAGGTGAAAGTTGCCATACACAGAGTTTGATACAATAGTGATGCCTCGTTTGTAGCGCTTGCTCTTATTGTTAATAACACGCAAGTTTTTCGTTGTAACTTTAGGGCAATGCCTTACAAAAGGCCCTTTTAAGGGCCCTTGGTAGTTTATTCTAGATTAGGCTTTTTTATTTTGGGGTGTTTTTTTTTTTTTAAAGGGTAATAGAATAGGAATAATGTTTATTGTTTTGAATAGTTTTGTTTGTTATTTTTTGTAATGGTAGGTTTTTTTATTTTTAGTAATTTTAGTGTTTGTTATTTTTTGTAATGGTAGGTTTTTTTATTTTTTGTAATGTTAGGTTTTAGTGTAAGGCAGGTTAGGTTTCATTTCACAGGTAAGTTTGTATTTATTTTAACTAGGTAGTTAGTAAATAGTTAATAACAATTTACTAACTAGTCTACCTAGTTAAAATAAATACAAACTTACCTGTGAAATAAAAATAAAACCTAAGCTAGCTATAAATATTAGTTATATTGTAGCTAGCTTAGGTTTTATTTCACAGGTAAGTATTTCGTTTTAAATAGGAATTTAGCTCTATTTTAATTATGTTAAAGTTAGTGGGTGTTAGGGTTAGGTTTAGGGTTACGGTTAGGGTTACGTTAGTGTTAGGTTTAGGGGTTAATATATAGTTTTTAAATTAGGTTTTTTAAAGGGTATTAGAATAGGAATAATTTTTATTGTTTTGAATAGTTTTGTTTGTTGTTTTCTCTTGTTAAGTGTATCCAGTCCACGGATCATCCATTACTTATGGGATATTCTCCTTCCCAACAGGAAGTTGCAAGAGGATCACCCACAGCAGAGCTGCTATATAGCTCCTCCCCCAACTGCCATATCCAGTCATTGTCTTGCAACCCTCAACAAAGATGGAGGTCGTAAGAGGAGAGTGGTGTTTTATACTTAGTTTATTTCTTCAATCAAAAGTTTGTTATTTTTAAATGGTACCGGAGTGTGCTGTTTATCTCAGGCAGTATTTAGAAGAAGAATCTGCCTGCATTTTCTATGATCTTAGCAGAAGTAACTAAGATCCATGGCTGTTCTCACATATTCTGAGGAGTGAGGTAACTTCAGAGAGGGAATGGCGTGCAGGTTTTCCTGCAATAAGGTATGTGCAGTTAATATTTTTCTAGGGATGGAATTTGCTAGAAAATGCTGCTTATACCGGATTAATGTAAGTAAAGCCTTAAATGCAGTGATAGCTACTGGTATCAAGCTTATTAATAGAGATGCATACTCTTATAAAAATGTAATATAAAACATTTGCTGGCATGTTAATCGTTTTTATATATGTTTGGTGACAAAACTTATTGGGGCCTAGTTTTTTTCCACATGGCTGGTTTGATTTCTGCCTAGAGACAGTTTCCTGAAGCTTTCCACTGTTGCAATATGAGTGGGAAGGGCCTATTTTAGTGCTTTTCTGTGTAGCTAAAAATACTGACAGAGACATTCAGCTTCCCTCTGCATGATACAGGACATCTCTGAAGGGCTCAAAAGGCTTCAAAGTCGTGTTTGAGGAGGGTAACAATCACAGTAGACTGTGGCAGTTGTTGCCTTTTTTCACTGTTATTTCAAATTTTGTAAAAATTTGTTTCTCTTAAAGGCACAGTAACGTTTTTTATATTGCTTGTTAACTTGCTTTAAAGTGTTTTCCAAGCTTGCTAGTCTCATTGCTAGTCTGTACAAACATGTCTGAAACAGAGGATACTTGTTAATTATGTTTAAAAGCCATGGTGGAGCCCCATAGGAGAATGTGTACTAAATGTATTGATTTCACCTTAAACAGTAAAGATCAGTCTTTATCTATAAAAGAATTGTCACCAGAGGGGTCTGTCGAGGGGGAAGTTATGCCGACTAACTCTCCCCACGTGTCGGACCCTTCGCCTCCCGCTCAAGGGACGTATGCTAATATGGCACCAAGTACATCAGGGATGCCCATAGCAATTACTTTGCAGGACATGGCTGCAATCATGAATAATACCCTGTCAGAGGTATTATCCAGATTGCCTGAATTGAGAGGCAAGCGCGATAGCTCTGGGGTTAGACGAGATACAGAGCGCGTAGATGCTGTAAGAGCCATGTCTGATACTGCGTCACAATATGCAGAACCTGAGGACGGAGAGCTTCAGTCTGTGGGTGACGTCTCTGATTCGGGGAGACCTGATTCAGAGATTTCTAATTTTAAATTTAAGCTTGAGAACCTCCGTGTATTGCTTGGGGTGGTATTAGCTGCTCCGAATGACTGTGACACAATTGCAGTGCCAGAGAAATTGTGTAGGCTGGATAAATACTATGCAGTGCCGGTGAGTACTGATGTTTTTCCAATACCTAAAAGGCTTACAGAAATTATTAGTAAGGAGTGGGATAGGCCCGGTGTGCCCTTTTCCCCACCTCCTATATTAAGAAAAATGTTTCCAATAGATGCCACTACACGGGACTTATGGCAGACTGTCCCTAAGGTGGTGGGAGCAGTTTCTACTTTAGCAAAGCGTACCACTATCCCGGTTGAGGACAGTTGTGCTTTTTCAGATCCAATGGATAAAAAATTAGAGGGTTACCTTAAGAAAATGTTTATTCAACAAGGTTTTATTTTACAGCCCCTTGCATGCATTGCACCTGTCACTGCTGCGACGGCATTCTGGTTTGAGGCCCTGGAAGAGGCCATCCATACAGCTCCATTGACTGAAATTGTTGACAAGCTTAGAACTCTTAAGCTAGCTAACTCATTTGTTTCTGATCCCATTGTTCATTTGACTAAACTAATGGCTAAGAATTCCGGATTCGCCATCCAGGCGCGTAGGGCGCTATGGCTCAAATCCTGGTCAGCTGATGTGACTTCAAAGTCTAAATTACTCAACATTCCTTTCAAGGGGCAGACCTTATTCGGGCCTGGTTTGAAAGAAATTATTGCTGACATTACTGGAGGTAAGGGTCATACCCTTCCTCAGGACAGGGCCAAATCAAAGGCCAAACAGTCTAATTTTCATGCCTTTCGAAATTCCAAGGCAGGTGCAGCATCAACTTCCTCCGCTTCAAGACAAGAGGGAACTTTTGCTCAATCTAAGCAGGCCTTGAAACCTAACCAGTCCTGGAACAAAGGCAAGCAGGCCAGAAAGCCTGCTGCTGCCTCTAAGACAGCATGAAGGAACGGCCCCCTATCAGGCGACGGATCTAGAAGGGGGCAGACTTTTTCTCTTCGCCCAGGCGTGGGCAAGAGATGTTCAGGATCCCTGGGCGTTGGAGATCATATCTCAGGGATATCTTCTGGACTTCAAAGCTTCCACTTCACAAGGGAGATTTCATCTTTCAAGGTTATCTGCAAATCAGATAAAGAAAGAGGCATTCCTACGCTGTGTGCAAGACCTCCTAGTAATGGGAGTGATCCATCCAGTTCCGCGGACGGAACAAGGACAGGGTTTTTATTCAAATCTGTTTGTGGTTCACAAAAAGAGGGAACCTTCAGACCAATTTTGGATCTAAAGATCTTAAACAAATTCCTCAGAGTTCCATCTTTCAAAATGGAAACTATTCGGACCATCCTACCCATGATCCAAGAGGGTCAGTACATGACCACAGTGGACTTAAAGGATGCCTACCTTCACATACCGATTCACAAAGATCATCATCGGTTCCTAAGGTTTGCCTTTCTAGACAGGCATTACCAATTTGTAGCTCTTCCCTTCGGGTTGGCTACAGCCCCGAGAATCTTTACGAAGGTTCTGGGCTCACTTCTGGCGGTTCTAAGACCGCGAGGCATAGCGGTGGCTCCGTATCTAGACGACATCCTGATACAGGCGTCAAGCTTTCAAATTGCCAAGTCTCATACACAGATAGTTCTGGCATTTCTGAGATTGCACGGGTGGAAAGTGAACGAGGAAAAGAGTTCTCTATCCCCACTCACAAGAGTCTCCTTCTTAGGGACTCTTATAGATTCTGTAGAGATGAAAATATACCTGACGGAGTCCAGGTTATCAAAGCTTCTAAATGCTTGCCGTATTCTTCATTCCATTCCGCGCCCTTCGGTGGCTCAGTGTATGGAGGTGATCGGCTTAATGGTAGCGGCAATGGACATAGTGCCATTTGCGCGCCTACATCTCAGACCGCTGCAATTATGCATGCTAAGTCAGTGGAATTGGGATTACACAGATTTGTCCCCTCTGCTAAATCTGGATCAAGAGACCAGAGATTCTCTTCTCTGGTGGTTGTCTCGGGTCCACCTGTCCGAGGGTATGACCTTTCGCAGGCCAGATTGGACAATTGTAACAACAGATGCCAGCCTTCTAGGTTGGGGTGCAGTCTGGAACTCCCTGAAGGCACAGGGATCGTGGACTCAATAGGAGAAACTCCTTCCGATAAATATTCTGGAGTTAAGAGCAATATTCAATGCTCTTCTGGCTTGGCCTCAGTTAGCAACACTGAGGTTCATCAGATTTCAGTCGGACAATATCACAACTGTGGCTTACATCAACCATCAAGGGGGAACCAGGAGTTCCCTAGCGATGTTAGAAGTCTCAAAAATAATTCGCTGGGCAGAGACTCACTCTTGCCACCTGTCAGCAATCCATATCCCAGGCGTGGAGAACTGGGAGGCGGATTTTCTAAGTCGTCAGACTTTTCACCCGGGGGAGTGGGAACTCCATCCGGAGGTGTTTGCTCAATTGATTCATCGTTGGGGCAAACCAGAGTTGGATCTCATGGCGTCTCGCCAGAACGCCAAGCTTCCTTGTTACGGATCCAGGTCCAGGGAACCAGAAGCGACGCTGATAGATGCTCTAGCAGCGCCTTGGTTCTTCAACCTGGCTTATGTGTTTCCACCGTTTCCTCTGCTCCCTCGACTGATTGCCAAAATCAAACAGGAGAGAGCATCGGTGATTCTAATAGCGCCTGCGTTGCCACGCAGGACCTGGTATGCAGACCTAGTGGACATGTCATCCTTTCCACCATGGACTCTGCCTCTAAGACAGGACCTTCTAATACATGGTCCTTTCAATCATCCAAATCTAATTTCTCTAAGACTGACTGCATGGAGATTGAACGCTTGATTCTATCAAAGCGTGGCTTCTCCGAGTCAGTCATTGATACCTTAACACAGGCACGAAAGCCTGTTACCAGGAAAATCTATCACAAGATATGGCGTACATATCTTTACTGGTGTGAATCCAAGAATTACTCATGGAGTAAGGTTAGGATTCCTAGGATATTGTCCTTTCTCCAAGAGGGTTTGGACAAAGGATTATCAGCTAGTTCCTTAAAGGGACAGATTTCTGCTCTGTCTATTCTTTTGCACAAGCGTCTGGCAGAAGTTCCAGACGTCCAGGCATTTTGTCAGGCTTTGGTTAGAATTAAGCCTGTGTTTAAACCTGTTGCTCCCCCATGGAGCTTAAACTTGGTTCTTAAAGTTCTTCAAGGAGTTCCGTTTGAACCCCTTCATTCCATTGATATTAAGCTTTTATCTTGGAAAGTTCTGTTTTTGTTGGCTATTTCCTCGGCTCGGAGAGTCTCTGATCTATCTGCCTTACAATGTGATTCTCCTTATCTGATTTTTCATGCAGATAAGGTAGTTCTGCGTACCAAACCTGGGTTTTTACCTAAGGTGGTTTCTAACAAGAATATCAATCAAGAGATTGTTGTTCCATCATTGTGTCCTAATCCTTCTTCAAAGAAGGAACGTCTTTTACATAATCTGGACGTAGTCCGTGCCTTGAAGTTTTACTTACAAGCTACTAAAGATTTTCGTCAAACATCTTCCCTGTTTGTCGTTTATTCTGGACAGAGGAGAGGTCAAAAAGCTTCGGCAACCTCTCTTTCCTTTTGGCTTGGGAGTATTATACGCCTAGCCTATGAGACTGCTGGACAGCAGCCCCCTGAAAGAATTACAGCTCATTCTACTAGAGCTGTGGCTTCCACCTGGGCCTTTAAAAATGAGGCCTCTGTTGAACAGATTTGCAAGGCCGCGACTTGGTCTTCGCTTCACACTTTTTAAAAATTTTACAAATTTGATACTTTTGCTTCTTCGGAGGCTGTTTTTGGGAGAAAGGTTCTTCAGGCAGTGGTTCCTTCCGCTTAATCCCTGCCTTGTCCCTCCCATCATCCGTGTACTTTAGCTTTGGTATTGGTATCCCATAAGTAATGGATGATCCGTGGATTGGATACACTTAACAAGAGAAAACATAATTTATGCTTACCTGATAAATTTATTTCTCTTGTAGTGTATCCAGTCCACGGCCCGCCCTGTCATTTTAAGGCAGGTCTAAAATTTAATTAAACTACAGTCACCACTGCACCCTATGGTTTCTCCTTTCTCTGTTTGTTTTGGTCGAATGACTGGATATGGCAGTTGGGGGAGGAGCTATATAGCAGCTCTGCTGTGGGTGATCCTCTTGCAACTTCCTGTTGGGAAGGAGAATATCCCATAAGTAATGGATGATCCGTGGACTGGATACACTTCAAGAGAAATAAATTTATCAGGTAAGCATAAATTATGTTTTTTTGTAATGGTAGGTTTTTTTTATTTTTAGTAATTTTAGTGTTTGTTATTTTTTGTAATGGTAGTTTTTTTTATTTTTTGTAATGTTAGGTTTTAGTGTAAGTTCCCAAATGATAGACAGCACACACCTGATGCTCGTGGTAGAGGGCCACTGCAAACACCTCTCTGTATACTGTAAAAAAACAATTTCCACAGCACCAATGAATCAGGAAAAAAGTTTAACAAACTTGTCTTTTATTAATCCATTTCAGCTTATACAAAGCACTGGCACACAGCAGCATAAAGCGACGTTTCGGGCTGTTAACCCTTACTCATGCTCATACAGAACACCTGTTAGCTGCTCCTTAAGTACCATATGATATTAACCCTTAACACACCTTTAACACACCTAATTACAAGAGTATATCTGAACAACCACAGAATACCACCACCTAGTGGTCAAAAATTTTATATTCTTAAAAATGTTAAATACATAGTTAAAAACAAACTGCTGTTAGTTGTTACTTCTTATCTAAATTCATATTCTTATACATTTCATCAAATGATAATATTATTATTCATGCTGAAAATTACTTATTCACAGAAGATTATTCACATTTCAAATAGATTTTTTATTTAAACTTTTACATTTTTACCTACAAGAAAACTGTCATATCTATTTCCCTGTTGATCCCTTTGGGAACTAAAGCGTCTAACTTATGTATCCAAAAGGATTCTTTCCTCTTTAACTGTAATTCCCTACTACCACCCTTTCTATGGGGTTCAACGCTATCAATGATTTGCCACCTCAGTTGTGAAATATTATGACCAGCTTCAATAAAGTGACAGGCTACTGGAGCCTTCATATCCTCGCATTTTATATTTGATCTATGTTGACTGAGGCGATCATGTATTTTTCTAACCGTCTCACCCAAATAGATTTTGGAGCACGGACACTTTATTAGATAAATAACATGTGTAGACTCACATGTGTAAAAATTTGTTGATATTAAATCTCTTGCCTGTTTGGGGGTGTACAAACTCTCTACCCTTTATAACTGAGTGACAGCTGGCACAATTTAAACAAGGATAAGTACCATATGATTTAGATGATATATGTGTCTGTCTTTTTACTTTAGCACCAATGTCATTTTTGACTACTAAATCTTTAATATTAGGTACTCTCCTATATGCCATAAGTGGATAGTTTTGAAATTCAGCTATATCTGTGTACTTCAGTATCCAGGAATACAATGTTTGTCTCACTAAAATTGAGTGTAAATTTTAATCCCTGCACTGCACCATTCAACTGATCAACAAATGCCAAAAGGGTACCAATGTCACCCCACCACACGCCAAACACGTCATCTATAAAGCGCCACCAGGCTGCACCATATTGTAAGAATAAAGCATTTTCATAGACAAATTTGTCTTCAAAACAACTCATGAACATGTTGGCATATGATGGGGCGACATTGGACCCCATGGCAGTCCCTTTAAGTTGCAGGTACCATGTATCACCAAATAAGAAATAAAAATAAGAAATAATTACTATACAACACCACTCTAAGCAAATCTTCAATGAATTTCAATTGTATAGTACTATATACCCTAGTTTTGGCCATAGTGGTCATAACTGCTCCAATACCACTTTCATGCTTAATGGATGTGTTCAGGTTGTTCAGATATACTCTTGTAATTAGGTGTGTTAAAGGTGTGTTAAGGGTCATATGGTACTTAAGGAGCAGCTAACAGGTGTTCTGTATGAGCATGAGTAAGGGTTAACAGCCCAAAACGTCGCTTTATGCTGCTGTGTGCCAGTGCTTTGTATAAGCTGAAATGGATTAATAAAAGACAAGTTTGTTAAACTTTTTTCCTGATTCATTGGTGCTGTGGAAATTGTTTTTTTTACAGGTTTTAGTGTAAGGCACGTTAGATTTTATTTTACAGGTAAGTTTGTATTTATTTTAACTAGGTAGTTAGTAAATAGTTAATAACTATTTACTAACTAGTCTACCTAGTTAAAATAAATACAAACTTACATGTGAAATAAAAATAAAACCTAAGCTAGCTATAAATATTAGTTATATTGTAGCTAGCTTAGGTTTTATTTCACAGGTATTTAGTTTTAAATAGGAATTTAGCTCTATTTTAATTATGTTAAAGTTAGGGGTTGTTAGGGTTAGGTTTAGGGTTAAGGTTAGGTTTACATTAGGGTTAGGTTTAGGGGTTAATATATAGTTTTTAATTTAGGTTGTTGCGATGTGGGGGGCTGGCGGTTTAGGGGTTAATACATTTATTTAGTGGCAGTGATGTGGGAGGCCAGAGGTTTAGGGGTTAATAACTTTATTTAGTGGCGGCGATGTCCGGGAGCGGCGGAATAGGGGTTAATAGATTTATTATAGTGTGGGTGATGTTGGGGTGCATGGGCATAGGGGGTTAATAACTTTAGTATAGTGGCGGCGATGTTGGGGGCAGCAGATTAGGGGTTAATATCTTTATTTAGGTGGCAGCGATATCGGGAGCGGAAGATTAGGAGTTAATAACATTATGTAGGTGCCGGCGATGTCGGGGGCAGCAGATTAGGGGTGTTTAGACTCAGGGTTTATGTTAGGGTGTTAGGTTTAAACATAACTTTATTTCTCACCATAGACATCAATCGGGCTGCGTTATGGAGCTTTTCATTCCGCGATTGCAGGTGTTAGGTTGTTTCTAACCCGCTCTCCCCATTGATGTCTATGGGGAAAGCATGCACGAACACGTCAAAGCAGCGCTAGTATTTTGTGTGGTAAGGAGCTCAACGCAACCATATCGCACGCACAAGCCGGCTGTTTGAAAACATGTAATGGCTGCGCTATAGGGGGTTAAATAACGCAAATTTTGTTGCGTTTGTTAATTTCCCTATAGCGCACATAACTCGTAATCTAGGTGATCCTTTTTATTTTTTGTGAAAAATCTGTTCAAGTCCCACTCTCCACTTCGCACCAAATTTGACGCAACACTTTTTGTACAAATTATGATACAAACTCCTAAACATCCCACACACTACTAAATTTTTAAACCACTTTTGATTGGAATACAGTATGCATAATCACATGATTTATGACATCAGCCAATCTTTTTCAAGTATACATTTTTAACTATCACTAACAAATCAAATTGCTCAATACTTGTGTTATTGATTACTCATCAGAACTTGTAAGTGCCATTTGTTACATTGTGTATTATACTTTGAAAGTATGTACTGTATATGTGAAATTAGTATTAAAGATAAACATTGATGCTGGCATTAGGACACACAGTGTAATATTTTAGACAATGATTTTAAAATTCAAATTGATATTTGATTCAATATAATCTTAAAGGGACATTATAAACTCATTTTTTCTTTGCATAAATGTTTTGTAGGTGAGCTATTTATATAGCCCTTAAAGTTGTTGTTTTTTTTTTTAAATGTATAGTTTTGCTTATTTTTAAATAACATTGCTCTGATTTTCAGACTCATAACCAAGCCCCAAAGTTTTAGGAGAATACCGACAGATAACTATTCCAGCTTGCTCCTGTTTGGGTATAGCGTCTTTTCATATGCAAAAAAAGTGGGAGGGGGAGTGTCTTATTTCCCACTTGTAGTGGGCTTTTCTCCTACCTTTTCAACAGAGCTAAACTGAGAGCTTCTAAGTAAGTTTTTTAAACAGTTTTATACTGGATTTTTATATCAGTATATGTGCATATTATTCTTTATAGTAGTGTTTATTGCATGCAGTTATATGAAAATCGGTGTATACTGTCCCTTTAAGCTTATAGCTCAAAGGGATAGCCCACATAACAGTAAACTGTAATGATTCAGCTACAGCAGAAATTAAAATCAACTCTTTACTGTCATGCTATTTTCAGTGTATTTCTTCCTTCTCTTGAATTTCTTTTTCTGTAAGAAATGTCATCTAATATGCCAGCCCATTTTATAACACCTCTGTAGGGGTGGTTTTTAAAACTAGATTGCAATCAGGAGGGGTTACACAGGTACTGAAAGAAAACTGGCCCAGCTCTTAAAAAATCCATTGATTGCAAATAAATTCATATGATACCCTGATTACATGCTATATTCACAATTATTCCTGTTCAGACTAATAATACATTTACACTATATACATATAGTGGTATAAATAAGCACAGAGATATGACAGACAACATTGTTTAGAACAAAAAAAGGAACTTAGGGACATGTAAATATGTTTGCAAAAGATTTCTGACATAACACACACACACATATATATCTATATACTGTGTGTGTGTGTGTATATATATGTGTATATATATATATATATATATATATATATATATATATATATATATATATATATATATATATATACTGTATATATACAAGTACAGGTACAGTGGGGAAAAAAAGTATTTAGTCAGCCACCAATTGTGCAAGTTCTCCCACTTAAGAAGATGAGAGAGGCCTATAATTTTCATCATAGGTATACCTCAACTATGAGAGACAAAATGTGGAAACAAATCCAGACAATCACATTATCTGATTTGGAAAGAATTTATTTGCAAATTATGGTGGAAAATAAGTATTTGGTCACCTACAAACAAGCAATATTTCTGGCTCTCACAGACCTGTATCTTCTTCTTTAAGAGGCTCCTCTGTCCTCCACTCATTACCTGTATTAATGGCACCTGTTTGAACTTGTTATCAGTATAAAAGACACCAGTCCACAACCTCAAACAGTCACACTCCAAACTCCACTATGGTGAAGACCAAAGAGCTGTCGAAGGACACCAGAAACAAAATTGTAGACCTGCACCAGGTTGGGAAGATTGAATCTGCAATAGGCAAGCAGCTTGGTGTGAAGAAATCAACTGTGGGAGAAATAATTAGAAAATGGAAGACATACAAGACCACTGATAATCTCCCTCGATCTGGGGCTCCACGTAAGATCTCACCCTGTGGGGTCAAAATGATCACAAGAACGGTGACCAAACATCCCAGAACCACACGGGGGGACCTAGTGAATGACCTGCAGAGAGCTGGGACCAATGTAACAAAGGCTACCATTAGTAACACACTACGCCACCAGGGACTCAGAACCTGCAGTGCCAGACATGTCCCCCTGCTTAAGCCAGTACATGTCCGGGCCCGTCTGAAGTATGCTAGAGAGCATTTGGATGATCCAGAAGTGGATTGGGAGAATGCCATATGGTCAAATGAAACCAAAGTAGAACTGTTTGGTAGAAACACAACTTGTCATGTTTGGAGGAGAGAGAACACCATACCTACTGTGATGCATGGGGTGGCAACATCATGCTTTGGGGCTGTTTCTCTGCAAAGGGAACAGGACGACTGATCCGTGTACATGAAAGAATGAATGGGGCCATGTATTTTGAGTGCAAACCTCCTTCCATCAGCAAGGGCATTGAAGATGGAACGTGGCTGAGTCTTTCAGCATGACAATGATCCCAAACACACCGCCTGGGCAATGAAGGAGTGGCTTCGTAAAAAGCATTTCAAGGTCCTGGAGTGGCCTAGCCAGTCTCCAGATCTCAACCCCATAGAAAACCTTTGGAGGGAGTTGAAAGTCTGTGTTGCCTAGCGACAGCCCCAAAACATCACTGCTCTAGAGGAGATCTGCATGCAGGAATGGGCCAACATACCAGCAACAGTGTGTGACAACCTTGTGAAGACTTATAGAAAACGTTTGACCTCTGTCATTGCCAACAAAGGATATATAACAAAGTATTGAGATTAACTTTTGATATTGACCAAATACTTATTTTCCACCATAATTTTCAAATAAATTCTTTCCAAATCAGAAATGTAATTGTCTGGATCTGTTTCCACATTTTGTTTCTCATAGTTGAGGTATACCTATGATGAAAATTACAGGCCTCTCTCATCTTCTTAAGTGGGAGAACTTGCACAATTGGTGGCTGACTAAATACTTTTTTCCCCACTGAATGTGCAAAAATATATGTACAAATTCTAGCATTAATAATCATTTATAAAAAAAAAAACATTAGATAAAAGCATATCATGACTTCTAGAAATACAAATACACATTAATTTATGTGAAAGTATCATATAAGAAATAAATATAAAAATAACTTTCTATGAGATATTGTTTGTTGAGGTATAATTCTATCTATTTCTTGGACATTAACATATGAAAAATAAAAGATTAGCTTTAGAGAAATGTACTTGTTCATGGATAGTAATGAAATGGTATAAATAAAGTTGTGAAAAACCCAAATAACCGTGTCATCGATGACTGTTAGTTAACAACAGTCCGATGCTCATCGCACCATGCGTGTTTTTTACTTTTTTAAAAAATAAATAAGGGGATCGCGCCAGCTATTTCTGGCGAGCGTTTTGTGAATGCACTGAGATAGACGCTTTGATAAATATGCCCCATGGTCTTTATGGTAGACTTTATTTTTGCTTTTACTGAGTAAGATTTATTTTCCTTGGTTTTATACCATTTTTCTACTGTGACTGAAGAATGCAGGAGCTGATTTTATTAGCCATTTTCGTTCCTAAGTCAATCTGGAAACCTAAATTTTCCTTTTCACAAACTCTTGATTTTTCAAGAGCTGCATGGAAGTCTATAGTTGTTTGGAATAATGCCAAACAATCTAAGAATCCTTCTTCCTCTTATAAATAACTTGTACCGCCAATCCAGATTCTATTCTGGTAAATGGTAGATTATTCCTTTCTCAAAATGCCAAGTCACAGAATGTCCAGAATCTCTGGATTCTAAATATAATTGCCTATTGTTACAGTATGGGCTTCAGGCCAATGTGGTTTTCTCTTTCGGATCAATGCAGATCCAAGTTCAAACAGCTTGTTCACTCTTTCATTATTACTTGTGTATATGGAAGTTTTAGTTTAATGGTTTTACCATCAGATGTTCCTTTTCAAAATAAAAAGGGCGAAACTCTTTATCACTGCGAGATCTCTTTAATTTCTATATATATGAAGGAGAGAAAACTCATACTTTGTATATTTCTGTTTATATATACAAATTACATTGCACCTTAAATTTGCAGCATTGCAAACCAAAACTGTCACTTTCAGAAAGTGGGAGGGAAAGGGCAGTTACCTGTGCTTAACAGGGGAGTTTCCAGGGTATGTCTGAAGCAGTCTCACCAGTCTTGTGAAATTTTGTATGCATTTTAAACAAGATGGTCTCACTGATTTGTCTCACCATCTGTATGCAGATGAAGTTTGCTCAAAATTCACAGTACACTTATTTTAACTAACAGAAAAGTTACTTATACTAAAATATAGGCAAAAGCAAGTTAAATTGTAATTAAAACATTTCAGTTTAATTTGGAATTGATGCAAACAGTGCTTTTATATCAGCCCCAGGGGTTCTCTAGTTACATTCTCTCTCCCATGTAGAGTAGCCAAACACCCCACCCCAGTTTTTTCCAAGTTCTCCTGTAAACTGACCACTTGTTTTAGTTTCTCCTGGCTCCTGTAACTATTTATAATAATTTGAAGTATCTCCCAAGAAATTGTAAAGACTCTTCCCTCTAGCACGGGGAAGTCAATCGATGCATGGGAAGTCAAATATGGTGAGCTGAGCAGCAGATTGGATAAAAGGGAGGTCAAGGGCGGAGGCAGGTGAGGGCGTGACCATTTTGACGTGTCTAGTCGGAGGCAGATAGGCAGTGTGAGTGACCGGCCAGAGCCGGAGAGCGTACAGTGCACCAGCAGCCAGCATGGAGTCTGGAGTGGTTGGACTCGGCAAAATCGGCAACTGGGCAGCACACTTTCAGCAGGCAGCCAGGAGTTTTGGGAGCACAGGAGCCAGGAGGAGACAGGAACAGGAGGACTCAGTGGCCTTGCGGGCAGCACTAGTGCAAGCAGCGCAGGTGAGATCATGCGTGAGTGTCTGAGTGACTGACACTGTTACTGACTAGAGTGGACTGGGTGGTGGTGGGGGCCTGCTTGCCTGGAGTGGTGGCATGGTGCCTGGAGGTTTCCTGGCTTGAGCAGTGCTGCCAGGCCCAGGCTCAGTTGACTAAACTTGAGGAGCCTGGAAAACTGAGGCACCATTTTGGAACCGTGGAATCTTAAAGGGAGATTGTACACTAGATTTTTCTTTCAATAAATATTTTGTAGATGATCCATTTATATAGCCCATCTGGTAGTGTTTTTTTTAAAAATATATAGTTTTGCTTATTTTTTAAGAACATTGTGCTGATTTTCAGACTCCTAACCAAGCCCCCAGTGTCATATGTATACACGACTCATGCAGGCTCCTGTTTATGTTATCTGTCTTTTCATATGCAGGGAGGAAGCGATGGGGGGAGTGTCTGCTCTTTTTGTTTTCTCAGACTAACCACATCAAATTGGGAGCTTCTAAGTAAGTTTTTAAAAGGTTTTCTACTGGATGTTTATATCATTATCTGTGCATATTCTTCTTTATAGTAGTGTCTGTTACATGCAGTTATATAAAAATTGGTGTATACTGTTCCTTTAAAGTTGCCACTGGCAATGGTCGGTCCGCCTCGGTTGGTGGCATTATATTTGCCAAATTGCTTGCCATTGCCAGGTCCGGTTACCAGTGCTACCGCACCGACTCAGTGCGGACTGCGGTGGCACTAGGGACAAGTGGCAACTGGCTGGGCCTGGCAATGGCAAATATAATTAAATAAATACAAAGTGAGTTCAGTCCACTCCCGTTCTCCCTAATTTTTGATATTGCTGTTGATGCTTGTTGTATTATTGCCAAATGTTATGTTGTGCTGCCTAAACATTAAAACAATCAGTTATCAGTTTCCCTTTTTAAATGTGCAATGTACACAGTCACACACACAGACATAACTGTTTGTCAGGCTCAGTAGTAGTTAGTATACATGTAAAACATTGTGCAATTTATTCTTGACTCTTGAGTATAGTCAAACTTGTAACAGCACTGATGCAGTTATTAAAGGGACATGAAACCCAAAATGTTTCTTTCATGACTCAGAATAACTTTACAATTTACTTCTATTATCAACGTTGCTTTGTTGCAATTCCTAGGTAGGCTCAGAAGTATAAAGCATTACTGGGAGCTAGCTGCTGACTGGTGGCTGCACATATGTCTCTTGTCATTGGCTTATATAATAGAACCCAGTATAACAGTGCTCTTTTACTCTGGAGCAAACTTTAACTGTTTGCTGTGCATTGATCGAATTGCATCTTATGATTCCAAATGTTATCAATGTACGGATTCCAGAACAGCTTATATGGATTGTACCATGATGCTCTGCAGAAGCAACAGCTATATCTGCTACATTTCAGGTAAGAGAAAGTTCAGGGTTTGTTTGTTTGCTGCATCATATAATATGAAAAAAAAACAACTCAGATGTTTATATGTAAATGGAGAACAAGCTACTAGATATCTCCATAATTGAGTTCTTTACTACTTTTACCGAAGTTTAAAGGACTACATCATGAGCAGTATGAGGAGGATGACAGAGCAAAAACACGACCAAAAAAGAAGGGAAAGTATATGTGTACCTATCTATCAAAGTGAGAAGATATTTATTGGTGGATTGGACCAGTGCAGTCTAATGAATACAAAGCAAACTACTCCATCTGCAAGCATGAATTCAGCATTGTGCTGGGTGGAAAACATTATTGTGAACAACATTCGCAAACTGCAGGCAGTATATTAAGGGGTAGATTTATCAATGGGCGCGCAGACAACGATAAATGCAGACAACATACGCTGTCAGCATTTATCATTGCACAAGCATTTTTAGTGAAATGTTTGTGCAATGCTGCCCTCTGCACATTCGCGGCCAATCGGCCGCTAGCAGGGGGTGTCAATCAACCCGATCGGATCAGATTGCTGTCTGCCGCTTCAGAGGTGGCGAACAAGTTAATGAGCAGTGGTCTTATGACTGCTGCTTCTTAACTTACATTTCCGGCGAGCCTGAAAGTACGGGGGTGGATAACAGCATCCGCTGCTTGGCAAATCTACCCCCAAATATACACTACTAATTTAATCTTTGAGCTTATGAATGACACATGCTATCTTTTGTGTATACAGGCAGTCCCCGGGTTACGTACAAGATAGGGACTTTAGGTTTGTTCTTAAGTTGAATTTGTATGTAAGTTGGAACAGGCACTTTTTTTAGGTGAAACTCTAGCCAAACATTGTGTTTTTGTTTTGGATAGCATAGGATAAAGTTTGTTTTGCTATCTGTGCCCCTGTTCAGAAAATTTCACATCACTTTCTGTCCTTGTGACAATTGGATTTTCAGTATTTTGGATTATCCTGGAAAGAAGGATTGTCGATAAAGCTCTATTTTCTCTGTATCTAAGTACGAGTTGTACTTAAGTCGGATGTCTGTAACCCGAGGACTGCCTGTATTTTAAATTCTATTTTTAACTTAAACATCTCTTTTTGATTTCTTGTAGGTTACAAGACCAAAGAGAAGAATTCCAAAAATTTAGTTAAGATCTCAAGTTTTTTCCATTCTCCTAACTTTAGTATAAATAGCATAGGAAGACAGGCTGTAGTGTGTGAGCTTGCATTTGTTTACCATACTGTTAAACATAACCTTAGCTATAACAGCATGGATTGTGGCATCAAACTTTCAAAGGAGATGTTTAGTGACTCTGATGCTTCACAAAAAAATGTCTTGTAGCCAGAAGCGTAACTAGAAACCACAAGGCCCAGATGCAAGAATCTAAGAAGAGCCCCCCCCCAAAAAAAATAATTGATACATATCTTTTTTTTTTTTACATTTAACAAAGAAAAAAAAATGTGAATCAGATTATATGGGGCCTATCTATCAAGCTCCGAATGGAGCTTGAAGTCCCGTGTTTCTGGTGAGCCTGCAGACTCGCCAGAAACAGCAGTTATGAAGCAGCGGTCACAAAGACTGCTGCTCCATAACCTGTCCGCCTGCTCTGAGCAGGCGGACAGACATCACCGCAATTCAACCCGATCGAGTACAATCGGGTTGATTGACACCCCCTTGCTGGCGGCCGTGATTCGTCTGGGGGCGGCGTTGCACCAGCAGCTCTTGTGAGCTGCTGGTGCAATGCTGAATACGGAGAGTGAATTGCTCTCCGTATTCAGCGAGGTCTGGCGGTCCTGGTCCGCACTGTCGGATCAGGTCCGCCAGACTTTGATAAATAGGGGCCTATGACTGCAAAAGGAGGTACCATGTGCCCACAGTCTGTGAGATGGTCTGACTTCTATTACTGTATTTAGTGACAATGTTTAACCCACCAGTACTGTATATAGTGAGTTAGTGACACAGTCTGTAATCTGCCGGTGAGATGGCTGGCATGACCCTACCCGCCCCAGTACTTTATAAAGTGACCACAGTAGTCAGTGACATGGTCCAGCCCCCCTGTACTGTATATAGTGGTACTGTATAGTGACAGTGTTTACCCCCGCCCCCCCCCCCATGCTGTAGTAGCAAGGTCTGTAATTTGCTGGTTCCACACATACACACACATACATGCATAAATACACACACAGTCACATAAATACATACACACACACACACATACATGCATAAATACACAAACAGTCACATACATACATACACACACACACACACACACACATACACACATAAATACCAATGGGTAAAACAGAAACACTAATCCCTGTAGTCAGAGACACTAGTGAAGCATCATGTCACACTCACATGATATTGTCAGCCGCTCTGGAATCAATCCGGGATGTAACCCAACTGCTAGCGTGAATTGAAAAGCACACGCTAGCACACTGAGAAATATCCAGGACGTGACCCACTCAGGAAGCAGATTAGAAGATAACAAAAATGAATATTGTTCCAGAATGCAGGAAAGCCACAAAGGATAAAACGTCCCTTTAAGTAGAAAAAAGAACAAAAAGGAAATGCTCTTACTTGAAGCTTCTGAAACAGGTCCTCTTTAACAGGCTTGTAAAACAAAGGAAAAGTTCTCTTTTGCAGCTTGTAAAAGTAAAAGTTCCTTTTAAGCAGGTGTATAACAAACAGAAAGGCAAAGTTCTCTTTTGCAGCTTGTAAAAGTAAAATGTCCCTTTAAGCAGGTTTATAACAAACAGAAAGGCAAAGTTCTCTTGTGCAGCTTGTAAAAGTAAAATGTCCCTTTAAGCAGGTTTATAACAAACAGAAAGGCAAAGTTCTCTTTTGCAGCTTGTAAAAGTAGAATGTCCCTTTAAGCAGGTTTTGTTTATCAAAGATAAGGTTTAAAGGTAAAGGCAAAAGCAAGGTCAGGCAGGCAGAAGTCGGCATCCAAATATCAGCAAAAGGTATAGGCAAAAGACAAGGTCAGGCAAGCAGAAGTCGGCATCCAAGTATCAGCAAAAGGGTAAAAGCTACAGGCAAGGTCAGGCAGGCAGAAGTCTATGTCCGAATATCAGCAAGTAGGGATTAGGCAAGAGGCTTGGTCAGGCAGGCAGAAAATCGGTACACAAAAGATCAGAAAGATACGGTACTCACAATCCAAAGGTAGCAAACAAACGGGCCCAGATTCAGATCTCCCGCCGTTGTTTAAAGGGCAGGAGCGTAACCGTCATCAGAGGGGTGTGTTGAGAAAGCGTCATGTTGCTAAGCAACATGACGTCAGACACACAGAGCAGTTCCGGGAGCCGCGGCGACACGGCGATGAACGGATGCAAACATGACAGCACCCCCCTCCTCAAGGACCCCTCCGGG
Source organism: Bombina bombina (assembly GCF_027579735.1). Taxonomy (NCBI): domain Eukaryota; kingdom Metazoa; phylum Chordata; class Amphibia; order Anura; family Bombinatoridae; genus Bombina; species Bombina bombina. Next base: position 192,547,803 of record NC_069504.1, on the reverse strand, counting down.
GGACAGGACCAGGTCTATCAGGATGAGTCTTGTGGAAGGTCTTGACCAAAACAGGAGCATTTACTTGATGAGCAGGTTCCCAAGAACGTTCCGTGACTGGATAACCCTTCCAATGAATGAGATAATACAATTTCTTGCCCCGCAACTTGGAATCTAGAATATGGCTGATTTCAAACTCAGGATGTCCATGCACCAATAACGGTGGAGGTTTAGAAAAAGGCTTAGAATACCTGTTAACCATCACAGGTTTTAAAAGAGAAACATGGAATACCGGATGGACTTTGAGAGACTTGGGTAAAGCTACCCGATAAGCAGTGGAACACACCTGACCCAGTATTCGGAAAGGACCCACATATCGTGGTCCCAATTTGTTAGAAGGTTGTTTCAGGCGAAGAAATCGAGAGGAAATCCAAACTTTATCACCAGGGCAATATTTGGGAGCCTTCTTCCGTCGAAGATCTGAAAAGAACTTGTAACGTCTAGAAGTTACAGAAAGAATACGATGTATCTTCTGCCAATGTCGAGTTAATCTTCGGGCTGTAAGATCAGAAGCAGGATTCACTGTGGAGGAAGTATGCAAAGGGAATGTCCTAGGCTGATATCCGTAAGCTGCATAAAAAGGAGAAGTCTGAAGGGAGGAATTGTACCGGGCATTATGAGCCAGTTCAGCCAAAGGAAGGTAAGAAGTCCAGTTAGAGTGATAATGATCCACATAATGTCTAAGATATGTTTCAAGACACTGGTTTACTCTTTCAGTCTGACCATTCGATTGTGGGTGGTGAGAAGTAGAGAGAGATATAGTAGTACCAAAATGTTTACAAAGTGACCTCCAAAATCGAGAAACGAATTGTACCCCTCTATCTGACACAATATCTAGAGGAAATCCATGGATTCTTACAATATGTAGAATAAAAAGTTCAGAGAGTCTTTTGGCAGATGGTAATCCTGGCAAGGGTACAAAATGAGCCGTCTTAGTGAACCTGTCGACCACCACCCAGATAGTATTGTTCCCAGTGGACAAGGGAAGATCAGTAATAAAGTCCATGGATACATGAGTCCAAGGCTGGTGAGGTATAGGCAATGGTTGGAGTAATCCTGAAGGAAGTTGGCGTGGAGTTTTGTTCATGGCACATTGTGTGCATACTGAGACGTAATCCTTCACATCTTGAGAGAGTGTAGGCCACCAGACATGTTGTTTGAGGTTTCGAGTGGTAATACTGATGCCAGGATGTCCAGAAAGGGGACTATCATGAGCCCAAAATAAAATCTTGGAACGAAGGCGTTCAGGAACAAAGAGTAAACCATCGGGAGGTTTACAGGACAAAGGAAGATGCTTTTGAGCGGACTGTAATTCTTGTAACCAAGAAGTTGTTAACTGGGCAATGACTTCATGAGGTTGGAGAATGGTACCAGACTCAGGAACTGGGGTATCTTGAAATTGTCTGGAAAGTGCGTCTGCTTTAATATTTTTTGAACCAGGTATGTAAGACAAATTATAGTGAAACCGAGAGAAGAATAATGACCAGCGTGCTTGCCTGGAATTTAATCGTTTGGCTGTTTGGAGATACAGAAGGTTCTTATGATCAGTAAGTATAGTAAATGGCAAAGAAGTACCTTCCAGCCAATGTCTCCATTCATCCAATGCCATTTTGATGGCAAGCAGCTCTTTATTCCCTACGTCATAGTTAAATTCGGAAGGAGTGAATTTTTTAGAGAAAAAAGCAACAGGATGAATCCTTCCAGTCTCTGGTATTCGTTGAGACAGAACAGCTCCAGCAGCAACAGAGGAAGCATCTACCTCCAGAATAAATTGAAACTCAGGATTTGGATGACGAAGGATAGGAGCTGAGGAAAAAGCTTCTTTGAGAGATTCAAAAGCTTCTATAGCCTCAGACGGCCATACTTTACAGTTTTGTCCTTTTCTAGTGAGAGAAGTAAGAGGAGAAGTAATAGTAGCAAAATTCTTGATGAACTTTCTGTAATAATTGGCGAAGCCTAGGAAACGTTGTAAAGCCTTCAAAGAATCAGGTCTAGGCCAATCCAATATGGCAGAAAGTTTAGTAGGGTCCATTTCGAATCCAGATGCCGATATTACATAACCCAGAAAGGGTATGGATTTTTGATGGAAGGAACATTTCTCCAGTTTAGCAAACAGATGGAATTCTCTTAGACGTTGAAGTACTTTCTTGACGTGGTGCACATGATCTTGGAGGTTCTGAGAAAAAATTAAGATGTCGTCCAGGTATATGATAACAAATATATTCAAAAAATCACGAAAGATCTCGTTTACAAAATGCTGGAAAACCGCCGGAGCATTGCATAGCCCGAAGGGCATGACCAAATATTCATAATGCCCAAATCGAGTGTTAAAGGCAGTCTTCCACTCATCTCCTTCGCGTATACGGATCAAGTTGTATGCACCACGTAGGTTGAGTTTGGTAAAAATGGTGGCTCCCTGAAGATAAGTAAAAAGTTCAGGAATAAGGGGCAGAGGATAACTGTTCTTGATGGTAATCTGATTCAATCCACGATAATCAATACAGGGTCTTAATCCGCCATCCTTTTTTCCCACAAAAAAGAAACCAGCCCCTACGGGGGAAGAAGAGGGTCGAATAAATCCTCTAGCCAGATTGTCTTTTATATATTCTTCCAGAGCCATGTTTTCTGGTTTAGAAAGTGGATATGTCTTGCCACGAGGATAGGCAGCCCCAGGAAGGAGATCAATGGGACAATCAAAAGGGCGATGAGGAGGAAGACGTTCAGCTTCTTTTTTGGAGAAAACATCCACAAAGTCATGGTAATGCATAGGTAAGGATTCCGGAGTTTCAACTGTGAGAGCAATAGTGAGTGGTAACTTAGTAATCTTTTGAAGACATTTAGTCTGGCATGTAGATCCCCAGGAAGTGAGTTCACCGAAAGTCCAAGAAAAAATGGGATTGTGAATCTGGAGCCAGGGTAATCCCAAGATAATGGGAAATTGTGGAGTGGGAATGACATCGAAACAAATTGTCTCGGAATGAAGTATTCCTACGGTGAAGAGTAAGGGTTGAGTAGAAAACTGAATGTATCCAGAACCCAAAGGATCTCCACTGACCGTAGAAACTGAAATGGAATACTCCTTCTTTAGTAAGGGTATAGAATGAGTAGAAACAAATGTAGAGTCAATGAACACACCTCCAGCACCAGAATCAATTAGAGCTTGGGTATAGATCTTCTTATGTCCAATTAGAAGAGTTGCTGGAACAAAGAGTTTCTTGTATAGGGAATGACCACTATTTTGGCTTAACTCAGTTCCCTGGACTAGAGTTAAGCCCTGGCTTTTACTGGCCTAGTAGGACAATCCCTTAATAAATGCCCTTTAAGGCCACAGTACAGACATAAGCCAAGAGTCCGTCTTCTCAAGCGTTCAGTCTCAGTTAATTTTATACTTCCTACTTCCATGGGTTCAGCCTGATCAGTAGTAGGAGAGGCTGGAGTGACTGGATTAGAAAAACGAGGAGCCAAACGAAAAGGAGTTCGAGTTGAAGTCCTCTGTGTTCTATCCTTTTCTTGTTGGCGTTCACGAAACCTGGCGTCGAGACTGATACAGAGATTTATTAAGGCTTCTAAGGACTCTGGAAGTTCACGATACACCAATTCATCCTTGAGACGCTCAGAAAGTCCTTTACGGAAAGCGGCTCTGAGTGCTCCCTGATTCCAAGTGGTTTCAGAGGCAAGGGTGCGGAACTCAATAGCATATTGAGAGACTGGTTGATTTCCTTGACGTAAATCCAGGAGAGTAGCTTCAGCAGCGGATGACCTTCCAGGTTTATCGAATACGTTTGAGAATGTAGATAAAAATGTATCAACATCCAACAGTATAGGATCATTCTTTTCTAGCAAAGGTGATACCCAAGCCAAGGCTTTTCCTTTCATTAAGGAAATAAGAAATGTGATTCTAGAAGAGGCAGTAGCAAAGAGAGTAGGGCTATTTCGGAAATGAAGACGGCATTGATTCAGAAAGCCTCTACATTCTTCAGGATTCCCATCATATTTATCCGGAAGAGGTATCCTGGGACTTAGTTGTACCTGAGACTGATTGTTAGGAATCGGAGGAGGTAATGCCTCAATCGGATTTGGATTGGGAGGTGCGGTAGCAACCAAATTTTGTAATAGAGCAGTAATTTGATCAAGTTTAGTGTCCAGAGACTGCAAGTGAGTGGCATGAGAACCCAAGAGCTGTCCCTGGTGAGCCACGGCCATAGATAATTCAGTGGGGTCCATTTTAGTGGCCCGTTTGTAATGTCAGCCGCTCTGGAATCAATCCGGGATGTAACCCAACTGCTAGCGTGAATTGAAAAGCACACGCTAGCACACTGAGAAATATCCAGGACGTGACCCACTCAGGAAGCAGATTAGAAGATAACAAAAATGAATATTGTTCCAGAATGCAGGAAAGCCACAAAGGATAAAACGTCCCTTTAAGTAGAAAAAAGAACAAAAAGGAAATGCTCTTACTTGAAGCTTCTGAAACAGGTCCTCTTTAACAGGCTTGTAAAACAAAGGAAAAGTTCTCTTTTGCAGCTTGTAAAAGTAAAAGTTCCTTTTAAGCAGGTGTATAACAAACAGAAAGGCAAAGTTCTCTTTTGCAGCTTGTAAAAGTAAAATGTCCCTTTAAGCAGGTTTATAACAAACAGAAAGGCAAAGTTCTCTTGTGCAGCTTGTAAAAGTAAAATGTCCCTTTAAGCAGGTTTATAACAAACAGAAAGGCAAAGTTCTCTTTTGCAGCTTGTAAAAGTAGAATGTCCCTTTAAGCAGGTTTTGTTTATCAAAGATAAGGTTTAAAGGTAAAGGCAAAAGCAAGGTCAGGCAGGCAGAAGTCGGCATCCAAATATCAGCAAAAGGTATAGGCAAAAGACAAGGTCAGGCAAGCAGAAGTCGGCATCCAAGTATCAGCAAAAGGGTAAAAGCTACAGGCAAGGTCAGGCAGGCAGAAGTCTATGTCCGAATATCAGCAAGTAGGGATTAGGCAAGAGGCTTGGTCAGGCAGGCAGAAAATCGGTACACAAAAGATCAGAAAGATACGGTACTCACAATCCAAAGGTAGCAAACAAACGGGCCCAGATTCAGATCTCCCGCCGTTGTTTAAAGGGCAGGAGCGTAACCGTCATCAGAGGGGTGTGTTGAGAAAGCGTCATGTTGCTAAGCAACATGACGTCAGACACACAGAGCAGTTCCGGGAGCCGCGGCGACACGGCGATGAACGGATGCAAACATGACAGATATCAGTGCAGGCAGTGGCAGGTCAACGTTTTTTATTGAGAGCATTTTTTTTTTTAAAGCTAAGCCCCCACCCTCAGAGGCCCAGTCACAATTGCAACCTCTGCACCCCCTGTAGTTCCGCCCCTGCTTGTGGCTGAACACAGGCCGAAATAAGAGCAAAGAATGTTTTGGCACAAAAGAGTGTAAAAGAATTTGTTTGTATTTTAAGTAATCCCCATAAAAATGTATACTTTTCTGTAGCAATAGATGCCTCTAATCACAAAAACAGAAAAATGTTTCTAATCATAAGATACTTTGATCTTGACCACTTCAATGGAATCTAAAACAAATTGTTGGATTTTATTATTAAGCACAGAGACTCCTATTTTGCTAATCATTCTTTTTACTACTTATGCAGCTTTTCACAGAAATAACATATCAGAAAAACACAGAAAAAGTTGAATACAGTGAAAACGAGAACAACAAATGAAAAGGATGTATGCAAATGAGCTGATAAGAGTAGCCAATGAGCATACTCATAGTGCCCATATACTGTCCACATAGTCCCAATTCCTCCTCTTTCTTTTTGCTGCTTGTGCAGATAAGTACATGTATAAAATACATTAAATATTTCCTTATTGTATGTTATTTATTTTAGTGTGTGTATTTTACCTTATATGTATTTCTACTTCATTTTTCTAATTCAGTTTAACCTTCTGGTTTTAGGTTTCCCTTCTCCCTTATGGTATTCCTTTTTTATACCATTTTATAGCTGCTAACAGCTTTTAAGTCCTACTTTTGTGCTCCTTTTTCCGCCCTCTTGTTTACCTCAGAGCCGACATTTAGTCAGACAGCTCACTGCTGCATTTCTCACTGCTTGTAAGCTGTTCTAGTGGATGTAAGAGTTTTTCTCTTTTCATTTCTTCTCTGCATGTAATTATTTTTTCTCTCCACTAAGTGTACGGTTCCTAAATGTTTTACCTCACTTTTTCCTTATTTCTTTACACACTCATTGTTGCTTCTCCAAAGCAGTTAAACATTAAATTGACCCTTGGTTCTCCACAATTATTATTTTACAAATTGTTTTAAAAAATGTCTCAAAATGAAAATAATATGGAAATCTCTGTTAACTCTCTCAAGGACAAATTAACTCATTTTATATCCCAAAATGGATAACAAAATGAACTCACATATGGCAGTTATTAACCCTGCTCCTAGGAAGTGTAAATCCAAAACTAAACATTATCTGCTTCCTCAAAACAGTTAAAATCTTTAGGTCTGTCCCATCCAGACTCTCCTCCTGCACCTCTGCAAACTGCAGACAACTCTTCTGCTGGCCGGCAGATTACCCTAGGCACCTGAACACCTGATCATAACAACATCCATATATCAGGGCATATTTTTTCAGACTCCGACCTCACTATTTTTTTTTTTTTAAAGAGATCAGTTCTGACCTAAAGGCTTGTAAAAGACAATTTCCTCTTCTGAGGAAGATTATTTTTCTGATAATGAGCATTCTAATCACTCTAATAATTTCGCCTCTGATTCTGACTTCGATGATTTTTTAAATATAAAAGACGCAAAAAAGCCCATCATCATAATTTACCCCATGAAGAATTTTATTTTTTATTTTTTTTATTTATTTTTTTTCCTGCCTAGATTCCCTTGGTAACCTATTCACTAAGCCCGATGAATTACAGTATCTGCTTTCTTCTGAATAGTTTCCCTCTAAAGAGATTGCAGATTATATGGACAATTATCTTTGCTCCTCCCTTAAAAAATCCACTAGGTCTAAACATAGAGTGGAATGCCCCAGACCCTCTCTCCCAAATAACTCCACTATAACTCCCAAATTTGATTCCAACATACTTGATATGGAAGTCCTGTTATGCTGTTACAGGATCAACCAATTAAATTAGGGGAGTATTGTTTTAACCCTATTCCTTATATTGCTTGTTTTGTATTTTCTTGTATTTGTTTTATTTTTATTGATCATACTTGGTCTAAGAAATCATATGCTTCATTGGTATTAGTGCACATTGTAGTTTATGTGCTTAACATAGTAACTCTTTAGATAAATGTAACTGTGAACTTCGCAGCATTGTACCCTATTGAATGGCCCACTGAGTATAAGAAAATATGTTCAAGGAAAATGCTGCAACATAGCATAATATTTTAGACCCTTCACCCTTTAGAACATAAGGAGGACACGTCTAAGCTAGAAGTTTATAGTAAATATACAGAGAAATGTTTCAGGGAATAGCATAATTATAGTTTATGAAAGCAAAGGTGTTTTTCCCTTTTATTAATTAGTATGGTATCTAGAAAGTGAATTTGGTCATTCCTGATGTTTGTCAAAGAGAGTAATTCTTACCATAAAGATGTGTTTACCTTTAAAAGAGCTTGTAGTTTTAAATGATGTTCTGTTTGTATGCTTTCCTCATATAGGAGTGTGAGAGAATTTAGGTTGGAGAATTATAAACATTATAGATAGCAGCCATCCAGAATAAAGCAACACAAGGTTCTTTTATTTTTTAGAAGTTCAAAGTGATATAGAGAAGTTGTAAATTATTCTCTGAGAAATGTCAATGTATTTAGGTTGTATTATATATCAACAATGTTTTGTTTGATTTTAAATGACATAGGATGAAAGTGACATTTTATTTGGACATAATTGTGATTGTATTTCGGTGTGTACTCATCCTGTACTGTTTCTGTTTGCTTCCTAGACTCCCTGTGACTCGAGTGTCTGCTTGCCATGGGTATCCACTGGTTGCCTTGTCTACCCCATGAACAAACCATCAGATTTCCAGTATCTCCCTGCGGAAGAACCGTGGATAAGCACCCCTACTGCAAATGAACTGTTGGAGAACTGTATTATAGCAAAGTGTCAAGGTGCAGCGCTCTCAAATGGACAAAGACTGTTCTTAAAGTATTCAGAGGCCACCTAGAGACAGTTGTGCTGTTGCTATGTCATGCTTTACTGTGGAAAAGGAACTGTTGGACATATTGGGGGGTGCTAGCAATGCAGGTGGAGAGATAGATGATGCAGCGTTGTTTGGGGGTAGATGGGGGCTGGTTGGGTCTCTGTGCTGGTAGACCGGTAGTTCTGGGAAGGCTGGAGGATAGATGGAAGGTATTGGAGGGACTGTACCTATATGCAGTGACAATTAGCCTATAAAAGTATATCACGACATGCGAATATTTTTCTCTTTAGTATTCTTATAGAGTTCTGTTACCATAATATAAGGCTTTACTAATTTTCTATGCCTGTCTATTTTTATGTTATTCTGTTAGAATAAAAGGATGGTATGTTAGGGGTAATATGAACCTGACTGCAGCCATCTTGTTCCCCGCAGCCATCTTGTGATGATTAGCATCCATTTTGTAATAATTAGAATTTATTATAGCAGTTATTATGTAGTGAGAAAATATGCTGATGTTAGTAAAATTGTATTAGTATTACTGGCCTTGTAGAAGGTTCCTGGCAAGGCGCCTGGAAGTCTGTTATCTAGGTAAGATGGCCAAACGACCTTGCTTTAGGCTGAAATATGTGCACAGATATATTTTTGCTACTGTCATAAGAAACACTCCTTCATACTCCTCTTTTTCTCATGTATTTTTGTAAGCTTCTTTTGTTCATGAAATATGGTACGAGATGACGTGGTCCTAACGTGTCATTCCCTTAACCCTGTATGTTACTATAAGAAAGGCTTGCACTGTGCAATAAACAGAATTGGCTTTCGATCATAATGCTGCGTGGTCTGAGTCATTCTAAGGGGCCCTTATCAGGTAATCTACATATGCCTCAGGTGGTACACTAGGCCCCAGGCTTTGGCCTGCACTGACACTTACTCCCTGAAGGGGACACCTAACAATACTTAAATTGCTTGGTCCCCAAGGTTCTAATTTCAAAAAAGAAAAAAAAAATGTTCTGACTGGCTCCTTTGGTCTTGTCAAGACAAACTTTTAGACACTACTGGACCCCTTCGGTCGACCACTGTCTGGGCAGCAAAATCTCTATCTAGGCCGAATACATTCCTGGCCTATCTAATTTTGCCAATCTCGTTATCTTCAAGACTCCAGCTATCGGAAATTACTTTAAAAAATTGTCCTCTCTCTTTCCTCTCTGAGAGGTCCCTTTTGTAATAGATCTTTTCGCTTCCAGATCCAACTTCCAAATAAGACCCTACTTCAATTGACGGCCTCTGCAATAGACGCGTTTCTCCAAACCTAGCCAATTCAAGGCACCTATTACTTTTTCCATGATTCTGAGAACCCTCGCTCTTCTTCACAGATCCCAGATCTCCCTTCTCCTGATAACTCCCATTTGGCCAATCCAATCCTAGTACCCCTCTCTTCTGGAGCTTTGCTTCCTTCCTCCTCTTCTCATCCCTCAACTGGACCCTCGAAGGACTTTTGGAAAGGTCTAAATCCCTTCTTCAGGAATCATGGGCTCCTGGCACCAAAAAAGCATTCCTTTCAGCCAGTTCAAATGGTCTGGCTGGAGTTAACAAAGGAGTTTGGATCCAATTTCTGCCCCTCTTTCCGAAATAATTAATTACTTATCTTCTCTTTTTGATGATGGTTTCGCTTATCGTTCCATTAATCTTGTCCGTTCCACTATTTCCGCTAGTCACAATTTCATTAATGATCCTCCTATTGGTCGTCACCCCCATATTTGTCACCCACTCAAAGCTCTTAGAATGAAGATTCCTCCTTCATTAAAATACTCCTTTTTTTCTGGGATGTAGATCTTGTCATTTCTTTCCTGCTAAATTGGCCTTCTAATCCTTATGTTTCCCTCAAACAACTCTCAGCTAAATTGGCTACCCTTATCTGTCTCATTTCCTTCTGCAGGGTTTCAGATGTTAGAGCTATTGACATTAATTCCAAAATGTTTTCTCCTTTTAGCTTAACTTTTATGATTTACTATAGAACTAACACTCTTTCTAAATCTTTCTTCTATCCCTTTTCTCTGCCCAACCCAATCTTTGTGTTGCTTCTTGCCTCAAGGAATACAAATCTAGAACCTCCTCTCTTAGATCCTCTTCTTCCTCTCAACTCCTAATTTCCTTTGTCCCTCCTCAGAAACCTGTCTCCTCTTGCTCTATTGCTAGATGGGTAAAATGGATTATCTCTTTGCTCCGGAGTAGAGGACTCTTTCTCTGCTCATTCTGTTAGAGGTGCTTCAGCTTCCAAAGCCTTTCTCAAATCCTCCTCTCTCCAAGATATTCTCAATGCAGCAGACTGGTCTTCAGAATCCACTTTTAAGCAATTTTATTTTAAACCAATTGCTAATGCTGGTTCCTCTCTCCTTACTTGATTTACTTTTGCTTTCAACTAGCAAAATAGGTGTCTCTGTGCTTGTAATAAAACTCAGATTACCCTAGCTTTGTGAAGGTATAATATAGATTTTATTAAAGACTCAGAGACAAGTATTTCCTCCCTCCTCTCCCTCCTCATAGGTTTATTCTTGTTTATATGGAAGTTGTTAATATTTTTGATTCTTTTCCAGCTCCCTCAATCTAACTTATTCCAGGTCAAGCACCTCAAGGACTCCAATTCAAGCCCCTCAACATTTGTCATCTTCTTCTATCAATTGGGATGTTCATCTCAAGATACTTCAAGTTATCTTTATTCCTCTCCGGTTCCTGTTCCAAGATGTTTTCCTGGTTTCTCTTCTGGATTTGTTGCATCATCTTCAGTGGATTTCTCAACATCCTTCTTCCTTTCTTAATGAACTTTCTAACGCTTTGCATCAAAGAAGAAAGAGGAGGAATTGGGACTATGTGGACAGTATATGGGCACTATGAGTATGCTCATTGGCTACTCTTATCAGCTCATTTGCATACATCCTTTTAATTTGTTGTTCTTGTTTTCACTGCATTCAACTTTTTCTGTGTTTTTCTGATATGTTATTTCTGTGAAAAGCTGCATATGTAGTAAAAAGAATGATTAGCAAAATACTTGTCTCTGTATTTAATAAAATCTAGATTATACCTTCACAAAGCTAGGATAATCAGAATTTTATTAAACAGGCTAATGAAACTGCAAAAGGTATCCATAATTTGTTAACAAAAATTCACTTAATTCGCACAATTTGAGTGTAAAGAATATATCTGCATACTGTGCTGATGGTGCTAATGTGAATTATGGGAAACATTGCTCTGTTATGAAACTGCTCAATGATAGCAATGAGAGAATTCTTCAAGCCAGTTGTTCAAATCATGTCATTCATAATGCCATTAAACATGCTTGTGGGGTTTTAGATATAGATGTTGAAGTGTTGGTACTGAAATCATATAAACATTTTTCAGTTTCTGCTAAAAGAAGGCATACATTAATGTTATTTTTTTAATTTGTTGCTGTAGAATGGTCTGAAATCCTTTGGCATGTGCCTGCAAGATGGTTATTTCCTACGTCAGCTACAGAAAGGCTCTTAAAAAACTGTCAGCCTATTGAAAGGTATTTTATATAGATGATTATCCAAAAGCATTGAAAAAATATTTTACTGATGAGAATCCAGAAATGGAAATTACAATTACAGTTGAGGCATAGCTTAGCTTTTTTGTACACATTGAAGGTGCTGCTCTCAGTATTATGGAGTCCCAAGAAGCTGTACAACTGTTAATTACTAAAGTTGAACAGAGAAAGAAAGATATGTATTTTGGTAGTGGTACATTCCAAATCTTAGGTAATGTTTAAGTTCAAATTTAAAAGCTAACACTGAAAATAATTGTATTGCCTTCTATGATTCCCTGCACTCTTATTTACTTAAATGCTGTGTTGTATCAAACGGTTTCTTTTCGCTTCTCAAACATGTTCACACATTTTTAAGAACACTATGAAAGCATCAATATCTTCTTAAATCTAATTTTTTACACAGATGGTACTACACCCCACGAAGATCCCATAAACTTTTTCACAAATATGAGAACAAATGTTGGTGATGTGGTCATGTGGGAAGTGATATAGCCCACATTTCGTGGTGGCGCTCATCCATACAGACTCTGGAGACAAATTATCAATGAAATACAACAAATTTTGGAAACTCAATTTCTCTTAGATCCCCTGATATGGTTATTAAACAAGACCCCAAAATTAATACACAAACCAAAATTGAAGCTTTTCTTTATTATGATAAATAGTATAACATTTCTGATAGCAAAAAACTAGAAAAGTGGGGAGGTTCCCCACCTGCCAATGTGGATACGGAAAAACCTCAGAACTAGTCGAAATGGAGGAGTATCACTACATAAAGAATGATAAAATGGAAATGTATGCTGAAATAGTCATGATATGGGAACATTATCCTATACTATAAAAGGCCAAGTGTGTTTGTCCGAAGCTGTCATGCGCAGTAGAGACAGCACGCGGACAAACACACTGGCCTAAGTCCCTACCTGTTCTGCCGACTGCGCCGAGCAAAAGTGGGCGTGGTCGAGCGTGAAGGGGGCGTGGCCTAACGCGAAGGCCCGCGAAGGGGGCGGAGCCTAGCGTGAAGGCCCGTGAAGAGAGCTCAAACAGCTCAAGAGAGGGTGGAGGGATGTGGGGAGATGTGGGAGATGTGGAGTGAGGGGGGAGATGTGGAGTGAGGGGGGAGATGTGGGGGAGATGTGGAGAGAGGGGGGAGATGTGGGGAGAGGGGGGAGATGTGGAGTGAGGGAGGGGGAGATGTGGAGAGAGGGGGGAGATGTGGAGAGAGGGGGGAGATGGGGAGAGATGTGGGGAGAGGGGGGAGATGTGGAGAGAGGGGGGGAGATGTGGGGAGAGAGAGAGGGGGAAGAGAGAGGGGAAAGAGAGATGGGGGAGAGGGAGAGAGAGAGAGAGGAGAGAGAGAATGAGAAAGAGAGGGGGAGAGAGAGAGATGGGGGAGAGAGGGAGAGAGAGAGAGGGGAGAGAGAGAGGAGAGACACAGAGAGAGGGGAGAGAGAGAGAGGGGGGAGAGAGAGAGAGGGGAGAGAGAGGGGGGAGAGAGAGAGGGGGGGAGAGAGAGAGAGGAGAGACAGAGGAGGGAGAGAGAGAGGGGGGAGAAAGAGAGAGAGAAGAGAGAGAGAGAGGGGGGAGAGAGAGGGGGGGAGAGAGAGAGAGAGAGAGGGGGGGAGAGAGAGAGAGAGAGAGAGAGAGGGGGAGAGAGAGGGGGGGGGGAGAGAGAGGGGGGGGAGAGAGAGGGGGGGGAGAGAGAGGGGGGGGGAGAGAGGGAGGGAGAGAGGGGAGGGAGAGAGGGGAGGGAGAGAGGGGAAGAGAGAGAGAGGGGAGAGAGAGAGAGAGGTGAGAGAGAGAGGGGAGAGAGAGGGGGGAGAGAGAGAGAGGGGGGAGAGAGAGAGAGAGGGGGAGAGAGAGAGAGATAGAGGGGAGAGAGAAAGAGAGAGGCGAGAGAGAGAGAGAGGGGGGGAGAGAGAGAGATAGAGGGGAGATAGAGAGAGGGGAGAGAGAGAGAGAGAGGGGTGAGATAGAGAGAGGCGAGAGAGAGAGAGGGGAGAGAGAGAGAAAGGGGGGAGAGAGAGAAAGAGAGAGAGGGGGGAGAGAGAGAGGGGAGCGAGAGAGAGAGGGGGAGATGGAGAGAGAGAGGGGGAGAGAGCGCAAAAGAGAGGGGGGAGAGAGAGAAAGCAAAAGAGAGTGGGAGGGAGAGAACGCCAGGGGTGGGACCACTGTACTGCAAAAAATGGCCCGTGTGAACGGGCTTTAGGACTAGTATTAAATAAATAGAAAGGACACAAAAAGAACAAAACACTATCATGAACACAGAATAAACTATAGACACAACTTAAGATTCCAAACTACAATATAATATTGAAAACCTGAGTATAAACATATTATTAACTATACACCTAAATGAGACCAATATGGCGTTCCAGCTTAAAACACTTACTGTCATCGTTAATGTTTTTATTGTTTAATCTAGTTTAATTTAATTTATAACTATCAACTTATATTGATAACCATTAGTCCATAATGCCAAGAAAGACTTTTGGATTCTTAAAGACTCGAATGGCAATGGACATGTTATTTTGAAAAATCAAGCAGCCTATGTATACACGCAAAACAAGCTGCATCTCCCCATCCTGTATCAAGAACTTTTGTTTTTGAAAATAAATCTGATTAAAAAAAAAAAAAAAATTCTATCAAAATGGTTTATTTCATAAAGCTAGACTGTGTAAATGAAGATGATCTTTATGAGGAATTTTGTTGGATGCATTAAAACATGCAGTGTATGCAGAAGGTAATGCTAGCCAGAAATGGGTGCCTGTGTTCACCTATCTAAAATCAAATAGCGTAAATGCTCCAAATGTTTGTTCTAAGCATACCAGGGTCAAATGCTCATAGAGAGAATATTTTCTCTCATGAGCAAAAAGTTCTAAAACCTAGGAAATGAAGTTTCCCTAGGGGCGCTGTAACCAAATAAAGATTACAAATGTAACAAATATATGAGATATGTAAACATTTTCCTTAACAACAACGTTAAAAAAATGTCCATATAATGATGGTCATGAATGAGTGGACCCGAATTCTCATGATATGGTGGGACAGATCCCCTGTTTATGAATGGCACAATGCCACACCTGCTCCTCTTTACAAACTTCCAAAATGGTCAGACAGATTCTGTATACAAAACAAGAGGGCGCTTCATGTGCGTATCAATAAAGCAATCTTGGTGTTGTGATATACTTTCACAGGGAACTTACACAATGTGGCAGCACCCCAATGTGCTGATTGAAGCAGTCTAGAGACTTGCAGTGCTCCAGTTAACTGAACTCCGGCTACCAGCTTACTCCAGAAGGAAAACAGCAAACTTTAGTGTTTGGTAGCAATGATAATTGAGCACTTAAATTTGTGGTATAAAAGAAGTTTTTTGGGGGCGGAGCCAGCAGCTGGAGAGAGCAGACGTGCATTGCTTGAGCTCCCAGGACTAAGCTAGGGAAAAAGGTTATGTTTTAACTATAGATGGTTCTAATTCTGCATATGGCCAACTGATAATAAGTCCTTAAGTGAAATATATCCTAACTAGGCTAATCTCTGTGTCTAATTGGGTGTTTCGCAATCTTTACCGGAGGAAACTGTTTGGGCCTACTTCCCCTGCTACAGAATCTAGTCGTAACCTAAGGCTCCACGCACAATGGAGGATAATTATGAGCTTTTGTACACCCTACTAAAAGGCCTAGATCGGCAGATGACTAGCTCCTTTATTGATTTATCAGCTACGCTGAGTATGGCGATGAGGGGACCATCCAGCAACGCCCTATCTAACAAGAGGCCTGAGTGCACACAGAAAGGGGCGTCTCGGGACATCTGGCTGGGATGCCTTACACATCCCCTCAGTTGAGCATATGCGCCAAAGACATTGGAGGCATGTCGTTAACTGACTGGGGTCCGTCTTTCTCTGACAACACTACAGCTGCAGTCAACTTCCCTACAGCGATGAATTGGCCATGGCCTGACCGGCATAGCGCAGATCAGCTAGAGGGGCCTCAGATACAGAGGGGAGGAATGAGCCGGGCAAGCTACCTGATAATTACAACACACACTCCCATTACCAAGGTGGAGTGTGATTCGGCCAGCAGATCTTCCTCAAACCCGAAGGCCCTGCCTATTGAGACACTAGTTGCCGAGATCGGACCAAAGAAATACCCCAAACAGCAGTCCCTACCGATCAACGTTCCTGACATCTGGGCCCTTACCCGTGGCGCACCATGCTGCAGTCTCCTTGTAAGCACATGCAACATGGCGTTAGATGTGCTGCTGCCATGTGAGACACGGTCAGTGTTAACATTGCTGAAGAGTGTGCTGCACCTCCCGACAAGCACACAGGACACAAGATGGGTTCGCCAAGGAGTGGGCTAGAACAGAGAGTCCCGTTCGTTTATGTAGGATATAAGGTTAGACTCATACAACACAGGTACAATCTGATTTAGACCCTTCAAACCCTTCTTCCATACTACTCCCTCACGGACAAGCAGGGGTCGTTTATGCTAGTCATGTTTTCCCACTGCTTCTGTAAGCACTCACTTATATGTCATTCTTTGAGTCTAGACACGGTTTTTGTTTACTGTGTTTTGATACTTGATGATCCTGGGGCATGGCTTAATACTTGCTTTGGAGTATAGTCAAACTGCATGAAAACTGAGTTTATCCACTAATGACTGCTTCAATCAATATGAAAATATTGGCTATGTGCCCCGCGTTCTTGGGGCTGTATCTTTGTTTGCATTTACATTCATCTAGATTGGGACTATGGACAGCCACACTACTGCTTTGTATGATGCTCTTCTATTTGCATCCATGTAATATGATGTCTTACACAACTAAAGCCAGTCACTACTCATAGGGGTCCTTAGTAATCTAATAGGAAATAAACGCAGCCCTTACACTCTATGTTTTACATCCACACAGTACAATGTTTCCATAGTGAATTATTTGTGATGACATGTAAACTGGGTTTATAATTTAGTTGGATATAAGGTGAGGGAATCTAAGAGCATGGCCTGCAAATTCTGCACAAGGAACTCAACTAAATGTGCTTATATATAATGCTACCATATAGCTGCTGCACGAATCCTGACATTCTCACTGCTTAGAACCATCGAGTTGAGATCTCACTAATGAGCATTTTAGATATATCTCTGTAATGCCATGTTATTACCCACCCTGTAATTAGGAAGTTTTAGGTTTTGGGTTCAGAGCTGTATGTTTTACTGTTACCAGATCTTATTGTTTGCTACTTTTTAGAGTGTTCCATAATACTGTATATTTAATATCCACACCATGACTCAGAATTGGTTATAGCTTCTGGGAGCAGGATTATGTGAGTTAGGTGTTGCTATCTATATATATTTATGCAAGTTGGATATAATCCCTTTTACATCAGCATTATCATTCTGTATACTATTTAGTTTCAGGGTATGCTTATTCTGGTCCTATGGGGTTGGCATCCTTTATGTTCACACCTGATCTTCCCACGTATATATATGTGTCCATGGGTACCCTATGTTGTAGAATGTAATGCACCATTCAGTGCAACTTATGATACACCCATACACCTATTAGTTATGAGACCTGACCTCTTTATACATTTTCTTTTTGTTAAATAAATATTTATAGAGGTCCCATAGAAGTAGAAGGGTAAAGCATGTTATAATGTACCTTAACCGTTATCACATCCCTTTGGCTATCAATAACCACTTGTTTCCTCATGATATACATTATCTACCCTACGTGCCAACTACCTACCTCTCCTTTAACATAATTTATTCTTAAAATAGTTACCCCCCATAAATTTAGTAGTCAATATTAGATACCCTTAATTTTATCCAACAGTCTATACACCCTAAGCAACTAATATTGGCTTAAGCCCTGGACCATTTACATTTTTTTATACAACCCCTTTAAGTAACATCGGTTTGCGTATCCAGAATAAATCCCTTTTCATAATGCTACCATTTTGGATATTCAGTTGTATAGATATCTGTTTTTGTTGCCTAAATGTTGTGTTATTTTTATTTTATATGCTATCTGCTATCACTTTTCCCCCTAAATATTTATTTACATGATAGTAATATATCAGATATGGCTTATTGAAGGTGATCTGAATGATAGTTATCCTAATCAGCTAGATATCCTGACTATCATATTTGTACATACATGTTATAGAATTCCCTATATATTTTTACTTTTTATCTATTATAATATTCCTGGGCTTCTTCTTTATAGAGCCACTAGCCCCCATGTCATTTCTTTACCGATTGTATCTCCCCTCATCCTTTCCCGCTCTATAACTGTGAGCGGGTCATATCCACCATCCCCTAACCGTCTCTGTCCAGTGGTGACAATATCCCTGAGGGGAGATACTGCATAAATGCTCCAATAATGAAACAAAGGTCTCATCCTAACCAGACTGGAGCTGTACCTACTCTTTCTTCATGCTCATTACAAATTACAATTAACTCCCGTATAGCTCAGCGTTACACGCCACGCATTATGTAATGATAACTAAGTGACCTAGTCCATTAACATTCCTATGGTCTTCTGCCCCCCACTGTAGTTGACCATAGCTATTTACATTGCTATTATTATTATTTTCATCAAATAACTTAAGTACGTTATAATATTGTTATATAGAAAAATTATTTGTATAAGCGGTGCTTACCCCCTGACAATTCCCTAACCCCCCCCCTTGTTCTTTATTATGCTCTTGATATCATGACCCTGTCTTTAACAATAAGAAGCATTCAAGTATATGACGAATTAGTGCAGAATAAAGTGGGTCTATCTAGTAGCTACAGTGCTCTTTCAGAGCGCCTTTTTAGCATTATGGCCTGGAATAATAGCTACTCACATTATCATATAAAAAACATAAAGGGAGGTTTTCAGATGTATTTTGGCATTCATTATATGTTTTCTTTTCCTGTCATATTGTTGCTGAGACAATCATTGCTATGTTTTGAAATATGTACATGTCATAGTTCTTTGTTGTCATTATGAAAAACCCTCAATAAAAATTATTCAAATAAAAAAAAAAGAAGTTTTAATAAAACCATTAAAAGTGCACAAAAATTGGGGGGGGGGGGGGTTAACAATAACATTAAAGCCCCCTGACATACAATGCGTTTCTCGACTGTACAAGCTAGCCTGAACTGCTCAATTATCATTGCTACAGAACACTGAAGATTGCTGTTTTCCTTCTAGAGTAAGCTGGTGGCTGGAGTTCAGTTAATTGGAGCACTGCGAGTCTCTAGACTGCTTCAATCAGCACATTGGGGTGCTGCCACATTGTGTGAGTACCCTGTGAAAGTATATCGCAACACCAAGATTGCTTTATTGATATGCACATGAAGCGCCCACCTACATTATAGTTATTAACCCGTAATCTGCTGCCCCCAACATCGCCGCAACTATATTAAATTTATTAACCCTTAATCTGCCGCCGCGAACGTTGCCGCCACTATAATAAATGTATTAACCCCTAAACCTAAGTCTAACCCTAACCCTAACACCCCCTAACTTAAATATAATTTAAATAAATGTAAATAAAATTACTATAATTAACTAAATTATTCCTATTTAAAACTAAATACTTACCTATAAAATAAACCCCAAGCTAGCTACAATATAACTAATAGTTACATTTGTATCTAGCTTAGGATTTATTTTTATTTTACAGGCAACTTTGTATTTATTCTAACTAGGTACAATAGTTATTAAATAGTTATTAACTATTTAATAACTACCTAGCTAAAATAAGTACAAAAGTACCTGTAAAATAAACCCTAACATAAGATGCAATTACACCTAACACTACACTATAATTAAATTAATTACCTAAACTACCTACAATTAATTACAATTAAATTAAATAAACTAAATTACGAAAAAACCCCACTAAATTACAGAAAACAAACAAACAAGAATTACAAGAATTTTAAACTAATTACACCTAATCTAATCCCCCTAATAAAATAAAAAAGCCCCCCAAAATAATAAAAATCCCTGCCCTATACTAAATTACAAATAGCCCTTAAAAGGGCCTACGAATTAGTGCAGAATAAAGTGGGTCTATCTAGTAGCTACAGTGCTCTTTCAGAGCGCCTTTTTAGCATTATGGCCTGGAATAATAGCTACTCACATTATCATATAAAAAACATAAAGGGAGGTTTTCAGATGTATTTTGGCATTCATTATATGTTTTCTTTTCCTGTCATATTGTTGCTGAGACAATCATTGCTATGTTTTGAAATATGTGCATGTCATAGTTCTTTGTTGTCATTATGAAAAACCCTCAATAAAAATTATTCAAATAAAAAAAAAAGAAGTTTTAATAAAACCATTAAAAGTGCACAAAAATGGGGGGTTTAATAATAACATTAAAGCCCCCTGACATACAATGCGTTTCTCGGCTGTACAAGCTAGCCTGAACTGCTCAATTATCATTGCTACAGAACACTGAAGATTGCTGTTTTCCTTCTAGAGTAAGCTGGTGGCTGGAGTTCAGTTAACTGGAGCACTGCAAGTCTCTAGACTGCTTCAATCAGCACATTGGGGTGCTGCCACATTGTGTGAGTACCCTGTGAAAGTAAACACCAAGATTGCTTTATTGATATGCACATGAAGCCCCCTCTTGTTTTGTGTACATGAGCAATAAGTGGACAGATGTTAGAAACAGGAGCAATACAGATCTGATTAAAGCAGAGCAGCAAATTGCAGTTAACTTTGACTATCCTTGCAGGGAGTTTTTACAATTTGTAAAAAATTATCTTAAACTGCTAAATTATGCTAAATCGGTGTTAAAATATGTTTAATGTGTTGTTTCATTAAATTGTGGAATTTGAAATACACCCACATTTCTCAATGTTTCAAAATATCTAAAGGGAGATAGTAGTCAAAAACTATATCACTAAAAATGTATACAGTGATTTAGATATTAAACTTTGTAGAAAATGTTGATGTTTACTGTAGTGAACTGGCATCATTCTATGTTTAAATTGCAATCTTTGATGACTTACTTTTTGGCTACTATGTCCTTTTTCATTGCTTGTTAAATTAACAAAAAAAAATATCTGAGCAGACTGCAGAGATTCAGAAATTAAACTATAGAAAATATTGATGCTACTGTAGTGAACTGACATATGGCATTTGTTTAGCTTGTTGCACCTGCACACAATTTTAGTTTTTTGGGCTACTATGGCCTATTTATGTTGTTGGAACTCTAGAAGTGGCAAATATGTGCCACATTTATTCCATTTAACCCTTTCAAAATATTTGTAAGCATAGATTTAGATATTACACTGTTAAATTTATGTTTACTGTAGTGAACTTGCATATGATTAACTTACTTGTTGCACCTGCACCCAATATCCTTTTTTTCCAGAAGTTCTCTTTTTCTATTATCTCAGGCCTTTCAATTTAACGGCCCAGAGATTTAACTCTTTATTCATAAACTATCGCTTAGATTACGAGGTGCGTTGCTACCTTTTTCTAACGCTACCTTAAGACAACGCTGGTATTACAGGTTTTTTTAAACCTGGCGTTAGCCGCAAAAAGGTGAGCGTAGAGCAAAAATTTAGCTCCACATCTCACCTCAATACCAGCGTTGCTTAAGTCAGCGGTGAGCTGGCTGAACGTGCTCGTGCACGATTTCTCCATAGGAAACACTGGGGCTGAGCTGGCTGGAAAAAAAACCTAACACCTGCAAAAAAGCAGCGTTCAGCTCCTAACGCAGCCCCATTGTTTCCTATGGGGAAATGAATTTTATGTCTGTACCTAACACCCTAACATGAACCCCGAGTCTAAACACCACTAATCTTACACTTATTAACCCCTAATCTGCTGCCCCCACTATCACGGACACCAACATTATATTATTAACCCCTAATCTGCTGCTCCGGACACCGCCGCCACCTACATTATACTTATGAAATCTTACACTTATTAACCCCTAATCTGCTGCCCCCAACATCGCCGACACCTACATTATAGTTATTAACCCCTAATCAGCCGCCCCCAATGTCGCCGCCACCTGCCTAAACTTATTAACCCCTAATCTGCTGCCCCCAACATCGCCGCAACTATATTAAATTTATTAACCCTTAATCTGCCGCCGCGAACGTTGCCGCCACTATAATAAATGTATTAACCCCTAAACCTAAGTCTAACCTTAACCCTAACACCCCCTAACTTAAATATAATTTAAATATATCTAAATAAATTTACTACAGTTAAATAAATTATTCCTATTTAAAACTAAATACTTACCTATAAAATAAACCCTAAGCTAGCTACAATATAACTAATAGTTAAATTTGTATCTAGCTTAGGATTTATTTTTATTTTACAGGCAACTTTGTATTTATTCTAACTAGGTACAATAGTTATTAAATAGTTATTAACTATTTAATAACTACCTAGCTAAAATAAGTACAAAAGTACCTGTAAAATAAACCCTAACATAAGTTGCAATTACACCTAACACTACACTATCATTAAACTAATTACCTAAACTACCTACAATTAATTACAATTAAATTAAATAAACTAAATTACGAAAAAACCCCACTAAATTACAGAAAACAAACAAACAAGAATTACAAGAATTTTAAACTAATTACACCTAATCTAATCCCCCTAATAAAATAAAAAAGCCCCCCAAAATAATAAAAATCCCTGCCCTATACTAAATTACAAATAGCCCTTAAAAGGGCCTTTTGCGGGGCATTGCCCCAAAGTAATCAGCTCTTTTACCTGTAAACAAAAAGACAATACCCCCCAAACATTAAAACCCACCACCCACACACCCAACCCTACTCTAAAACCCACCCAATCCCCCTTAAAAAAAACTATCACTACCCCCTTGAAGATCACCCTACCTTAAGCCGTCTTCATCCAGCCGGGCATAAGTGGTCCTCCAGAAGGTCCGAAGTCTTCTTCCTATCCAGCCAGAAGAGGACCTCCAGACCGGTAGAAGTCTTCATCCAGGCGGCATCTTCTATCTTCATCCTTCCGGAGCGGAGCGGGTCCATCTTCAAGACATCTGACGTGGAGCATCCTCTTCATCCGACGGCCAACGACTGAATGACTGGTCCTTTAAGTGACTTCATCCAAGATGGCGTCTCTTGAATTCCAATTGGCTGATAGAATCCTATCAGCCAATCGGAATTAAGGTAGGAAAAATCCTATTGGCTGATGCAATCAGCCAATAGGATTGACCTTGCATTCTATTGGCTGATTGGAACAGCCAATAGAATGCGAGCTCAATCCTATTGGCTGATTGGATCAGCCAATCGGATTGAACTTCAATCCTATTGGCTGATTGGATCAGCCAATCGGATTGAACTTCAATCCTATTGGCTGATTGCCAATAGGATTTTTCCTACCTTAATTCCGATTGGCTGATAGGATTCTATCAGCCAATCAAAATTCAAGGGACGCCATCTTGGATGACGTCACTTAAAGGACCAGTCATTCAGTCGTCGGCCGTCGGATGAAGAGGATGCTCCACGTCGGATGTCTTGAAGATGGACCCGCTCCGCTCTGGAAGGATGAAGATAGAAGATGCCGTCTGAATCACGAAAGAAAAAAAAAATTATGTTCAGTGTCCCTTTAAGGACAGTGGTGGTTCTACACGGGGGCCTACAGTGGCAAGTGCCCCTGTAAAAATGTCCCTGCCCCCCCTGTGGCACCCCTGAGCTGCCCGGTAATATCTATTAAAAAAACATAGCTCTTAACAGGATTCATAGTGTGTTTTAACTTTTTTACGTCCAGACCAGCCTGCATCCGGCTGTACCCAACCTACCCAGCCCGTGTTCCACTACCACCCACAACCGGCACCCCTTCTAGCCTGCTACTCAGCTGGAGCAGGACTAAGTCCGGACTATTAGTCTAGCAGATAGCAGACACAGCTTGCTTCCTGATCTATGCGTGCTGTGGACGTCACGTGATCACGTGCGTGACATCACATCAGCGAGAAGACTGGCTCACTGTGAGGAGAGTATCAGTAAAACAGGGGTGACCCAGGTGAGTTAGCCCCATCAGAAAATATTATGAATACATGAGCATTATACAGTAACCCTTTGAATAACATTCTGTGTATAATTGTCTGCAGCAATGTTATAAACCAGACTGATCCTTGCTTCTACCTACTGCAGATGAAACCAAACAGCAATGAAATTAAGTTAATTAATTTTAAATATATCCAATGCATTTCTTATGTTTTTTATCTTTCATTTTTATTCTCTCCAAGAAGTTTTAGTTTGGACCATTCCAATTAATGTTTTCAGTTTTGTTTTTGTTTTTTTGTGGGCTAGCTATTGAACTAGGGGGTGATTGTCCCCATGCTGGTTATATATTACTAGAAAATATTAATAATGGTTTAGGTTTATGTGATCTGCTCTCAATTTATTCCTATATAGCACATACTATGTACATAGTGGGATTGTATAAAATGATTTCCAACAGGTTATTCCTTTATACCCTTATACCACTATTGTGAAGCCTGCAGTTGATTAGTATAACATAATTAGAAAACATTCTAAAGACTGAAGAGCTGATTTGAAATGCTTGCCTCCATGCTGTTCCTATGTTTGGAAGGCTCAATATGATGCTAGGGTCCAGTAAAATCTTCACAGAAATAATGGACAGTTAAATGTCCTGTATTTTAAACTGCATTTCGATAAATAATACATTTATTGAGTAAAGTAATCAACAATATCTGCCCGTGTTAAAAAGGGAGGGATGGTTATTTGTGAAATGAGACTTATGCCTCTACGTTGTTTTTCTTCTTCTAGTAGTTTGTTTCTGTTTTTTAATGTGCCCCTCTGATTAAACACTGGCCCCACCTTGCCCCCCCCCCCCCCAGTAAAATTTGTCTAGAACCGCCACTGGTTAAGGACTTATCCGCAAGTTTCTTATAAGGTCTCTGTCATTCTAGATCTAGTCAAAAAGTATAACAAACTCTAATTTTGAACCTATGAATGATTTTAATATTCAGTTTATTTTGAAAGTGATTGTTTCTTTGCAATATTTTCACCAGCAGAGTGTTTGGTTTGTTAACTTTTTCTTGTGAGATTCCTTATCTTATTTTCTTTTAGGATAAGGTATTAACTTTTCTTTTTTTAAGTCAGGACATTGTAGTTCTCTTTTGTTGTTCTATTTCAATATAAAAAAAAGCTATTACAATTTATTCTCATCCTACATAGTTTATTGTTCATGTAATTTGTCCACGTCAGAGGATTAAAGCAACCATTCACTATGGCTTTCTTGGAAGCAAGAAAATTACTTTTTAGAAATTATACAGTTCATTCTAATAGATTAGTTTTCACTTTGTGGACATTTTAAAATTAGGCCTCTGTTGTGTAGATTGCATCGCAGCAAGATAGTGCTTCTCTGCTCACTTTTTTTTGGGATATCTTTTGACAGGAAAGTCCTACAGTCTTAGTAGCTGGTAAATAGGTGCCTGCCTTAACTTTTGCCACCCATTTACTTCTGGACTCCAGAGCTTGGGTATTAGATCCCAGGAGTAATTGGTTATGGACTCTCACCACCGTATGAAAGAAAACAAAATTTATGCTTATCGAATAAATTAATTTCTTTCATGGTGGTGAGAGTCAACAAGACCTTCCCTCTTATATTTTTCCAATTGGCATCAGTTTTAGTATTCACCTCATTTACCCTGCTTTGTTCTTTCCTACTTATTTTTTCCCTTTTCCAGGCTATATGTTAAACTGGGATACCATAGAGGTGAGAGGGATTAAAATCTTGTGGAGTGTTGGGTATCTTTTCCTCCACCTAGTGGCCAGGAGTTAAATCCCAGGAATAATAGCTTGTGGACTCTCACCACCATAAAATAAATTAATTTATATGGTAAGCATGTTTTTTTTTTCCAGGAACTGCCTCATAGCCATGTTTCAAAGAGATCTATTTATACCTTCTTGTAATCTACCTTTGAGGTTTGATGCTCTACTCGAACTATCATTTAACCCTTTATGTAAAGACTGTTTTATGGTTTCTAGTGCATAAAACTATCTTCTTAATTGCTATTACTTGTGCAAGAGTTTCAGAATCACAAGCACATTTCATTGAGAAACCATATTTAGTATTCCATAAGGAGAAGGTGGTGTTATGTGCAGTTGCAGAGTTTTACCCATGGTTGTTTTAGATTTTCATACTTTGGACATAGACCACATTAAGCAAGAAGACATTGGACTCCATTTTTTAAGCTGAAAAAGCAGCTTCGGGGCACTGACATGTCAGGCTCACTGCTGCTTAACCTGTCCGTCACCTAAAATGTGGCGGATTGAAATCATCCCGATCCGATCGGAAAGATTTACAGCCTGGCTAGCAGCCAATTGTCCACCAGCGAGCAGGGGGAGGCATTGCACGAGCAATGATTGTCTAATGCTTGTGCAATGTTAAATGCAGACAGTGCATTCTGTCCGCTCACAACGAGGTCCAGCAGACATGATTCGCAGTAGTGACTTATAAAAAATGGAGCCCAATGAATGTAAAGCTGCAGAGTAGACTGGATGTTGTCAGACACTTAAAAGAAAAGCTGATCAGAAACATATAATCTATTTGTAATGCCTTAAAGGGACCGTAACAACTTGCAATTATAACATTTTTCTGCACTCTTCTAGTAGATTAACATATCAGCAGAGTCTGGGCTATATTAGAAAAGAGTACCACCTTGTTTGCTCCAATCATTTTTCAATAGTCAAACTCCACCCACAACTTTTCTTATTTGGAGAAACCAATCTGCATGGAGATGGCAGGCATGCCACTGTCATTGTGTTAACACAATTTCCATTGTTTGGCTCCAGCAGAAAAGATATAATAAGAAATTGCTATTTCAGTTTTCAGGACTTTAAAATTTACAAAAACAGTGGGAAAAATACAAAAGGAAAGTATATTGCAAAGTTGTTTTCACTATACATAATTATGCATTTTACATTACAGTCTTTACTGTCCCTTTAAGGACATTGTAAGGTTATTTCACCTGCCAAGGCTTTATTTTTGCAAGGATTGTACAATGCATTGTCAGCGCATATTAACTCAAGGGAATTCCGGTTTCAGGAGGGCAAATAATTTTTATTGACATTTAAGGTATTCCTAATAATATAATAGCATTTAAAGGGAATGCTTTACATGCAATAGGCAGACAAAGAGGGGGACATTTAAAAAAACAAAACATACATTTATAGTGAATAATATAAGTATCATATAACAACCCATTAAAGGAGCTCAAACAATGCCACTATAATTTTTTGTAATCATACGGCTAGATTACGAGTTTTGTGGTAAGAAGGGTGCGGTACTAACTTGCACGTTATTGTCACCACTCACTTCCCTACAGCGCTGGTATTACTGGTTTTTATAAACCCGGCGTTATCAGTCAAGAAGTGAGCGTAGAGCAAAATTGAGCTCCATACCGCACTCCAATGCCAGTGCTGCTGAAAGCCGCGGTGAGCTGGTTTTACATGCTCGTGCACGATTTCCCCATAGACATCAATGGGGGAAGCTGGCTAAAAAAAAGTCTAACACCTGCAAAAAAGCAGCGTAAAGCTCCGTAACGCAGCCCCATTGATTCCTATGGGGAAACAAAATTTATGTTTACACCTAATACCCTAACATGAACCCTGAGTCTAAACACCCCTAATCTTACACTTATTAACCCCTAATCTGCCGCCCAACATCGCCGACACCTATATAATGTTATTAACCCCCAATCTACCGCTCCAGGCATTGCCGCCACTATAATAAACATATTAGCCCCTAAACCGCCGCACTCCCGCATCGCAAACACTAGTAACATATTATTAACCCCTAATATGCCACCCTAGCAACGCTGCCACCTACCTACATTTATTAACCCCTAATCTGCCGCCCTCAATGTCGCCGCCACTATACTAAAGTTATAAACCCCTAAACCTAAGTCTAACCCTAACACCCCCTAAATTAAATATAATTAAAATAAATCTAAATAAAAATTACTATCATTACCTAAATAATTCCTATTAAAAACGAAATACTTACCTGTAAAATAAACCCTAAGATAGCTACAATATAACTAATAGTTACATTGTAGCTAGCTTAGGTTTTATTTTTATTTTACAGGCAAGTTTGTATTTATTTTAACTAGGTAGAATAGTTACTAAATAGTTATTAACTATTTACTAACTACCTAGTTAAAATAAATACAAATTTACTTGTAAAATAAAACCTAACCTGAGTTACACTAACACCTAACATTACAATAAAATTAAATAAATTACCTAAATTACAAACACACTAAATTACACAAAATAAAAAAAGAAATTATCAGATATTTAAACTAATTACACCTAATCTAATAGTCCTATCAAAATAAAAAAATCCCCCCCCAAAAAATAAAAAGCCTACAATAAACTACCAATAGCCCTTAAAAGGGCCTTTTGTGGGGCATTGCCCCAAAGAAATCAGCTCTTTAACCTGTAAAAAAATACAAACACCCCCCCAACAGTAAAACCCACCACCCACACAACCAACCCCCCCAAATAAAATCCTAACTAAAAAAAAACTAAGCTCCCCATTGCCCTGAAAAGGGCATTTGGATGGGCATTGCCCTTAAAAGGGCATTTAGCTCTTTTTCAATTGACCAAACCGTAATCTAAAACTAAAACCCACCCAATAAACCCTTAAAAAACTTAACACGAACCCCCGAAGATCTACTTACAGTTTTGAAGACTGGACATCCATCCTCAACGAAGCCGGGAGAAGTCCTCAGCAAAGTGGCAAGAAGTCCTCAACGAAGCCGGGAGAAGTCCTCAGCAAAGTGGCAAGAAGTCCTCAACGAAGCCGGGAGAAGTCTTCATCAAAGCCGGCAGAAGTGGTCCTCCAGACGGACAGCAGTCTTCATCCAGACGGCATCTTCTATCTTCATCCATCCAGTGCGGAGCGGGTCCATCTTCAAGACATCTGGCGTGGAGTATCCTCTTCAATAGAAGTCTTCCCGAATGAAGGTTCCTTTAAGTGATGTCATCCAAGATGGCGTCCCTTGAATTCCGATTGGCTGATAGAATTCTATAAACCAATTGGAATTAAAGGTGAAAAAATCCTATTGGCTGATGCAATCAGTCAATAGAATTGAGCTTCAATCCTATTGGTTGATCCAATCAGCCAATAGGATTGAGCTCGCAGTCTATTGGCTGATTGGAACAGCCAATAGAATGCAAGCTCAATCCTATTGGCTAATTGCATCAGCCAATAGGATTTTTTCTACCTTAATTCCGATTTGCTGATAGAATTCTATCAGCCAATCAGAATTCAAGGGACGCCATCTTGGATGATGTCACTTAAAGGAACCACTTTCATCCGGGAAGAAGACTTCGATTAAAGAGGATGCTCCACGCTGGATGTCTTGAAGATGGACCCACTCCGCGCCGGATGGATGAAGATAGAAAATGCCGTCTGGATAAATACTTCTGCCACACTGGAGGACCACTTCTGCCGGCTTTGATGAAGACTTCTCCCGGCTTCGTCAAGGACTTCTTGCCGCTTCACTGAGGACTTCTCCCGGCTTCGTTGAGGATGGATGTCCAGTATTCAAAACCATAAGTGGATCTTCGGGGTTAGTGTTAGTTTTTTTTAATGGTTTATTGGGTGGGTTTTAGTTTTAGATTAGGGATTGGGCAATTGAAAAATAGCTAAATGCCCTTTTAAGGGCAATGCCCATCCAAATGCCCTTTTCAGGGCAATGGGGAGCTTAGTTTTTTTTAGTTAGGATTTTATTTGGGGGGTTGGTTGTGTGGGTGGTGGGTTTTACTGTTGAGGGGGTGTTTGTATTTTTTTTTACAGGTAAAAGAGCTGATTTCTTTGGGGCTATGCCCCGCAAAAGGCCCTTTTAAGGGTTATTGGTTGTTTATTGTAGGCTAGGTTTTTTTTATTTTGGGGGGGCTTTTTTATTTTAATAGGGCTATTAGATTAGGTGTAATTAGTTTAAATATCTGATAATTTCTTTTTTTATTTTGTGTAATTTAGTGTTTGTTTTTTTGTAATTTAGGTAATTGTATTTAATTTAGGTAATTTATTTAATTTTATTGTAATGTTAGGTGTTAGTGTAACTCAGGTTAGGTTTTATTTTACAGGTAAATTTGTATTTATTTTAGCTAGGTAGTTAGTAAATAGTTAATAACTATTTAGTAACTATTTTACCAAGTTAATATAAATACAAAGTTGCCTGTAAAATAAAAATAAACCATAAGATAGCTACAATGTAACTATTAGTTATATTGTAGCTAGCTTAGGGTTTATTTTACAGGTAAGTATTTCGTTTTTAATAGGAATTATTTAGGTAATGATAGTAATTTTTATTTAGATTTATTTTAATTATATTTAATTTAGGGGGTGTTAGGGTTAGACTTAGGTTTAGAGGTTTATAACTTTAGTATAGTGGCAGCGACGTTGGGGGTGGCAGATTAGGGGTTAATAACTGTAATGTAGGTTGCGGTGATGTCAGGGACAGCAAATTAGGGGTTAATAATATTTAACTAGTGTTTGCGAGGTAGGAGTGCGACGGTTTAGGGGTTAATATGTTTGTTATAGTGGTGGCGATGTCGGGAGTGGCAGATTAGGGGTTAATAATTTTATTTTAGTGTTTGTGATGCGGGAGGGCCCCGGTTTAGGGGTTAATAGGTAGTTTATGTGTTTTAGTGTACTTTTTAACACTTTAGTTATGAGTTTTATGTTACGACTTTGTAGCGTAAAACTCATAATTACTGACTTTAGATTGCATTACGAATCTTACGGGATAGGCTGTACCGCTCACTTTTTGGACTCTCAGAAAAAGCTTGTAATATCGGCACTATGGAAGTCGCATTGAAAAAGATTTTATGTAAATTGCGTAAGTTAATTTGCGTTAACGCCAAAAAAGTGTGTGGTGCCCCTAAACCTGCAAGACTCGTAATATCAGCGGTAGTGAAAAAAGCAGCGTTATGAGCCTTAACGCTGCTTTTTTACTCATAACGCAAAACTCGTAATCTAGCCGATAGTATGTTATGTCTATAGTTTTAAATGAATATATTGTTTAATAACTTTACAATGAAGCTTTATTTTGAACAAAAAGATATCGAACAAACTGCTAACCAACAATAGCACTCAATAATTCCCAATTTTCGGATTTTCACTATAATATATTGATATTGTAATAAATGCGGTTTTAAAACATTAATATATCAATTAAGTCAAACTTAAATACTTCTCAAACACTACTTCCTTTATGAATCCATTACTACACATTACGCTATAGCTGTTTATCAATCTTTTGCTAGTAAACCTAGATGGCTAATTAAAACAAAAAGATTTAAACAATTTAAAACTGAACTTTCACTAATCTATATGGAGATGGTTGGCAGCTCTCTTTTTTCTCTCTCTTTAATATACTTATTTATCTTTAATTTATCTAGAATAACCATAATGATATTATTAGCACCACCATCTTGCTTCTTAGCACTCTTCCCCCTTTTTTTTCTTATTTCCACTCCTTTTTCTTTACCCCCGTTCCTTCTTCTCCTCCTTCACCTTTCTCTTTTCTCTCTGTTCCATTCCTTTCCCTCTTCATTATTAGTCTTCATCCCCTCACCCCACTGGCAGTTCTAGAACATAGTATTTCGGGGCTATCAAAGGTTGTGAAAAAGTTGTAAAACACAGCACACATAATATATGGGGCACTTTGCAGATCAACTAAGTTGCTTTATTGGTAATAGATATAAATCCAAAATACAGAAATGTTATATATTGTCTCATATATCTAGAAAAGTACTCATCAAGATCACTTCCCTTAATACTTATCTTGTTCTGAATATTCACCAAGAATGGATCGCTCAATAACAGTAACCACCTGTAGGTAAAAGGGGGGATGGTAATTTTCTGTCCATTCATCCTCAGGAGAGGGGTCTCATTGGTGAATAGTATCTAGAGATTTACATCACAGTATAGACATTTCAATATTTTGGGTTTAATTTCTAGTTTTCTCCTAGTTTGGCTTCCACAAAGGTCTGTAAATATCCTTGCCATACCCATTTTTTTATACAGTTTTTTTATATATTTATTTGCATGAGTAGATCTATATTTTTCAGTTATATCATTAACTAGTTTGAGCAGTTTTACTAATTCAAAGTGTGTCTCTTTTAATGGATTAGAATAGATTTGAAAAACAAGCAATGAATAATCAGAAAGCTGCTATATGATGAATTTGTGTGTGAATTCTGATGCATTCTAAAGTGATCCAATTATGTTATATAGATGCAAAATGTGTTATTTATGGATATTTATGTGAACTAGAATATACCTTTGGGCTGCAATTACAAGATGTCATTTGATAAAATAGAACATCAGATTTAAACAGTATCAGGGGAAAAAAATATTATGATAACCAATGCACTTCTACTGTTATTAGAGTTACCTCATTGATAAAGATTAAAAGCTTTGCACAATGCTGAATAACAACCTGATATGGAAAATGTAAATTAAACTTATGTAAATTATACGGGGAAAAACTCTTTTATAGTATAATAAATAAGGCTAAGAAGAAAGCAATGGCTTAAATTGGATGCATCAGTTACAATGAACATGTAACATTTAACTAGATTGTTTTGCTGTGTTCATTAATCCCAAACAGAAAATTCATGGTCGGCACAACACATATTTTTATTAGATTACACTACAAATTATGTGCGTGGTCAGTTTATTTTTTTCTTTCCATTACTCTCTTATTCCCTAATTTTCCACTTTACTTTCCAATTAGATTGCATTCTTCCAAATAGCATTAAAATATTATATATATATTTTTCCTGATGAGTAAGAGCTCTCAATCAAAAGAGCATTGTGTAGCATTCGGTCGTTCTCTTAAATTATGTGCTGTTCTGTTTTTTGTCATCTTTGATTAGCTTTTTCCTATAATCACATTCTTCTGTTGTTTGTAAGATGTTAAATTCACTTAATCTACAAAGTATTTCTGATTAAAAATAACATACCACTGTGAGTAGTTTTCCTTGGTAGTTTCTAATACTGGCGCTGGAGGAATCCTAGTTGCAGCCTGCTCTAAAAATGATGCATGTGGTGAAAATATATGTTGTCTTATAAATCTACTATACTTGCTGTATTTCTCTGTATATTTTATACTTACTGCAGGGAAGAGTGATACAGTCATTTTTAACGGTCCTTTGTAAACATACGCTATTTAGTAAGTAATTTAGTAAGTAATTATTATTAATATTATTATTATGCAAGTGTATAATATATTTAAATATTGAGACATAGGGGCATATTTATCAAGCTCCGTATGTAGCTTGATGCCCCTTGTTTCAGGCGAGCCTGAAGGCTCGCCGGAAACAGAAGTTATGAAGCAGCGGTCTAAAGACCGCTGCTCCATAACTTGTACACCTGCTCTGAGGCCACAGACAGAAATCAACCTGATGGAATACGATCGGGTTGATTGACACCCCATGCTAGCGCCCAATTGGCCGCAAATCTGCAAGGGGCTGCACTGCACAAGCAGTTCACAAGAACTGCTTATGCAATGATAAATGCAGTGGCCTCTAGTTATCAAGCCGTCAACCTTAAATACGCTGGAATTCCGCAGCGTATTTGTGGCAAGGCTGATTCGCCTAAGTTATCAAGCCCTTTAAAAAAAAAGTAGAATTTTGTGACGTAAGCTTCGATCCGCCGGATTCTGTCCGACACAGATCGATTCTTACGTCACTCCAGATGTTCCGCACACAAGTTCGGCACAATCTGACTACTTTTGCTAGTTATCAAATGACTAGCAGGTACGCTCGGCACTTTTCCGGCCCAGCGTACCTGGTTTTCAAACCGCCACAATGGAGGAGGCGGATCCCATAGGAATCAATGGGAGTCTGACCATAGCGAATGTTCATATTCACTGCTTCCCGAGATCCCATTGATTCCTATGGGAAATGTCTGCACCTAACACCCCAACATGTACCCCGAGTCAAAACACCCCTAATCTGCCCCCCCACACCGCCGCAACTAAATAAATTTATTACCCCCTAAACCGCCGCTCCCGGAGCCCACCGCAAGCTAAATTATATATATTAACCCCTAATCTGTCCCTCCTACACCGCCACAACTAAATAAAGTTATTAACCCCTAAACCGCTGCTCCCGGACACCGCCGCAACTATAATAAATGTATTAACCCCTAAACCGCCGCACCCGGACCCCGCCACCACCTATATTAAACTTATTAACCCCTAATCTGCCCCCATACACCTTCGCAACCTATATTAAACTTATTAACCCCTATCCTGCCCCCCCTACACCGCCGCAAACTATAATACATTTATTAACCCCTATCCTGCCCCCCTACACCGCCGCAACTATAATAAAATGATTAACCCCTAAACCTAAGTCCAACCCTAACCCCCCTAACTTAAATATTAATTAAATAAATCTAAATATTATAACTCTTATCAACTAAATTAATCCTATTTAAAACTAAATACTTACCTTTAAAATAAACCCTAATATAGCTACAATATAAATAATAATTATATTGTATCTATCTTAGGATTTATTTTTATTTTACAGGCAAATTTCAATTTATTTTAACTAGGTACAATAGCTATTAAATAGTTATTAACTATTTAATAGCTACCTAGTTAAAATAAAGAGAAATTAACCTGTAAAATAAAAACTAACCTAAGTTACAATTACACCTAACACTACACTATACTTAAATAAATTATTCCTATTTAAAACTAAATACTTACCTGTAAAATAAACCCTAAGATAGCTACAATGTAATTAATAATTACATTGTAGCTATTTTAGGATTTATATTTATTTTACAGGTTACTTTGTATTTATTTTAACTAGGTACAATAGTTATTAAATAGTTATTAACTATTTAATAACTACCTAGCTAAAAGAAATACAAAATTACCTGTAAAATAAATCCTAACCTAAGTTAAAATTAAACCTAACACTACACTATCATTAAATTAATTAAATAAATTACCTACAAATAACTACAATTAAATACAATTAAATAAACTAACTAAAGTACAAAAAAAAAGCTAAGTTACAAAAAATAAAAAAAATAAGTTACAAACATTTAAAAAATATTACAACAATTTTAAGCTACGTACACCTAATCTAAGCCCCCTAATAAAATAACAAAGCCCCCCTAAATAAAAAAATGCCCTACCCTATTCTACATTAAAAAGTTACCAGCTCTATTACCTTACCAGCCCTTAAAAGGGCCTTTTGCGGGGCATGCCCCAAAGAAAACAGCTCTTTTGCCTGTAAAATAAAAATACAACCCCCCCCCAACATTACAACCCACCACCCACATACCCCTACTCTAACCCAAACCCCCCTTAAATAAACCTAACACTACCCCCCTGAAGATCATCCTACCTTTAGCCGTCTTCAGCCAGCCAACCACCGATGGAACCGAAGAGGAGATCCGGAGCGGCAGAAGTCATCATCCAAGGGGCGCTGAAGAAGTCTTCCATCCGATTGAAGTCATCATCCAGGCGGCGTCTTCAATCTTCATCCATCCGGAGCGGAGCCATCTTCAGACGAGCCTACGTGAAGCCATCTTCTTCCACCGACGACTGAACGACGAATGACGGTTCCTTTAAGTGACGTCATCCAAGATGGCGTCCCTCGAATTCCGATTGGCTGATAGAATACTATCAGCCAATCGGAATTAAGGTAGGAAAAATCTGATTGGCTGATCCAATCAGCCAATCAGATTGAGCTTGCATTCTATTGGCTGATCGGGTTGTAATGTTGAGAGGGGGTTGTATTTTTATTTTACAGGCAAAAGAGCTGTTTTCTTTGGGGCATGCCCCGCAAAAGGCCCTTTTAAGGGCAAGTAAGGTAATAGAGCTGGTAACTTTTTTTTTTTAAAATAAGATTTTTATTGGGTGACAATTCCAACAGCATTCGCATTCACAAACTTTTAGTCACGTGATAACAATAAAATCGAAAAACATGTTATACTTTCAACAACAGAACTTATGATCCATTTTTGCTGCTGAATTGCCCACCCCTCTTTTCATTATATCTCGCCCCTTCCCCTATTTAACTTCAACCATCTCCCCTGTTCAATTATCCTCTCTATCTCTGCCCCTCCTTTTCTGAGGCTCCTTATACTCCTCTCCCCTTCTTCTCCTATCATTTCTGCATGTATAACGTTTTGTGTCTTTCAGGTTGGTAAAAGTTCTTGCCCGTTATGATTCTTTGCTGTTAGTATTCTGCAGTTAATTACCTCCTCACTTTAATGTTCAGCAGTAGACTCCTTTCCCCCCTGGGACTCGCTTTTTCAATTTGTAGTGTTTACAGTATGTTCCATTCCCCTCTCAGTTGTGCAGTTAAAATGTATTCTGAGTTGCGGAAAGGGTGCAATATCTGTTTTTGTATCTCTGTTGACTGTTGTAGGATCAGCCTCTCCCATTTCCTCATGAAAACCTTTACCCTATCTTTTACATCACTCATGGTATCAAACTGTTCTATTATCATTTGTTGCCGTAGCGCACTTTTGAGCTGTCTTAGTGTTGGCGGTTCCCTCTTCCTCCACTCCTTGAGAATTAATTTCCTTGCTGTAAGGATTATGTTATGTATAAGTCTTTTCTGTGTGCCTAGTTTAGCTGTGATGTCAAGAAGTACTATAGCTTTCCCATCTAGTTTAATCTGTGTGGAGCACATCTTGTTTATCCATCTTTCCGTCATGGCCCAAAATTTTGTCAGTCTTGGGCAAGTCTCAAGTAAATGTATATATTCAGGGTCTGGCTGTCTGCATTTGACACATACATTTTCTGTGTCCTTCACCCATTTACTGTATAATCTGGGGGTGATATGTGCCCTATGAATCGTTTTGATGTGCATCTCCTTTATGTCTGCTCCTATGGTGGCTCTCCTGACTTTTTCTATGCTCTCTGTAATTTGTTCCTCCGAAATTGGTGTCTGCAGTATGTCTGACCATTTGTCGCCCAGGCTTGCCTTGTGCTTTTGGTTTGGCTTTTCTATCAGCATTTTGTATATTGGGGAAACAGAGTGACCCCCTTGGGATGTTCGAGCAACCAGTTTTGATATCGGGTCAGTATGATCTGTGAAATCTATGTGTTTCTGTAACTGTGTAACGTAGTGTTTGACTTGCAAGTATGCAAAATGGTGTTGTCTAGGTAGTGTGTATTCTTTTTGTAGGTCTTGGAATGTATGGATCAGTCCTGTGGACTCCGATACCAACTGTTTAACAGTGTGTAAGCCTTTGTCTTTCCATTGTTGAAATGGCTTTGTCGTCAGACCTGCCGGGAAGTCAGGATTCCCCCCCATGGGTATAAATTTCGTGTGTGTATGTGATACCCCCATCCACTTACACATTTTCATCCAGGCCCTTACTGATTCCCCAAAGATTGGAAAGTCCTTGGACCATGTGTGTAATTTGTGATTTTCCATGTGTGGTAACATAGCTAATGCCCATGGCTGAACCATACTGCTTTCTATTTCCTTGTGTGTGAAATGGTTTGTGTTGCTTAGCCAGTCCAAGACGTATTTGCTAGTTGTGGCCCAATTGTATAGTTCCAGGTTTGGTAGACCAAAGCCTCCTGCATGAACCGAACACATGATCTTCTCCAGGCTAAGCCTGTGTTTTTTCCCAGACCATATAAACTTCGCCCATTGTGTGTTTAAATGTTTCAGATCTTTCTTATGCATTAGCATGGGGAGCATCTGGAAGGGATACATAAGTCTAGGAAACAGGATCATTTTTATCAGGCTAATTCTACCTGACATTGATATCGGTAATGCCTTCCAATTTTCTAGATCCTCTATAATTTTATTGATTATCGGTTTATAGTTAAGTGCATACCATCTGGCTGGGTCCTTTGATAAACTAATCCCCAGGTATTTAATAGTGTCCTCTAGTATTTTAAAGTTAAATCCTAGGTCTTCTTTATAGCCAGATGGAGATAGCCACAAGATCTCGCTCTTATCTTTGTTAATTTGGTACCCCGAGATTTTGCTAAAGTCCTCAATAATAGACATTAGTCGTGGTGTGTCCCTTTCTGGATCTGATATGAATACTATCATATCGTCTGCGTACAGGGATAGGTGCAATGTCGCCTTCCCCACCCTTATTCCTTGTGTGTCAGTCCTAATTCTGAATGCTAGCGGCTCCATGGCCAAGTCAAAAAGGAGAGGGGGCAGCCCTGCCTCGTCCCCCTTCCCAGTCGGAATCTAGGAGAGAGTGTGCCATTTATGATTATTGCTGCCTGAGCTGATCTATAAATGCTGGCGATCGACCCGAAGAAGGAGCCCCTAATTCCATATCTAGTGAGCTGGTAACTTTTTAATGTAGAATAGGGTAGGGCATTTTTTTATTTTGGGGGGCTTTGTTATTTTATTAGGGGGCTTAGATTAGGTGTACGTAGCTTAAAATTGTTGTAATATTTTTGAAATGTTTGTAACTTATTTTTTTAATTTTTTGTAAATTAGCTTTTTTTTTTTTGTACCTTAGTTAGTTTATTTAATTGTATTTAATTGTAGTAATTTGTAGGTAATTTATTTAATTAATTTAATGATAGTGTAGTTTTAGGTTTAATTGTAACTTAGGTTAGGATTTATTTTACAGGTAATTTTGTATTTCTTTTAGCTAGGTAGTTATTAAATAGTTAATAACTATTTAATAACTATTATACCTAGTTAAAATAAATACAAAGTTACGGCGGGGTCCAGGATCGGCAGGATAGGGGTTAATAAATTTATTATAGGTGGCGGTGGTATAGGGGGGGCAGGATAGGGGTTACAAGGTATAATGTAGGTGGCGGTGGGCTCCGGGAGCGGCGATTTAGGGGTTAATACATTTATTATAGTTGCGGTGGTGTCCGGGAGCGGCGGTTTAGGGGTTAATAACTTTATTTAGCTGCGGGGGGCTCTGGGGGCGCCGGTATAGGGCGTAGAACAGTGTAGTTTAGTGTGGGTGCTTAGTGACAGCTTGTCAATAAAGCTGTCAAAAAGCCGAAGAGCAGCGAGATCGGATGAGTGATAACTATCACAGTCCGCTGCTCATCGCCCCGTACTTGGTGCGCGGCTTTTTGACAGATTTATTGATTACTTTGGCGAGATTTTTCAGGTCCGCGGTGGCGATGGTAGGCGAGCTTAGGCGGGCGTATTGGGCCGGTGAAGGCAGGTAAGTAGACACATTGATAACTAGAGGCCAGTATATGCTGTCTGCATTTATTGATGTGCGGCGGACATGATACGCTACTTCGTATCATGTCCGATTGCACATTGATAAATATGTCCCATGGTAGTAAAAATAGAAACAAATTGACAGTGCCCGACGTGGGTGTCTCTAGTTAACTCACTTTGAGTGCTATAGGGAAATTAACTAACACAACAAAAGTTGTGTTATTTAATTCCCTATAGCGCTGCCATTACAAGTTTTAAAAAACACAGATTGCGCGTGCGACATGGAGATTTTAAGCTCCATACCGCACCCAAAACAAGCAGTGTTTTGACGTGCTCGTGCACGCTTTACCCATAGACATCAATAGGGAGAGCAGGCAAAAAAAAAGTCTAACACGTGTGATCGCGGAATAAAAAGCTCTGTAACGCAGCCCCATTGATGTCTATGGGGAAAAAGTAAATACAGTTTAAACCTAATACCCTAACATAAACCCTGAGTCTAAACACCCCTAATCTGCTGCCCCTGACATAGCCGATGCCTACCTACAGTTATTAACCCTAATCTGCCGCTCCCGATATCGCCGCCACCTAAATAAAATTATTAACCCCTAATGTATCGCTCCTGATATCGCCGCCACTATACTAAAGTTATTAACCCCTATTCTGCCACTCCCCAACATCGCCACAACTAAATAAAGCTATTAACCCCTAAACCTCTGGCCTCCCACATCACAACCACTAAATAAACCTGTTATCCCCTAAACCTCCAGCCCCCCACAACGTAACAACCTAAATTAAACTATATTAACCCCTAAACCTAACCCTAACGTAACCCTAACACCCCCTAACTTTAACATAATGAAATTAGATCTAAATTGAATTTTCAATTATTAACTAAATAATTCCTTTTTAAAACTAAATACTTACCTGTGAAATAAAACCTAAGGTAGCTACAATATAAATAAGTTACATTGTAGCTAGCTTAGGTTTTATTTTTATTTCACAGGTAAGTTTGTATTTATTTTAACTAGGTAGACTAGTTAGTAAATAGTTATAAATATATTTACTAACTACCTAGTGAAATTAAATACAAACTTACCTGTGAAATAAAACCTAACCTGCCTTACACTAAAACCTAACACTACAAAAAATAAAAATATCCTACCATTGCAAAAAATAAAAAAACCTACCATTACAAAAAAAACAAAACAAAATTATCCCCAAAAAATTAAGATTATTCCTATTCTAATACCTTTAAAAAAAAAACACCCCAAAATTAAAAAGCCAAATCTAGATTAAACTACCAAGGGTCCTTAAAAGGGCCTTTTGTAGGGCATTGCCCTGAGTTAAACAGCCCTTTTGCTCCAAAAAAAAAATACAAACCCCCCCTAACACTATACAAACCCCCACCCCCCAAAATACCAAGGGGCCTTAAAAGGGCCTTTTGTAGGGCATTGCCCTGATGTTAAACAGCTCTTTTGCTCCAAAACATAATGCAAACACCCCCTTACACTATACAACCCCCCACCCCCAAGCTATCAAGGGCCCTTAAAAGGGCCTTTTGGGGGGCCCTTAAAGGGCCTTTTGTAGGGCATTGCCCTAAGTTAAACAGCTCTTTTGCAAAAAAAAAAAACACCCCATAAAAATATACATTACACAAATTAACAAACAAATTATCAAAAATAAAAAACATGTTCCTTTTTCTAATACCCATAAAAAAACACCCCAAAATAAAAAACCTAATCTAGAATAAAATACCAATGGCCCTTAAAGGGCCTTTTGTAGGGCATTGCCCTAAAGATAGCAACTCTTTTAGTAAAAAAAAATTACAAAGACCCACTAACATTACAAACCCCCACCCCCCAAAACCCATAAAATAAAAAAAAAACTATCTAAAAAACTTAAGCTACTTATTGCCCTGAAAAAGGCATTTGTATGGGCATTGCCCTTAAAAGGGCATTTAGCTCTTTTACTGCCCAGACCCTAAACTAAAACCCACCCAATAAACCCTTACAAAAGCCTAACACTAACCCCCTGACGATCCACTTACCATTTTTGAAGTCTCGCTTGAATGATCTTCATCCCGGTGTTGAAGTCCTCATCCAGGCGGCCTCTTCAATCTTCATCCCAGCGGCGAAGTCCTGATCCAAGCGGTGAGAAGACTTCATCCAGACGGCCTCTTCAATCTTCATCCAGGTGGCATCTTTTATCTTGATCCCGGAAGCGCGGAGCGGGACCATCCTGAAGAGATCTGGCACAGAGCATCCTCTTTATATGGTTGCCGCCGTACACTGAATCTTCAATGCAAGGTACACAATTCAATATGGCGTCCCTTGCATTCCTATTGGCTGAAAATTTTGAATCAGCCAATAGGAATTAGGGCTGCTAAAATCATATTGGCTATTCAAATCAGCCAATAGGATTTAAGCAGCTCTCATTCTTTTGGCTAATTCTGATTACTTCAGAATGACTCCAGGAAGATCATCCTTTTTGCCTATGGTAAAGTCCAGAACTGGAGATGGAAAACAGGACACATAACTCAGTTCACTCAGATAAGCCCTTCTGGTAATGCTGTAATGCAGGTCACTGTGTGTGCACAAATAATCAGAGTGATGTTGGGACTCTTGCATCACACATGAGCTCTAATTGGTTTGCGGTTGTCACCCTATAAACTTGTGAAGTACTGTGCAACTAATGATCAGATATTTTGATGTCTTGGCTCTTTTATTCCTATATACTTAGTACCATTCCTTTTCATCATGGTTACTGTTTCTGATTACCAGCTTTCCAGAAATTTTGTCTG
This sequence comes from Bombina bombina, assembly GCF_027579735.1. Classification (NCBI taxonomy): domain Eukaryota; kingdom Metazoa; phylum Chordata; class Amphibia; order Anura; family Bombinatoridae; genus Bombina; species Bombina bombina. The sequence goes on along the minus strand of NC_069504.1, from coordinate 192,506,079 downwards.
TTATGTGGGTTTCGTCTATTCACTTTGGCCTAGATTACAAGTTGTGCGGTACGGCTGTACCGCTGAAAAATTGGCCTTTGTGAGCGGAATGTTCAGCTCACCCATATTACAAGTCGCAGCGGTACGGCTATATCACTGGCATTTTAGCCTATACCGCAACGATCGATTCCGCACTCAAAAAATGTCTTTTAAGTGTGGAATTTTTAGGTCACCCATATTACAGGTTGTGCGGTCTGGCTGTTACGCTAGCGTTATGGCTTATACTGCCACGATTCCGCTATCAAAGACCAGTAGTTACGGATTCTTCAAAACAAAAATGTTTCACAAAACTCATAACAAAAATGTTACAAAGTACACTAACACCCATAAACTACCTATTAACCCCTAAACCGCCACCCCTGCATCACAAATACTATAATAAACCTATTAACCCCTAATCCGCCGCCCACCCACATCGCCAACACTAAATTAAGGTATTAACCCCTAATTGCTGCCCCCCTAAACCGCTGACCCCCCACATCGCTAACACCTAAATAAAACTATTAATCCCTAATCCGCCGCACACCCACATTGCAAATACTAACCTAAACCTTTTAACCCCTAAACTGCCAAACACCCACATCGCGACTACCTAAATAAACCTATTAACCCCTAAACCACCCCCCCACATCGTAACAAACTAAATTAAACTATGATCCCCTAACCCTAACACCCTCTAACTTTAAATTAAACTTACAATATAACTGCCTTCAAATAAATAAAAACTTACCTGTGAAATAAAAAAAACTAAACTTAAACTATAAATAAACCTAATATAACTATTTAAAAAAAAAAAACTAAATTACTAAATTAAAAAATCCTAACTACGATCCTATAACAGTATTATCATTATTTTTAAATAGTGATTAAGAGACTAATTGATTTGTCATCGTTATAAATGGTGTTTGAATGTAAAGAGGTAAATGTATCTGAAATTTGTATCACTGTGATGAGGGGTTATGTAAACAGCTTGATCACTTACATTTTAAGGTCTATTACTATGGCCTACTAGGCAGCCGAAATGCATTTTTGCAACTGATTTGCTGCGCGACTTGTAATCTCGCCCAATATGTATTATTCATCATTTTAAATGTATTTTACCTTTTATTTCTTGTTTAAAATTAATTTGTGCAATGTCCACTACTTCTGTCACAGCCCTACAAAGAGGCTGTGGTCTCTACTGGAAGTCTTATATAGCTTGATATCATAATGTTTCTAGAGTAACATGAACTGATTTACTATTAAGTGAATACTAGATAAACAGGGAGTCAGATCTGCCCATGTTTAGAAGAGGCGGTGTACACTGTGTGCAGATCTCAAAGAAACGGAATACACAATAGTACTATATCCTCAACACCAAATAAAGTACTAAATGGAAAGTACTCACAGGATGAATGGAGATCAACTGTTGTTCTGGAAAACAGCATCAACACTGAATAAAAACATGTACTTGCAAAACTTACAATTAAAATGTGTTTAATAAAAGCTGAAAGTAACCCAAGTAATTGTATCTATTGTTATGTTTTGTTCTCTAAATTGCCAACATGTCAGCTCTCTTATTTCCATGAGGGCAATGGCTACACTGAAAATTGCTCATTTTGTAAGAAAACAAGTAAGTTGTTTGCTGTTTTTTACACAATATTTTTATGTTTACTGTAATTTAATTTTATTTGTTTTTACTAAAGGAGCACTGTTTAATATCCCTTTAAAGTGACACAAATTGCTACTGTTGGTATAGTGTCTAGGAAAGGAGGCAACCCATATCTTTGAATTGTTTTTATGTGTGGCATAACTTTTTTATATGATCATCCATGTTTTTTCTTAAAGTGATGGTAAATCCTAGTTTTTGAAACTCTAGGATTTACCAGTGCTACAAATAAAATACTTTATGCTGAAAGTTTCTTTATTTGCCTGCTGCATATGCCGCGCTGAGCAACTCAGGCTGCCCACGGCAGAGCGCTATTTTATCAAAGAGGTGATGTTAGCTAATAGAGTGCTAGCTATCCATCATAATGCCAACTGCCATCAAAATAGCGTTCTGCCGTGGACGGCCTGAGGCACTCAGGGAGGCATACACTGCAGGCAAATAAAGGAACTTTCAGCATCAAATATTTTATACTTCATGACTGAGGGGTCCATTTATCATTGTGCAGATGGACATGATCCGCTATAGCGAACCATGTCTGCCTCACATCGATAAATGCCGACAGCATACGCTGTCGGCATTTATCATTGCACCAGCAGTTCTTGTGAACTGCTGGTGCAACACCGCCCCCTGCAGATTCACGCCAATCAACCCGATCGTATTGGATCGGGTTGATTTTCGGCGATGTCTGTCCGCCGCATCAGAGCAGGCGGACAGGTTATGGAGAAGCGGTCTTTAGATCGCTGCTTCATAACTTGTGTTTCTGGCGAGCCAGAAAACACGGAGCATCAAACTCCATTCGAAGCTTGATAAATAGAATCCTGAAAGTCCCTTTTACTTGTAGCACTGGTAAATCCTAGTATTTCAAAAACACTAGGATTTACCATCACTTTAACTGATAATTCTAAATCTTTATGTAAATGTGTTTTTAATCCTGCTCTTCATCTGGTCTCATAACGCTTGAAGAAGTGTCGAAAATAAAACATTATTAGAATCAAAGACAATGTCAGTCAATGACAGGACTCCTCATTTGCTTTCATGCAGGATTCTTTACCATAAAACCAGAGTGATACATATTAACAATACTGATGGCTTTCATTTCAAATGGCAGTGAAAAGACATAAATCCTTAATTCATGATGCTTTAACAGTAGCTGAGACAAAAAGAGGAATGTAATGTCGCTGATCCATCTGTTTCCCCTGACCCTGACCTGCCATCTGTCTGGGAAAAATAGTATGGCACTAATACCACTGTGCCTGTGTTTTAGGATTAGAGCGATTATTTAGAACAGAACAGTTTTAAAGCAGATCCAGAACAATAGACATGCCAACCTAAAAGCTCTTATGCTGCTGTTAGAATAGAGAAAATATTTGATGAAAACAAGGCAATTAATATTAGTGACAAGAAAATAAGTATGTATGATTGTTTCTTTAATGTTTAAAACCATTAGCATCAAGAAAACAGCCAGTGCATAATGCAAATTGACAAAAATAAACATTGTCAAGTCCGAATAAGAAACTAAATAAGAAATTAAATCCAAAATCCAGAAATCTTTTAATACTGGCTTGTATCTTAGCTAATGCTCACCTGTGAGATCCCCTTATCTAAGGAAACTGGACAGAATTGACCAATCTCCATTTTACCACCTTACTGACCCCTTTATTTATGGTGAATGTCTATTATAGGATAGTTAGAGAAGGTATCCGGATGAGTATTTGGTATGAGCCAAGATATAGAAAATTCTGTAATTTGGTCTTAAAGGTATATGAAACAAAAATAAATTATTTTTTGTGATTCAGACAGAGCATACAATCCTATATAATAAAAGGTCAAGTGTGTTAATCCAAAGCTGTCATGCACAGTAGAGACTGCACGCGAGGACAAACACACTTGGCCTACCTCACTTAGCATCTGGCGTGGAGTGGGCATGGCCAGACGGGCGTGACGCGGATGGGGTCGGGCATGATGTGGTCGGGGCCTAGCATGACGCGGCCATGGCGGGGCATGGCCGGACGGGGCTTAGGCGGGGCCGGTTGCGCCGTGAGAGATAGAGAGCTCTAAAGAGGGGGGATAAAGAGAGGGAAGAGAGACAGCAAAAGAGAGGGGGGAGAGAGCAAAAGAGGGGCATAGAGAGAGCAAAAGAGAGGGGGAGAGAGAGCAAAAAGAGGGGGGAAAGAGAGAGAGCAAAAGAGAGGAAGAAAGAGACAGCAAAAGAGAGAGGGGAGAGAGAGAGCTCAAAAGAGAGGGGGAGAGAGCGTCAAAGAGAGGGGGAGAGAGAGCGCAAAAGAGAAGGGGGAGAGAGTGCGCAAAAGAGAAGGGGGAGAGAGCACAAAAGAGAAGGGGAGAGAGCACAAAAGAGAGGGGTGAGAGAGCGCTAAAGAGAGTGGGGAGAGAGAGCAAAAGAGGGGGAGAGAGAGCAAAAGAGAGGTGGGGAGAGCGCGAAAGAAGGGAGAGAGAGCGCAAAAGAGGGGGGAGAGAGAGCAAAAGAGGGGGGAGAGAGAGCAAAAGAGAGGGGAGAGAGAGCGCAAAAGAGGGGGGAGAGAGCGCAAAAGAGGGGGAGAGAGCACAAAAGAGGAGGGAGAGTGAGCAAAAGAGGGGAGAGAGAGAGCAAAAGAGAGGGGAAAGAGCGCAAAAGAGAGGGGAAGAGAGCGCAAAAGAGAGGGGGAGAGAGCGCAAAAGAGTGGGGAGAGGGCGCAAAAGAGGGGGGAGAGCGCAAAAGAGGGGGGAGAGAGTGCAAAAGAGGGGGGGAGAGAGAGCAAAAGAGAGGGGAAAGAGCGCAAAAGAGGTGGGGAGAGAGCGCAAAAGAGAGGGGGAGAGAGCGCAAAAGAGGGGGGAGAGTGCGCAAAATAGGGGAGAGAGAGGAAAAGAGGGGGAGAGAGAGAGCAAAAGAGGGGGGAGAGAGCAGAAGAGGGGCGGGGAAGAGAGCGCAAAAGAGAGGGGAGAGAGAGGGAGCAAGGGTTTGAACCGCGGTACTTAAAAAAATTGGCCCGTGTACATTTTAAGACTAGTTTAAAAATAAATAAATACATGTACTTCTATTATCGAATTTGCTTCTTTCCCATGGTATTCTTTGTTGAAGGGATAACTAGTTGGTGTCTGGAACACTACATAGCAGGAAAATGTGCTGCCATCTAGAGCTCTTGCATATGGATACTATTCTTGCAAAACTACTGCCATCTAGTGCTCTAGACACATGCATGCTCCTGAGCTTATGTCCCTGCTTTTCAACAAAAGTTACCAACAATGAGACAAGTGCAAAGCAATAAAGAAATTGATTAAGGGAAAAAAGATACACGTGATGAATATACTTAATTTTTTTTTTATTATTATTTATTTTAGAATAACAGAATTTAATGTCATTCTTCCAGACCATGGGGATGTTGACTGTTGGACAAACAGCTTGTAATGAAAGGAAAGTACTAGAAATTGTAAAATCACCAAATGACTGAGTTCAGAACATGATACATCTCCTTCTACTGCCAAAGAGTTGAAAAATGCCATTGTTAAATGAGCCCCTGAAGCCAATTGCCGATGTGCAGGAGAAAAGAAAATACTGTATTCTTGCAGAATAACAAATAGAAAATGTATTTTCTTCCAGTCTTGTGTTCTGGTGACATAAGTGCATAAGCATCTGACACATCACCTCTATACAATCGTTATCTACACAATAAGAAGGAATCATTATATAGTTTGCAACATGAGTCTGAAACAACCTTGAGTAGAAATTCTGAACCTGTTGTTACACTACTTTGTCCTTATGGAGAATAAAATATGGTTCTGCCATTAAAACATCTGAAACATAAGAAGTAATAGCCACCAGCAATAAAGCAATATGATTTTTAAAGGGACTGTAAACACTTCCGGATTGTATTATAAAATGTTTTATTATACATATGAAAACAGCTTTGCAAAATATTTTCATGATTTAATTTGCCTCTTTTTCCTGTAATTTATGTCTGAAAATTAAAGGGATATTCCAGCCTTATTACTTGTTTTTTGACTGATGACGTTTGCTAGATTTTAACAACATTTGTAATATAAACGTTTTATAAATTTGTAGCCGTTTTTTTTTTATATTTCTATTAGTAGTTTTGTTTGTTTCCACTGCCCAGTTTTCTTTACCTTTCTGAATCCAATCCGATGCAGCATACATTAATACGAGCGGTGCTGAGTCTCATGAACTTTTTTACTGGAGCGCGCACACACGCGCAGTTAAAAATTATGTCATCAGAGCCTGTCAGAAGCCGGGCTAAGGAGGCGGAGCCGCATTTAGCTGCTGTTGACATTAGCGAGTGGCTCCATGTCAGTTGTGAAATAGATTAATTCAGTGTTAATTGCAAAAACATATACTGTATGTGACTTGTCAAACTCCATCAAAATTATTCAAGGTAAAAAAAAATGGAATGTGAAATAAAAAGGTTATACAAAGAATTACGTCAGATTGCATATGGATTTCTTAAGCATAACTCCATAATATAACTTTGAAAAGTAAAAAAAAAATATTTTAACGTTTTTTTTTTTTCTTTTTAAATAAATGACAACCTTTAATCAAACATTATACATTTTTTAATAATTACCTTAGTTGGGATATTTTTATACACATTCAATGGGGATTATAAGATCACAAAGCTTATGTGTACACAAAACCGAAATACAAAAATATTGTATGCGTGTGTATATATAAATATATATTTGTGTGTGTATGTACTGTATATGTTATGAGCTGCTTATTCTATTTTCATTATTTTATATGTCTAACCAAACTTTTCCTTTTCTTTTACTGAACTCTTCTCTGAAACTGCAGATATATTACTTCTGTATTTTCCAGCAATTCACTTATAACCTAATAACCTACATATCTGCATTTTTCTAACAACTTGCTTCTAACCTAATAAGTTACACATACATATAACTTTGTTTTGGCTTTTTCTCATAGATTGTTTTCTAGATGTCTTAAAATCAAGGCCTCTTTGTCTAGTATTATTTTTCCAACCCAATTAGTATCTGGCCAAATTCCAAGAAAGCATATCTTACTAATTCTAACATAGAGAACCATTTTTTTTAGCAACCACTAATCACGTGAGATTTATTGGCCAATCATTATCAGCCAATTAGCTCTCTGCTTTGTAAGGAACTGTAATAGTATAAAAATGCATGTATATGAAAATGTGTTAGTCTTGCGTTGCTGTGTTTTTGTACTGGGACACTGTTGTAACAGTGTAATAAAGATTATCTCTCCTGAGGTGAGCCCTTGTTTGATAAATATCTGGTCTAGACCTCTTTATTACTGCACCTGAGACGAGCTCACTCATGACAGTAACTTGGCGACTCTGGTGGGAAGTGCTTCAGGTCGACCTTCCGTGCCTCCCTGGCTGGGAATCAACATATGCGCGCACCCATCTGATTCAGGTCTATAGCTTACCTGTGGGAGGCTTTGTCTTGTTGGCCAGGGAATCTCGGGGGGCGATAAGGGAGTACGCCCTGAGGAACAGACCACAAACAACGGACACAATCTACCCCTTGGACCGGTCTGTGAGTGTCTTCTTGTCTTTTGTGTTCATGTACGTGTAATATATGTTGTGGGTCTTTTACCCTGTTTTTGTTTTATATACTGGATCACTAATAAATTCAGTGGGACATCTGTCTGGCAGTTAAACACCATTAGGGTGCCAGCCCACTATAAAATAAAGTTTCAGGTGGTAGTGATTTTACAGAGGCAGAAATAGTGATCCAAGACATATTGTGACTTGAGACTATAGTGCTAATCTCTCCCACTAAGCAGGGACGTTGAGGTAGTGTCCGCCCAGTAACTGCAGGGACTTGATTGACTATAGTGCTAATCTCTCCCACTAAGCAGCGACGTTAAGGAATTGTCAGTCCGAAAACTGCAGAGACTTGATTAGGGATTAGAGTGAGGTGTGGATTTTGATGGGTTAAAGTGCCCCTGTTTTTGGTCTAATTTTTGTAGACTGGGTACTTTGTCATCAAAATTTACATTCACTTTAAGGAACAGGGATATAATAATGTAATCCTGGTTGTCTAATGTAGACAAAGACTCTCCCCTTGTTAAAGTATATACAAATTAGGGAAAACTCAGTACTGCTTGGTTATAAAAAAATAGACCTTATACTTTGTGCACAGAGCTCTGAGTTTCCTATACTCTCAGCCTTGATCCTGAATTAAGGTGGCCGAGATTTGGGTCCTTTGAGCTCCCTAAATTAATTGTCCTCCGCAATCTTCTGGTTGATATATGCCCTTGAGAATAGTAGAGTTGCGGATGTCAAAACCCAAATGAAAATGTGTTTTCTGTATTACTAAAAGTTTCATGTATGTTAACACTGCTTTAGAATAAATGCTGGGAGTGAAATATTTGAAGTATGTGAGATTATATGATTTTTTTGTGTACAATCGCTGCAAAAGCAAGCTGGCCTTGATGTCTGATGCAGGCTAGAGCTGTGTGTGTGTATCAGGGATTCTTAGCTAAGAAATTTGACGCTGTAATGATTTGCTTGTTATTGCTGTAACTTGGTTTTAAAGTCATATGTATGTTCTTAATTTTGTGTGCCAATAATAGCATTTTTTTTTTAGTTTTAAGTGATATTTGTTTTATGCATGGGCTGATGAGAGATTTAATGTGTTTCCATCTGTTTGAGGCATATAAAATATATTGTTTTTTGCAAATGAAGTAACTAAGGACTTTGAAAGTGCGATGGTGTGTGTGATTTTTGTCACACTCTAGTAAATATGTAAATATGAGAGTTTTTCTGGTATATGATTAATGGGTTAAGTATGTTGTATTTGCAAGAGTTTGTGGGTAAAAAAAAAAACTTGTCTTGTTTGCCATTGGAATTCTGCTTTATTATGGACTGTGTGTCATTAGATGTATGTATTTGGGTCTGTTTCTTTTGCAATAAATATTTTAGTATATGCAGGTTGTGATGCAGTGGGGAGGTGGAGTTTTGATGGTAAATAAGACAACAAGGTTGAATATATAATATACATGATAAATGGTCAGCCCTTATGGGGACAGTACACTGTAAAGTTGTTTTTATATTGATGCATTTTCAATGACTTTATACCAGCTGCATAGTATGAAATGTAGGAGAAATTGCATTTGCAAGTTTATTTGTAAATATGAAGTAGCTGGTTTTGTGTTTTTAAAACACTTTTATTGCAATGGGTTGAATTTCAGATAATAAGCATATCTCATTGTGTTCGTTATCTTATATTTGTCTGTAAAACTGGAGCTCAGTGCTTAGACAGAGCAATGGAAAATTGTCATTTTATTACTTAAAGGGCCAGTTCACTCATGGGAAAGGAGTTAATGAGCAGCAATAACACTGTATTAACAAGTAAAGGAGATAATACATAAAATGTAGCAGTTTGTAAAATATATATATTGTTTTTACATTTTTTTATCCTCTTCTTTGCAGTTCAGCTAAATGTCCCTGGAATGCCCTGATAAAAGGGCAGTGCTACAATGCTCTATTACCCCGCCCTATGGCCAATCAAAGTGCTTTAGTAAATGATATGCTAAAGACAGTAAACCTCCAATGTGTACACACAATCAGCAGCTAAAAAAATAAATTAAAATATCACTCCCCACACTTTACATTTAACTGTCTCTGGGAGCATAATAATTGCATAAGACCTGGATGATTTTTTTATATTTTTTTTATATTGTTTTAGAATACTTTGGTTACATAATCACCTTGTGCACAGACCCTTCCTTGTATATATAATATAAAACCTGCCGTTTAGATAGCAGAAATGTAGGTAGGCAGTGTAAATCAATCCTCTCTGTAATGCAAACTGAACTGAAATCTGTGCTGCAATCTAGGAGACTAGCAGTGGAAAAAAAAAGTTACATTTGTTTTCCAGCTTATTGAGGCTTCATGCCGATACTAGTGGACAGATATGATAGATGCCGATGATTGTTGATTTGACTTCTGAGTTGAATACATACAGGTCTGTGTAAAAGTCTGTTCTAATACAGGAGTGGAATCGCATGTTGCAAACGTTTTCTTTTTTTCTCTTCAAATAAGTTGCAAACGGAGAGATATCACTGACCTGAATGTATTCAAGCTCTAAAAAAACAAACAAAAAAAAAACTGCTCAACACGGAACCAGGGGGTGGAGCATGTGCTATGCACTGAAGGCAGGGAAACCAAAGTGGCCGCAGAAAAAAAAATATTTAAAGGGGTATAGGCAAACTGATATAAAATCTGAGATTTAAAAAAAAAATATTTACAGAGAAAGAAAATTAGGTTTATTGTATGCTCAGCACTAGTATATTTAACTATGTTAGCAGTTTCAATAAAAAATATTTTTAATTTTGGTAAACTGTCCCTTTAACTATCCTGTACCCCACTGTGAGTGTGATTTCTTATGCTGGCTTGTTTACTTAGGCTGATTGATAGATGAGACTCCAGTATAAAACTTTTACTATAGGTGGGTATACCACAGGCTAAATCAGCTATTTCAAATGTCAAAATAGAGGAATGGAGCTTGTACAGGGACATTCTTTACACATTTATGTGCCACACGCAGTACACCTCTTACTCAATCAGAAAAATACACAACATTTTTTTAAACCAACGTCTCACTAGGTATGAGACATTGCTTCTTGTACCTTCTAATATCACTATCATCCACTATATCTCTCTCAACCCAGCAACTTTGTTACCTCTGCCTGATGATGGTACCCCACACCATGACTGTTTATCTGTATCTCTCTTTTCCTCCAAACCAAGGCATTACCTCTCTGATGTGCCTCTACCTAACCTGGATTGGACACTGTTCTGTGATGGAAGTTTGAGGATGGTGAACGGTTCTCGTCAGTCCAGCTATGCTGTAGTCATGACAGATTCTGTTATAGAGGCCCGAGCCCCTCCCATCTCACTACAGTGCCCAAGTGGCTGAGCTACATGCACTCACACTTGCTTGTCAGCTCTCAAAGGACAGGTCAGTAAACATTTACACTGATAGTAAATATGCTTTAGGGATTGTATACGCCACTGGCCAATTATGGAAATTAAGGGGTTTTCTAACTTCTGCTGGTGCCCAAATTGGTGAAAAGGACAAGGAAGTTGTGTAACCCTGCGCTGGGAAAAGGTAATTAGTAAGCCAAGGAAAACAGGAGAAACCCTTATCTCCAAATAACTACCAGAAAAATATATAATTTAAACAGCCTCTTCCTCAAAAGAGAGAAAAATACTTTTAAATACCTTGGCCCTGCAGATTGCGGCTAAAACTAATGATAAGGGGATATGCTCTGTTATAAGTCAAGATGCACAAAGTAAATGCTTGGCCTCAGAGTTGGATAACAATATAAAAAATATTTATTTAATACAATATGTTTAAAAGCTGATCAGCGGGTGAATGGATTAACAAGATGTAACAAATATTTGCAACATATGTTTGCACAAGAAATTGCAGCACAAATTAACTAAAGTGAGTAATAACTAAATACACATAAGTAAAAACTAAAAACTAAAAACACCTATCGAAATAGACCATAAACAAACTAAATAAACTAAATAAGTGTAGCATCAAATAAATAAATAACAAAACAAAATTAAATAAATGATTAGTAAAAAATGAGGACAAATTGAGCCCTGTAATGGATCCAGACGGTGGAATTCACAACGGAGATAGTAGACATCCACAGCTGAAGTTAGGTTTGACAGAGTGGTGCTGGAACGAGAAATTGATCCAGATAAAACAGAAGCAGAAAACCAAAATTAAGGTGTTCACTTTTACTTACACCATGTCTTGGCGATGAAATCCTTTGAGTGAGCTGCAGCAGAGCCAGGTGAGCCTTGAAAGCGGTAAAGATTTTCCTTTTTGTGATCCCGCTCAAGTTTGGAACAAACACAGATACCGGTATGTGAAAGTGGTGCAGCGTCGAATGACGTGTGGTGGGAGGAGCAATGCGTTTCAGCCCGATCAGGGCCTTTGTCAAGCTCCAGAAGAGTGTCTGGCAGAGACTTTTAAACCTGTATAGGCTGATACTCATTGGTTAACAGTTACTAATAGGCATGCCAGTACAGACGCAAGGTAAAATGATAGCAACAATTTTGCTACAGACAACACAATTAATTTGTTACTTTATGTCATATTTACAGTAATCATTATCCTTATAAGCAAAATTGTAAAAATAAAAACTTAATATACAATGAATAATCCATATGGTTATTTGAACCTTTCCTTTCTGAGGCCAATAGATTGGAAGAAAAAAAAGGAATACTTTTTCCTTCTTTGTGCAAAAATAGCGACTTGTAGCAAAGAACATCATATTAGTTAGCCTTAAAAACCTTTGCTTACTTGAATAATATACAGAAATTGTTATTAAAATAGAAAACCATTAATAAAAAATCCAAAAAAGTCTAATAAAAAATCTAAAAATCAAAAAATCAAAAAACATAAATTAATCTCTAAGGTAGCAACCTATATCAAAATCAATATTTAAACCATTAGGATTTAAAAGTTTTTAAATCAAAAATCCATTTGACTTCTTTTTTAATAAGTTCAGACTGAATATTACTACCTCTCCAATTGTGCTTTATTTTTTCAATTCCCATATAGGAAAAGTATTCAAGGTTACCATTATTGCAAGCTGCAAAGTGTTTTGGCACAGGAAGGTCTTTATTTCTATCTGAGTCATGCTTCTCAATTGACCATATATGCTCACGTATACGGTCACGTAGCGGTCTCTCAGACTCACCTATATACTGTTTGCCACAGCGGCATTGTATTAAATAGATTACATATCTGTCGGAGCATCTAATGGTGTCTTTGATTTTATAGGACTTTTTAGTGACATTAGAAGTAAACTCCTTTTCTTTTCTAGAGTGTTTACATGATTTGCATGTTAAACAAGGAAAAAAACCACTTAATTTTTTGCCTGTTAGATCAGTCTGCTGCTGACTTTTGTTACCTTTAGATCTTTTTTTATTTTCAGTAGGGGCCAAAATAGTTTTTAAATTCCGTGCCCTTTTATACACTATTTGAGGTTTAGCAGGTATTATAGTGCTAAGATGTTCATCATTCTTAAGAATACAACAATGTTGGTTCAAGATCTTTTCAACTAAATGTTTATTACTGCAGTAACTGGTGATGAATGGAATGAAAGATTTGTCCTCATTTTTTTGTAATTTCCTATTCTGAGAGATTGTACTTCTATAAACTAATTCTTGCCTATTAACATCTAACCTCTCTTCGTATTTTTTCACCTTGGGTGGTGACAACTGGTGTGATGAATATAGCTGTTGGCATCTACACTTTTAAAGTGTGTTTTAGATAGGATCTTATGATTATCAGTGAATAATTCTAAGTCTAGAAAACTAATTTTTGACTTTTTTCATGTGTAAATTTAAGATTTAGTTCATTATTATTCATTAAGAGTATAAATTCATCTAATAAATGTTCATCACCTCTCCAAATAATGAGAATGTCATCTATGTAGCGACTATATGACACCAGGTTTGCTCCAAATGCATTATTGGCAAGAAATGACTCTTCCCAATGTCCCATAAACAAATTTGCATAACTTGGAGCAAACCTGGTGCCCATAGCCGTACCTCTTTCTTGGTTATAAAATTGATTATTGTAATTAAAAAAATTATGTGTTAAAATAAATTTGATAGATTCCAATAGAAATTCTCTTTGTTCATTTTTCATCATACTGTCTTTGTCTTAAAAGTATTTTATAGATCTTAGGCCATCTGCATGTTTAATGCAGGTGTACAAAGATGTGACATCGCACGTGACAAGAAGAAAATCCTCTTGCCACGGGATGTTCTCTATAAGTCTTAAGACATCAGTAGAGTCTTTTAAATAAGAAGCAAGGGACCTAACATATTTTTGAAGGAAGAAATCTAGATACTCAGAAAGATTGGATGTGAGAGACCATATGTCCGATATAATGGGCCTACCGGGTGGGTTGGTCAGAGATTTATGAATCTTCGGTAAACAATATAACAAAGGTATTTTTGGGAATTTTGGGAGTAAATAATTCTTTTCCTTCACACTTAATATTCCTTTCTCAAAGGCATCATTTAATAATTTTAACAGTACATCTGTGTATTTTTTGGTTGGATCAAGGGATAGTTTAATATAAGTATCTTTATCTTTGAGGATATTGTCACATATGGAATCATAATCTATCGCATCAAGGACAATGATGCCTCTGCCCTTATCAGCGGGCTTTATGACTAAATCTTCACTCTCTAGTTGAGTATTATTAGAGAACTAGAGAGTGAAGATTTAGTCATAAAGCCCGCCGATAAGGGCGGAGGCATCGTTGTCCTTGATGCAATAGATTATGATTCCATATGTGACAATATCCTCAAAGATAAAGATACTTATATTAAACTATCCCTTGATCCAACCAAAAAATACACCGATGTACTGTTAAAATTATTAAATGATGCCTTTGAGAAAGGAATATTAAGTGTGAAGGAAAATAATTATTTACTCCCAAAATTCCCAAAAATACCTTTGTTATATTGTTTACCGAAGATTCATAAATCTCTGACCAACCCACCCGGTAGGCCCATTATATCAGGAATAGGGTCTCTCACATCCAATCTTTCTGAGTATCTAGATTTCTTCCTTCAAAAATATGTTAGGTCCCTTGCTTCTTATTTAAAAGACTCTACTGATGTCTTAAGACTTATAGAGAACATCCCGTGGCAAGAGGATTTTCTTCTTGTCACGTGCGATGTCACATCTTTGTACACCTGCATTAAACATGCAGATGGCCTAAGATCTATAAAATACTTTTAAGACAAAGACAGTATGATGAAAAATGAACAAAGAGAATTTCTATTGGAATCTATCAAATTTATTTTAACACATAATTTTTTTAATTACAATAATCAATTTTATAACCAAGAAAGAGGTACGGCTATGGGCACCAGGTTTGCTCCAAGTTATGCAAATTTGTTTATGGGACATTGGGAAGAGTCATTTCTTGCCAATAATGCATTTGGAGCAAACCTGGTGTCATATAGTCGCTACATAGATGACATTCTCATTATTTGGAGAGGTGATGAACATTTATTAGATGAATTTATACTCTTAATGAATAATAATTAACTAAATCTTAAATTTACACATGAAAAAAGTAAGTCAAAAATTAGTTTTCTAGACTTAGAATTATTCACTGATAATCATAAGATCCTATCTAAAACACACTTTAAAAGTGTAGATGCCAACAGCTATATTCATCACACCAGTTGTCACCACCCAAGGTGGATAGAAAATATCCCAAAGGGTCAGTTTCTACGTGTTAAGAAAAACTGCTCTAACATGTTGGATTTTGACAACCAGTCAGAAAAACTCACCCAAAAATTTATAGAAAGAGGCTATCTAAAGAGTAAGATTGAAAAAATACGAAGAGAGGTTAGATAGGCAAGAATTAGTTCATAGAAGTACAATCTCTCAGAATAATAAATTACAAAAAAATGAGGACAAATCTTTCATTCCATTCATCACCAGTTACTGCAGTAATAAACATTTAGTTGAAAATATCTTGAACCAACATTGGAGTATTCTTAAGAATGATGAACATCTTAGCACTATACTACCTGCTAAACCTCAAATAGTGTATAAAAGGGCACGGAATTTAAAAACTATTTTGGCCCCTACTGAAAATAAAAAAAGAACTAAAGGTAACAAAAGCCAGCAGCAGACTGATCTAACAGGCAAAAAATTAAGTGTTTTTTTTCCTTGTTTAACATGCAAATCATGTAAACACTCTAGAAAAAAAAAGGAGTTTACTTCTAATGTCACTAAAAAGTCCTATAAAATCAAAGACACCATTAGATGCTCCGACAGATTTGTAATCTATTTAATACAATGCCGCTGTGGCAAACAGTATATAGGTGAGTCTGAGAGACCGCTACGTGACCGTATACGTGAGCATATATGGTCAATTGAGAAGCATGACTCAGATAGAAATAAAGACCTTCCTGTGCCAAAACACTTTGCAGCTTGCAATAATGGTAACCTTGCATACTTTTCCTATATGGGAATTGAAAAAATAAAGCACAATTGGAGAGGTAGTAATATTCAGTCTGAACTTATTAAAAAAGAAACCAAATGGATTTTTGATTTAAAAACTTTAAATCCTAATGGTTTAAATATTGATTTTGATATAGGTTGCTACCTTAGAGATTAATTTATGTTTCTTTCACTGTTAATGTTCCTTTATCCCCCATAAGCCACCTTCACACATTAATTATTCAAGGCATTTTGATTTTTTGATTTTTAGATTTTTTATTAGACTTTTTGGATTTTTTATGAATGGTTTTCTATTTTAATAACAATTTCTGTATATTATTCAAGTAAGCAAAGGTTTTTAAGGCTAACTAATATGATGTTCTTTGCTACAAGTCGCTATTTTTGCACAAAGAAGGAAAAAGTATTCCTTTTTTTTTCTTCCAATCTATTGGCCTCAGAAAGGAAAGGTTCAAATAACCATATGGATTATTCATTGTATATTAAGTTTTTATTTTTACAATTTTGCTTATGAGGATAATGATTACTGTAAATATGACATAAAGTAACAAATTAATTGTGTTGTCTGTAGCGAAATTGTTGCTATCATTTTACCTTGCGTCTGTACTGGCATGCCTATTAGTAACTGTTAACCAATGAGTATCAGCCTATACAGGTTTAAAAGTCTCTGCCAGACACTCTTCTGGAGCTTGACAAAGGCCCTGATTGGGCTGAAACGCATTGCTCCTCCCACCACAAGTCATTCGACGCTGCACCACTTTCACAGACCGGTATCTGTGTTTGTTCCAAACTTGAGCGGGATCACAAAAAGGAAAATCTTTACCGCTTTCAAGGCTCACCTGGCTCCGCTGCAGCTCACTCAAAGGATTTCATCGCCATTGCAGAAACCAAGACATGGTGTAAGTAAAAGTGAACACCTTAATTTTGGTTTTCTGCTTCTGTTTTATCTGGATCAATTTCTCGTTCCAGCACCACTCTGCCAAACCTAACTTCAGCTGTGGATGTCGACTATCTCCGTTGTGAATTCCACCGTCTGGATCCATTACAGGGCTCAATTTGTCCTCATTTTTTACTAATCATTTATTTTATTTTGTTTTGTTATTTATTTATTTGATGCTACACTTATTTAGTTTATTTAGTTTGTTTATAGTCTATTTCGATAGGTGTTTTTAGTTTTTACTTATGTGTATTTAGTTTTTACTCATTTTAGTTAATTTTTGCTGCAATTTCTTGTGCAAACATATGTTGCAAATATTTGTTACATCTTTTTAATCCATTCACCCGCTGATCAGCTTTTAAACATATTGTATTAAATAAATATTTTTTATATTGTTATCCAGCTCTGACGCCAAGCATTTACTTTGTGCATCTTGACTTATAACAGAGCATATCCCCTTATCATTAGTTTTAGCCGCAATCTGCAGCGCCAAGGTATTTAAAAGTCTTTTTCTCTCTTTTGAGGAAGAGGCTGTTTAAATTATATATTTTTCTGGTGCCCAAATTGCCAATGCACCACAAGTTTCTGCACTCCTTGACACACCCACTCACAGGAACCCATTTCACTTTGTAATAGTTATGATGATCAAATTGCTTAGCATGCAGCTTCTCTACCATTTATCCTTCTCTCACCCCCACTCACAAACCTCACCCTCTTGACACTACATTGTCTTCTCTTTACACTTCTCTTCCTGAACAAACTGTTCACTTCTGGACTATTCTTGGTCTTACCTGTGACTCTTTTTGTATCTGGTCCACTCCAGATGGATGCCCTGCTCTACCTCAACCACACTTCTCTCTTATGCTATCCTTTCTGCATAACCAAACACACTGAGGTACCACACAACTTGTTGAAACCATTAACAGACAGTGGTTTGCCCCCCCCCCCATCAAGCTGCAGAATGAGTTGTATTGAATTGTGAGACGTGCTCAATTCAATCCAAGGGGGGAACCTAAAGGCCCACCAGGCGGACGCCCATGGGCATTTCAACCTTTTGAACATTTACAAATTGACTTTTCTAACATACCTCCCTGTAGGGGTTTCAAACATTTGCTTGTGATAGTGGACCAACTTACTGGATGGGTCAAGGCCTTTACTACTAGAACTGTGAAAGCCCAAGAAGTTGCCAAGTGAATGTTAAAATAACTCATACCCAAGTTTGGCCTACCCAGAGTAATATAATCTAATAGAAGAACACATTTCACAAGTAATATTATTCAGCAACTGACATTAGCCTTAGGCTTTACTTGGCATCTCCATACCCCTTGGCATCCAGAAAGCTCAGGCCAAGTGGAAAGAAAGAACCAGACCCTAAAACAGACTATTGCAAAAATTTGTTCTCAAGCAAGCCTTAAATGGGTAGATGCTTTTTGCCCCTAGCACTGTTTGGAACTCGCACAAACCATAGGGGGACCCTCAAGCTATCACCATATGAACTATTGTTTGGTAGGCCACCTCCTTTGTATAGTGCCAACACTTTACACCTGCCTGACCTTGCGGTGGGTGATGTACAATTAACTGCCTATCTTTTGCAACTGCAAAAGCAATTACATTCTCTCCACAGACATGCCTCTCTCTCTCAGCCCTTGCCATTGGATGTGACTGCACACCCCTTCCAGTCAGGTGACTCCATTTTGGTTAAGACTTATCAAAAGAAGTCACTGCAGCCTCTCTGGAAAGGTCCTTACTGGTTTTGCTGACTACTCCAACAGCAATCAAAGTTGCTGAGGTCGATTTTTGGATCGACTACTCCAGGTGTAAAAGATACAGCCCAGACAAAGAAGCAGCCTTCAACTGAGCAAAGAAAGAAGAAGCTGGGGCAACCAAGGCCTCTGAAGAAGGGGTAACCAAGACCCCTGATGACGAGTGGTTAATCCAGACACTTCCTGGTTTGAAACTCAGACTAACCAGAAATAGTGAAATCTCACTAACTGAATGAGTGAAACTGAAAGATCTGTCTTTCTAACTCTTATTTACATTGTCTCACTCCTCTGTTGATATCTTGAGTAACATCCCTCAATATGTCTCCTTTGTTTTGTGTCACACTTTTGACCATGCTCTCTTACTCTATTCCCCAATTTATGTCTTCTGGTCAGTGCGTTTGTCCTAACCCTTTTACTAAATACTCCTGTTCTGGTAACCTTGTATCTGTGGCAGTTTTCCCTCCCACTACTAGCTGCCCAACAAGTAATTATACTCAAAGTTCGCAATAAAAGTCTTAAGGGTTTTGTTATCCAGTCTATTTGCATAGCCCCCACTAGTGAATGTGGTTTGAAAATTATGAAGTGGGTAGCTGAGAAATGAAAGTCACCCCTTCTTGCTTGGCATTCCCCTGCAACTACCTCTGCCACAACCCCTATTTACCCCATGATTCTTTCCCCCATAATGATAATTTACCTAATGCCCAATTGTCCTCAGAGAACGGTCCCTTAGGTGAATAGGGACTAAACTGATATGTTGTCCTACTCCAAACTATAGCCAATCAAACCGAGGGCAATTGTTATATTTGTGCTCGCATTCCCACTCATCATAAGGGGGGTATTCCTCTTATGGGTATTAATGTTGATTTGTTTACCTTTAATTTGTCTAATTTTATTCCTCCAGGTACACCATTGTTCAACCTATCAGGTAATTTTGTCTCTTTGGGAGGCACCTCATATGGTACTATCTGCAGTGAAATTGGCCAAGGTACAGTGCGGTTGGGTGCCTCCCTATGTGAGTATGTAATCTCCAGTAATGGCACTCATTTCCAGTTGGTAAAATTCCTCTGGAATGATCCTGACTGTGAATTATAATCTCACCGCATTTTTTTTTGTTTCCTCCAGGGCCCCAATTGTACTTTTGTTTCCCAATCCCTTGCACAATCTTTCCTTAACAGACCACCCCCTTGGTTGTATTGGATATGTGGACAGACAGCGGTGTCAGTCCTCCCTGGTAACTATACAGCCATCTGCTTCCTGGGTGTGGTAACCCCAGCCGTCCGTGTTGTTCCCATGCTGCCCTTGGGCCCAATTCACAATAAACGTGAATCTGGAAGCTCTCTGCTCCCCCTTGTCCAACAGTATGCTGAAGATTCAACTGGTCGAGCTATCCTCCCGGCTGTTGGTGTCTACCTGAATCATCAGGACATTTTCATGTTATCTGTGATACTACAGACCTTCATGAATGAGAGTGCAGGAGTTGTTCAGAGTGTGGCCCAAGAGTTGAAGCAGCTTAGACAACTAGCATTGCAGAAAAGGATGGCCCTTGATTACCTCCTGGCTTCCCAAGGAGGGGAGGGGAAGGGGGGTAGTCTTGTGAGGAAAGAATGTTGTACATATGTTACTGATCAATCACTTAATTTGAGTCACCATCTCACAGTTATAAGGTCCCTTTCCCAGGATGTCCGAGATGTGATTGATGACAAATTTGGCCTTGGAGGTACTTTTGACCATCTCTTTGATTGGCTACCTAATTTGGGATGGTTACGCTTCCTTTTTCTGTATGGCATTGTTATTATAGTATGCCTTATCCTGATGTGTTGCTGTATACAATGTGTACCTGGTTTAATTTCTACATGCAAGAGTGTTTTCTCTGTGTCCCATTCTTCTCCCAAATACTTGTTTCCCTCTATCCATTTTGAATCTCCCCACCATGTTGAGATCTCTCTTGACCCTGATTTCTTCTGAGTTCACCTACTTCTCTCCTACTTTATGTCTCTTTTGACTTCTGTGCCCTAAAATTCCCTGTCTTATCCCTATGCAGGATGCGCTACGTCCCTAGGATCGTCTAGAACTTTCCTACATTGGAAAACTGGCCACGGACAGACCATGGACCATCATCTACCTTGATGGCCACCCCAGTCGTAGCCTGTATAGCCATACCCCATTCCTTTTTCCCTCCCTGGTGGTTTCTATTTTTTCATTGTCTTTCTGTATTGTTTTATTTTGCTTTCATATTGCATTACCTTATACTTACACTCTCTATATTTCCTTCACAGGTTCAGAATTCCTTCACCTCCAAAACATGCCATGATACTGCCTCACAACCCACTATTCACCATCAACTCTGCAAGAATGATGGGGATTGTTAATTGTTGTTATTGAATCTGGGAGGGGATGTTTCTGCACTATGTCATGTCACACTGCACACATATATATATATATATACAGGGAGTGCAGAATTATTAGGCAAGTTGTATTTTTGAGGATTAATTTTATTATTGAACAACAACCATGTTCTCAATGAACCCAAAAAACTCATTAATATCAAAGCTGAATATTTTTGGAAGTAGTTTTTAGTTTGTTTTTAGTTATTTAGCTATTTTAGGGGGATATCTGTGTGTGCAGGTGACTATTACTGTGCATAATTATTAGGCAACTTAACAAAAAACAAATATATACCCATTTCAATTATTTATTTTTACCAGTGAAACCAATATAACATCTCAACATTCACAAATATACATTTCTGACATTCAAAAACAAAACAAAAACAAATCAGTGACAAATATAGCCACCTTTCTTTGCAAGGACACTCAAAAGCCTGCCATCCATGGATTCTGTCAGTGTTTTGATCTGTTCACCATCAACATTGCATGCAGCAGCAACCACAGCCTCCCAGACACTGTTCAGAGAGGTGTACTGTTTTCCCTCCTTGTAAATCTCACATTTGATGATGGACCACAGGTTCTCAATGGGGTTCAGATCAGGTGAACAAGGAGGCCATGTCATTAGATTTTCTTCTTTTATACCCTTTCTTGCCGCCACGCTGTGGAGTACTTGGACGCGTGTGATGGAGCATTGTCCTGCATGAAAATCATGTTTTTCTTGAAGGATGCAGACTTCTTCCTGTACCACCGCTTGAAGAAGGTTTCTTCCAGAAACTGGCAGTAGGACTGGGAGTTGAGCTTGACTCCATCCTCAACCCGAAAAGGCCCCACAAGCTCATCTTTGATGATACCAGCCCAAACCAGTACTCCACCTCCACCTTGCTGGCGTCTGAGTCGGACTGGAGCTCTCTGCCCTTTACCAATCCAGCCACGGGCCCATCCATCTGGCCCATCAAGACTCACTCTAATTTCATCAGTCCATAAAACCTTAGAAAAATCAGTCTTGAGATATTTCTTGGCCCAGTCTTGACATTTCAGCTTGTGTGTCTTGTTCAGTGGTGGTCGTCTTTCAGCCTTTCTTACCTTGGCCATGTCTCTGAGTATTGCACACCTTGTGCTTTTGGGCACTCCAGTGATGTTGCAGCTCTGAAATATGGCCAAACTGGTGGCAAGTGGCATCTTGGCAGCTGCACGCTTGACTTTTCTCAGTTCATGGGCAGTTATTTTGCGCCTTGGTTTTTCCACACGCTTCTTGCGACCCTGTTGACTATTTTGAATGAAACGCTTGATTGTTCGATGATCACGCTTCAGAAGCTTCGCAATTTTAAGAGTGCTGCATCCCTCTGCAAGATATCTCACTATTTTTGACTTTTCTGAGCCTGTCAAGTCCTTCTTTTGACCCATTTTGCCAAAGGAAAGGAAGTTGCCTAATAATTATGCACACCTGATATAGGGTGTTGATGTCATTAGACCACACCCCTTCTCATTACAGAGATGCACATCACCTAATATGCTTAATTGGTAGTAGGCTTTCGAGCCTATACATCTTGGAGTAAGACAACATGCATAAAGAGGATGATGTGGTCAAAATACTCATTTGCCTAATAATTCTGCACTCCCTGTATATATATATATATATAGGAATGTTTAGGTAGTTGTCTACTCTACCCGATGGCTCTTAGCGTCCGGTAATAGCGGAATAGTCTACTACATAACAACTTCACTCCTACCTTGTTTTTGCTTACCCTATTGTAGTCCTGTGAATCATCTTGGACGGCAGCACCCATGTACTAATAGCATTGTGATTGTCAAACCGCCATGAGTCACATTGAGTTTTTGTGATTGCAGCACTTTGACGTTTGCGATCAAAGGGGGGAATGTTATGAGCTGCTTATTCTATTTTCATTATTTTTTTTTTTTTAAATATATGTTTTTATTAAATTTTCAATTGGTTTTGTACAGAAAAGAAAACAAATAATCTATTATCACAATACACTGCAACATTTGTAGAATATCAGCATTGTTATTACATCCTCTTAGACTTTATATTAAACAAAAGAGAAGGAAAAGGAAAAGGAAATGAGAGAACGAGAAGAAAAGAGAGGCAAATACATTTATATAGTTTGTATCTGTGCGATCCATTGTGTGATTATATAAATCCTCTTTTACAATTAACTCCATCACCCGTTCAATATGTTTGACCCATGACACTGTCCGCTCTGTTTAACCAATGTTTGCTGGGTCCTGTTCCCAGAAGAATATTACCTCCAGAATGAAGTTTTTTTCCCTATATAACTATAGTACATTTTTTCTAGCTTAAGTACCATAGTGACCTCCGATATCCACTGTTCTAGACTAGGAATCTCTAATTTCTTCCACTTTCTAGGGATCAGTCTTTTCGCGCAGGTTATCATGCAGGATAATAATTTCCCTCTGTATACACAACCTAAGTTAGGGGTTTGATTCAGTAATATCATGGAGGGGTTAAGTGTTATGTCAAGTTTTATTACGTCTCTAATGTAAGTGTTTATCTGGTCCCAGAAAGGTCTCAATTTTGGGCATGACCACCAGATATGGGTCATGGTTCCTATTTCTCCACAGTGTCTCCAACAAAGAGGCGACACTGACGGAAAAATGTTGCATAATCTATGTGGAGTTAAATACCATCTGGATAGTATCTTGAAATTTAGTTCCACTAAGTTAAGTGAGATGGATGATTTTTTAGTAGAGATGAACGATTGAGACCACTGTTCTTCAGTAATTTCTAATTGTAGCTCATGTTCCCATTGTTTTGTGTAGGACGGCTTAGTGTTAGGCGTCTGCTTACTCAATATTGCGTAAATCAAGGAAATATGTGATTTTGTCGAGGAAGTGGATGTGCATAGGTTCTCAAATGATGTAAGGGCTCTCAGAAGTTCATTCTTTTGTGGGTCTGTCATAACTGAGTGTCTCGTTTGTAAGTATATGTACCACTTGTCAAAAGGTGGGCCTATTTCTTCTTTTAGGTCGTGTTGGCTTTTAAACAGGCCTTTTTGTATCAGTGTGTGGATAGGGACATTTACATAGTTGGGGCAGGAGGTGGTTAAACCCTCCAAATTGTCTGGAAAGAAGTATGGGTTATGGAATATGGGGGATAAGGGGGAGATCTTCGTAGAGAGTGTGTTGTGGTCTTTAAGTATTTTATCCCATGTATCTAGAGTGGATTTAATCAGTGGGTTGGTCCTTGTCTGATATGGTCTGTGTTTTTTTAGTAGCCAGGGTAAGCTAGACATGTTGGGCGTGTTTATTAATTGTGCCTCCATCTGGACCCACTGTTTTGATGGGTTGTTATGACTCCATGCTACTATCCGTGCTAGGATAGTTGCTAAGTAATAATTCCTAAGGATCGGGACACTCAGTCCCCCGTCTTCTTTGGCAAGGTATAAAGTCTTTCTAGCTACTCTCGGTTTACTGTATGCCCAGATGAATGATTCTATGCGTTTTTGATGGGTGTTAAAGAAGTGTTGGGGTATATCTATAGGTAGCGCTTGGAACAAGTAGAGATATTTGGGTATTATTGACATTTTGATCGCATTTATGCGCCCCATCCATGACAGATGACCCTGTCTATGCCAGGTGCCTAATAGTTGGTTTATTCCTTCGTATAAAGGTGTAAAGTTTTTAGTGTATATCTCCGATGGGTTATCTGGGATGATTGTCCCGAGGTAAGTGACCGACTTGACTATGTCGAATTGTGTATGATCGGTGATGAACTGAGTAGTTGATTCGTCTAGATTAAGGGGCATTAGCATGGACTTGTCAAGATTGATCGAGAAGTTAGAAACCTGGTTATAATTCTGAAAGACTTCTAATAATGAGAGCAAAGAGGTCTTTGGTTCTGTTAGTGTAAATATAATGTCGTCCGCAAAAAGAAGACATTTTTGAGTATAAGGGCCATAAGTGAAGCCTTTGATATCAGGGTGTGTTCTAACTATAGTCGCCAGAATTTCTACGGTAAGGATAAAAAGGAGAGGTGAGAGGGGGCATCCTTGTCTCGTGCCGTTCTTTATTAGGAAGCTATTGGATAAAGTGCCATTGGCTATTACTTTAGCTGAGGGGATGGTGTAGAGAGCTTTAATTCTGTCTATAAATTTATCAGGGAAGTTGAATTTCGTCAATGTCGCCCACATGAAGTCCCAGTCAACTCTGTCAAATGCCTTTTCGGCGTCGGTGGAAAGGAATGTCATGGGTATATTATTATCTGTCGCGTGTTGTAGTGTATGTAGTATTCTTGTAGTGTTGTCTTTTGCTTCTCGTCCTTGTATGAAACCTACCTGGTCATTATTAACAATTTGGGGGAGAATGTTATGTAGTCTTGAGGCTAATAGTTTTGCATAAATTTTCATGTCTATATTGATTAGGGAGATTGGTCGGTAGTTTTGAACTCTGTCAGCCACTTTCCCCGGTTTAGGGATCACAGTAATGGATGCTTCTAAAAGCGGTTGGGAAAATTGTGAGCCATTATCAATGTCTTGGTAGAGTGATAGTAGTTGTTTTCCCAAGTGAAGTTTAAATAGTTGATAAAATTTAGAGGTGAGGCCATCTGGGCCTGGTGCTTTGCCAGCTGGTAAAGAATTTATTGTGTCTAAAACCTCTTGTAGAGTGATTGGAGTTTCTATATATTCCTTATCTGTGTCGGAGATCATTGGGACTTCTACTTTAGATAGATACTGCTGTATTAGCTCTAATTTATTGTTAGTGTTCTGGTTATTTAGATTGTATAAAGATCTATAGTATTCTGCGAAGCTTTCAGTGATAGTGTCATTTTGGTGCTGAGTAGTGCCATCTTGACCTCTTAGCTTGCGGATGTACGTTTGCAATTTTTTCTTTTTTAATGATCTAGCTAGCATTTTCCCTGCTTTGTTGCTTTCGATGAAGAATTTGGCTCTAGTGGTTAGTGCTCGTAGATGTGCATTATGGGTTAAATGTACGTTTAGAGCTGTCCTGGCTGCAGTCAAGTCAGATAGTCTCTGGGAAGATTTGGGGTCATTTTTATGTGCCACTTCTGCCCTTTTTAAATTATCTATGAGGGAGAGATATATAGCAGACCTCTGTTTGCGGATTCTATGAGTGTGTTGGATAATTTCACCTCTAATGGTGCATTTGAATGCTTCCCAATTATTGGTTGTGGATGTGTCCGAAGGGTTGTTATGTAGGAAGAATTCCTCTACACGTTTGTCTATCGCCTCTACGACTGTAGTGTCGGTAAATATGTTATCATTAAGTCTCCAGTGGTTTCTCGGTTTGGGTTTGGTTAGCCATGTAAAGGAAGTTAAAACCATGCTATGGTCGGACCATGGGGTGTGCGATAATTTGGAATGTTTAAGGTTCGAAAGCATATTTTGGGAACAAAGGATATAGTCAATTCTCGAGTAACTGCGTTGGGGGTTGGAGAAGAAAGTGAAATCTTTGGTTTCGGGGTGAACTACTCTCCATGTGTCAAATAGCGTGGGAATCTGAAGTGTCATGTAGTTAGTTTTTATATGCCTGATAGGTATGTAGGATTTCCCAGAGGAGGTGTCTAGGGTTGGGCATATTGGGAAGTTCAGGTCTCCCCCCAACAATATCGGTCCTTTTGCAATGTCTAGTAGGGATCTGGTAACTAATCTGAAGAAGGGAGGTGTAGGTCTATTAGGTGCGTATATGTTGGCAATAGTGATGGGTCTATTGTAAAGTAAGCCTACCAGGATCAAAATCCTGCCCTCTTTATCTCGAAAGGTGTCTAGTAGCTCGAAGGGAATCCCTCGTCTAATTGATGTGCAAACTCCATTTTTCCCGTCTGTACCGGAACTGAGAAAGTGCTGAGTGTAGTATCTATTGGAGATGGTAGGTGTTCTATGTTTTTTGAAATGAGTTTCTTGTGTCAATATGATATCTACCTTTTTCTTATAAAAGTCGTGGAATGCTATGGATCTCTTTTCCTGGGATAGAAAACCTTTAACATTTTGTGTTGCTATCAAAAAATCTCCTGTAGTGTCTTTGGTTGTCATTGTTATTCTCTCAATTTAAGTGTGCGCTTGGATGTGGTTTTAAGCTGGGTGATGAGGATTTTTTATGGATGTGTTCGTACAAGTAGTGTGATGAGACCTGGAGTGTGGAGGAGTGAGAGTTTGTGTGTGAAGAATGTGTGTGTAGTGTAGTGTGTGTGTGGTGGTTCAACTGTGTTTGAATGAAACAACAAAATACTCTACTGTGTAACAAAAAGTAGAGAAAAAATAGTAAAAAAGAAAAATTAGTGAGGAACAAATCACAGAAATAAGGCTATAAATTGAAAACTTATACAGTAGGTTACTGGTCTTGCCTGCATAATAGGTGGACCTAGGCTTATTAAATAAAATTCGATAAACAAATAACAGTCAATTAAGAATACAAATTTGAAAAGTTTACAATAACATGGATGTCTAAGGAAACTATCTAAAAAAACGTTAAGAATACAAATGAGTATTAAACTTCGGTATAACAATACCCAACTTTCACAATCAAGTTACCTCCCCCCTTATATGCATATTCACAGCTAGCCCCTTCTTTTAGACCCAATGGTGATTAACATAAACAACAGGCTGTGTGATTGGGGTCCTGAAAAAAAAACGGTTGGCATCTGGCAAGGACATATTTCTTCAGATAATCTTTCAGGGATATAGTTCATAGGTAACCTATGTTTAACAGTTGCAGAGGCCTATAGTTAGAAAACTTCCAGAAAGTTCAAATCTAGAAGTAGTTCCTCGACAACTTATGGAGGGTAACATGTGTATATGGTATCTAAGCTTAAGTCTTACCCCAGTTCATAACTTGTCAGCGGTGTTCCTGGGTTGCCGCAGGAGTGGTTAATTGGCATTTACGTGGGGGTCTCTTTGCTGGTGTTTGCCAATTCTTACGTTGATCTTTAGGGAGCTGCGTGACAGCTTGATGTAGTCGCCCATTTTCTGAGCTTTCAAATGTTAGGGCAGGAACCCCTAATTGTTTGCAGAATTGTAGGGAGTTTAGGGGGTCCTTGCATTCGTATCGGCGCCCTTCCTTTTGGACTATGAGGGATACAGGGAAGCCCCATCTATATGGGACCTTAAGATTTCTCAGGTGGGCAGTTAGCTCATTATAAGCTTTCCTCTGTTGTAATGTGCGGTAGGATAGGTCTTGGTATATTTGGATTTTCGATCCTTGGTGAATTAAGTGTGGTTGTCGTCTGGCAATAGATAGAATCTTTTCTTTATCCTGATAACTTTGGAAACAGACTATGATGTCCCTGGGTGGTTGATCTTCTTGTGGTTTTGGTCTCAGGGACCGGTGTGCCCTTTCAAGGGGGATGTGTTTATCTTCTTCATTATCAGATGAAAGGAGCATTCCATGAAACATGCCCTGTAGGAAATCTTTTATTTCTGCCCCTGCGACCACTTCTGGGATGCCTCTAAATCTAAGATTACAGCGCCTCGTTCTGTTTTCGAGGTCATCCAGCTTATTTTCTAGGTCCTTAATGAGTGTATCATGTTGGGACACTGTATGGGTGATCTCTGTCATATTTATACATATATCTTCGTGTTCGCCTTCTAGTGCTTCAACTCTGGCCCCCAGATCCGTGATATCTTTTTTAAGGTCAGCACATTCCTGCTTAATGCAACTTTTCACTTGATCAATTAATATTGCTATGTCTTTAATGGTGGCAGGTTGATCTACATCTCTGTCTGTAGCTGAGTAAGGTGATTTAGGGGAGCCAGGTTGGGAGATAGAATACTGCTCTAAATCCTCTTCTTCTGCTAAAGAGTGTTGTGGGGATTTCTTCTTCTCTGCATTTTTAAAGAAGGTGGAGACCGCACTTTGTGTGGTGCTGTTGTTTTTCACAAGTTTGTCTGATTTTGGCGGTTTGCGTAACGCCATTGTGGGTTATTATTTCAGAGCTTATCCCTGTTAGTTGGTCAGAAATTCTGCGTAGTTATTATCCCATTAATTTGGGCTGTATTAATGAGTTTTCCCCTTGCTGAATTAAAGTTCTCTCAAAACCCCTCTGTATGTAGAAATGTATGCACAAATCATATCGGCAGTAGTGGTCTGTTGAAATTATATCTGAGCCTTCCTGCCGTTTTGCTTAGAGAGTGCTGGGTTGCCTCCTATAAAGTTATGCAGGCATTGTAGGTATTGTGAGGCGCTGAGTGTATGGGGTCAAGCAGCGTGTAGGCCTTTACATAGTGTGTGTGTTGCGCAGCATCGCAATACCAGATCTTGTGTTGTACTCACGTTAGGCCATCTGCTCTGTGTTGCCGATTCTCAGTTATGCCCCGAGGGTATTACATGGCCGGGTCTTTTGTTGTCCGTGTTGCTTGTGGGTTATATAGCGTCGCGCTATGGTTTAAGCCTTGGGGGTTCGCTCCGTTGTAGCGTGCATGCGAAGGCCTTCTTATTAGGATTCAAGGCTTGCATGAGTTGCGACCGGGGTTCTCGATAAAAATTTGTCCGGGTGGTTCCTGTGGACTTTGGCAATCCGGTGCACGGTCAATCAGCTAGTTTGCTAGAACAGAACCTGTTTTATCTCGATTAGCCTTATCTCTGTGTGAGGAGCTCTAACGACTTGCAGCCATCATGGATGCCTGCAGGCTCCGCCCTCTCTATTTTCATTATTTTATATGTCTAACCAAACTTTTCCTTTTCTTTTACTGAACTCTTCTCTGAAACTGCAGATATATTTCTTCTGTATTTTCCAGCAATTCACTTATAACCTAATAACCTATGTATCTGCATTTTTCTAACAACTTGCTTCTAACCTAATAAGTTACACATACATACAACTTTGTTTTGGCTTTTTGTCATAGATTGTTTTCTAAATGTCTTAAAATCAAGGCCTCTTTGTCTAGTATTATTTTTCTAACCCAATTAGTGTCTGGCCAAATTCCAAAAAAGCATATCTTACTAATTCTAACATAGAGAACCAGTTTTTTTTTAGCAACCACTAATCACGTGAGATTTATTGGCCAATCATTATCAGCCAATTAGCTCTCTGCTTTGTAAGGAACTGTAATAGTATAAAAATGCATGTACATGAAAATGTGTTAGTCTTGCGTTGCTGTGTTTTTGTACCGGGACACTGTTGCAACAGCGTAATAAAGATTATCTCTCCTGAGGTGAGCCCTTGTTTGATAAATATCTGGTCTGGACCTCTTTATTACTGCACCTGAGATGAGCTCACTCACGACATATATATATATATATATATATATATGTATTATGTATCTATATATGTGTGTGTGTATATATATATATATATATATATATATATATGTATCTATATATATATGTGTGTATATATATATATATGTATCTATATATATGTGTGTGTGTGTGTATATATATATATATATATATACAGTGAGGCCCCGGTTTACGCACGACTCGGTATACGAAATTTCGGTTTACGAAATCGAAATTTGAAGAAAATTTTACTCGGTTTACGAATTTTTTTCGCAATACGAAACAAAATGCCGGTTTGCCCCCCTCGGTTTACGAATATTTTTCGCAATACGAAACCAGTGGCCCCTGTGCCCCCTGCATACTCAAGTATGATTGGATTAATGAAGTTTGGGTACCAGTGTAGAGGTGTTGGAGAGGTTTTGGAGCCATTTTGCAGCAAGTTGTTGAGCCTTTTGGAGCCATTTGCAGCAAGTTGTTAAGCCTTTTGGAGCCATTTGCAGCAAGTTGTGGAGCCTTTTGGAGACATTGGAGCCATTTGCAGCAAGTTGTTAAGCCTTTTGGAGCCTTTTGGAGCATTTTTTGGACACTTTACTTGAATTTTTTTGGACCTCCGGAACGCATTAATTGATTTTCAATGCATTCCTATGGGAAACCGTGTTTCGGTTTACGAATTTTTCGCAATACGAAACGACCCGGAGAACGAATTAAATTCGTAAACCGAGGCCTCACTGTATATATATATATATATATACATCACAGTCATTAGAATAGGAACTCCTTATATTATAGCAACCTCCAGGGTGCACTTAAAGGAAATATCCAACGTTAATAAGCAAGAAAAAGGCACTCTCTGAAAAAAGTAAAACTTAACATTTAATAAGTTATATTAAAAATGCATGACGTTTCGGAGGCATTACGCCCCCTTTTTCAAATGCATGATACAGCCATTTGAAAAATACAAAAGCAGTATACTCAATACTTTACCCCATCACCTTAAATACCCATGTGTGTCTCCTAAAGACGCCGAGCTTCAAATGCGGCCCGTGTGCAGTGTCAAACGGAAATTGTGTCATCAGCGTGGAGACATGGAATGCTGTGTCACTACTATACGCACCAATGAGAGAAGCCTTTTTGCCTGTCAAAGAATAAGTTAAACATATAAGTGCTCAACGTGCCTGTGACATTAGCGATCAACATCAGATATGTACTAATTAAACTAAAGACAATGTAAAAGGACCCAAACGTGAACAATAAAAACAATAATTAAAAAGATCATAAAGACATAAATATGGCGGATACACTATGAATGGTTACGAGTATGAATGAAACTTCAAAATTGAAACATCAAAGATGATTCCTCAGGAGAAACTATAGGGGAAGGTCTAGGAATAGACGTAATAACAGCAAGAATAATAATAGAAACAATAAGTCTGAACAGTCTAACCAGTCTAACCAATCACTTAACCCCAAAAAAGTTACATACTCGGATAGTGAGTTTGAGTCAGGCGATGAAAGGGGTGCCTCAGGAGGTGAGGAACCACCAAAAGGTATTTTAAAAGTAACTCACATATCTTATGAGAAAACTACAAATGATTCACATAATCAACAGGCCATTAGGCCTAAAGACATACATTCACTCCCGAACCCCACAGCTTCTAAATATGTTTATATCAGTGACACCACGCCCACTACACACACACAAGGGTCTATGGTTTCCAATGAAGATCTGCATAATATGGCGCAGGTTTTTTGCCTTCCCCCGCAAAAAACGGGGATAGGTCAAGGGACCTATGGCGAAGCAAATCGTTACCAACTGAGGGGGAACAGGGGCAATCGGGGGAAACAAAAATACAAATAATTAATAATGTAATTAATTTGTCAGATCATATTTTGACACTATCTCAGCTCTCAGTACTTGGTTATGGTCTCAATTTTTCACCAACTAATAACTTTGACATCTTTAAAACACTTCTAGATGTCAATAAGCTTATCAGAAATATCACTCTTAATAAATTTTATAATGATACCCCTGAAAGCGCCCCTGATAATGCCAAACTTTCTATCAGAAACACAAGCATTAATCCAAAAACCTCCATTCACAGAGCTTCCTTTAAGGAAGCATGTGATACTCTAACTCTTGAACATCTCTTGAGGGAAGGTTCAGAAGATTCTGAGCCAGACAGACTAAATTCACATGGAGGTTTCAGAAACCCCTCCACTTTTTATCCCATACAGCATAGGGGTCAGATTCTGGAAACTTTTTTCAAGAGAGTGGAGCGTGATCTTTTGGAACTCAAATCCAATAGCTCACATACTAAACAAAATCTTACCAGGCAAGAAAAAGTGGCTCTTGAGGAGTTGAGATGCAGGGAGGACATAGTTGTCCACTCGGCAGATAAGGGTGGCTCCATAGTCGTCCTTAATCGGACTGATTATGTTAAGGAGGCCCATCGCCAGCTTAATGACACAGAGAACTATGCCCTCCTTGCGTCCGATCCAACCAGAGCCTTCCAGAAAGAGCTATTTAGCTTGCTGGATGATGGATTAGAGGATGGAGACTTTGACATTAAAACATTTGAGTATTTGTGTGTCAAACACCCTATAGTGCCCATCTTCCATCACTTGCCCAAAGTGCACAAATCCCTTATCAATATCAAGGGACGTCCTATAGTGAGCGGGATAGGTTCTTTAACCGAACATGCATCACAATGGATAGACAGCCTCCTACAACCATTGGTAGTCTCTTTGTTTGGTTACCTTCGGGACACCAAACATGTAATTGAGATATTGGAAGGCACAGATTGGAAATATGATGTATTCAGATGGGCCACAATTGATGTTGTGGGCCTATACTCGTCCATCCCCCATAAAGAGGGTCTGGAAGCGATAGCGTACTTTCTGAAACATCACTCAAATCTTACCCATGACTTTCAGATGTATATCTTACGTCTACTTAAATATCTACTGACCCATAACTATTTTAAATTCGAGGATCGATTCTATCTCCAGAGATTTGGGACAGCCATGGGGGCGAAATTCGCCCCCTCCTATGCCAACCTGTTTATGGGTTGGTGGGAGCTGTCCCACATCTATGGAGATAGTAATCCCTTCAGACATTTCGTCCATTACTATGGGCGATACATAGATGACCTTTTGGTCATCTGGTTGGGTGATGATGCTGATTTTTATAACTTTATATCCCATCTTAATGACAATACCTATGGTATTCGATTTACTTCTGAATTACATAATAATTCAATAAATTTTTTGGATATTACCTTAACTGGTACCAAAGAAGGAAAAATCATCAGTAACATCTATAGGAAACCCACTGCTGGGAATGCGTTGTTACACGCCAAAAGCTGCCACCCAACCCATGTCCCTTTTGCTGTTGCCAAAGGACAATTTGTCAGAGTCAAGAGAAACTGTAGTCAGGAAGACATGTTTTGTAAACAATCTGAAGATCTTACTAGAAGGCTCAAGCAAAGAGGCTACCCTGACAAAATCATACACAAAGCAAATAGACAAGTTCAGAGTATTGATAGACATGAACTAATTAAAGAACAGCCTATGACATCCCGAAAACTTAACACTGATTCTCAGGGCATCACATTTGTCACAGAGTTCAGCGCACAATATCAAGAGATATGCAGTATCGTTAAAAAACATTTTAACTTTTTGTCCGCTGATGACAAACTGGAAAAATGTGTAAAAAACGGACTATGCTGTTCCTATCGGAAAACACGTACTCTATCACCATCATCATTACCAGAACTTGACAAACCAGCTAGTTCGTGGCTTACACAAAAGGGCCTTTACAAGTGCAGACAAAAATGTCGGGTTTGTGAGTATATCACAGCTTCAAACATATTCAGATCGGAGGTTACAGGGGAATCTTTCCCAATTACCAGTTGTTTGAAATGTACTACCACATATGTGATATACTTGCTAACCTGTACATCGTGCCACCTACAATATGTAGGCCTCACTACTAACAAGGTAAAAGTTCGAATCAGAAACCACCTGTCTACAATACAGGCAGGTGAGGCTAGTACTCCACTGGTTAGACATTTTGCCCGCTGCCATGACAAAAACATTAGTACCCTGAGATGGCAAGCCATAGAAAGGGTTTTTTGCCCCCCCCCAGAGGTGGCGACCGAGAGAAATTGTTGCAGAAGAGGGAGATGTACTGGATTTTTAAGCTCCAAACTAGGGTGCCAAATGGTCTTAACTCTGAATATGACATAATTAATTTTTTGAAATAGTAGTCATTTTTGGGGCTTTTGTCCGATGGTTATCTCCCTCTTCTGCAGCGTCTTCATTTTCATTTTCATTTTCTTTTCTTTTCTCCCCACGCTCTTATATTCATTCATTCACTCAGTATAGCTATTCCATGGCAATGTTTATACTTACACATTTGTAGTTTTGATCATTTGCATGTAGACTAGTTAATCCCGCTCCTCTCACTAGAGTAGTCATCTGAGAATATTTATGTATTCCAAAATATAAAGGAGTTTTATCATTTATAATTTATGATTTATAAGAAAACAATTGTCTACATGGACTAAATTAATAAATGTACACAGATAAACACACATGTATAATAATTATCAAATATTGGTTCACTTGGATGCGCTTTTGTGCAAGAACCACAATTGCTATTCCAGTTATTGCTATCCTCATTTGTACAATTTAGTGAGCTATATATATGAAATATGAAAAGTATACAAAGATTTCTGTGATGTAAACCAATACATTCTCATACTTTATCCAGTTTATGGTTTACTCTTGATACTTTTCTTAAACAAGATGTTTATTATAATGTACTGATATTTAGCTTACCATTTCCACTAGTCATTTACGGCTAGATTTAGAGTTTTGTCGGTAACGACCCGCGAATCTAACGCTGGCTTTTTTCTGGCCGCACCTTTAAAATAACTCTGGTATTGAGAGTCCACAGAATGGCTGCGTTAGGCTCCAAAAAAGGAGCGTAGAGCATATTTAACACAACTTCAACTCTCGATACCAGAGTTGCTTACAGACGCGGCCAGCCTCAAAAACGTGCTCGTGCACGATTCCCCCATAGGAAACAATGGGGCTGTTTGAGCTGAAAAAAAACCTAACACCTGCAAAAAAGCCACGTTCAGCTCCTAACGCAGCCCCATTGTTTGCTATGGGGAAACACTTCCTACGTCTGCACCTAACACCCTAACATGTACCCCGAGTCTAAACACCCCTAACCTTACACTTATTAACCCCTAATCTGCCGCCCCCGCTATCGCTGACCCCTGTATATTATTTTTAACCCCTAATCTGCCGCTCCTTAAACCGCCGCTACTTACATTATCCCTATGTACCCCTAATCTGCTGCCCCTAACACCGCCGACCCCTATATTATATTTATTAACCCCTAATCTGCCCCCCACAACGTCGCCTCCACTTGCCTACACTTATTAACCCCTAATCTGCCGAGCGGACCTGACCGCTATTATTATAAAGTTATTAACCCCTAATCCGCCTCACTAACCCTTTAATAAATAGTATTAACCCCTAATCTGCCCTCCCTAACATCACCGACACCTAACTTCAATTATTAACCCCTAATCTGCCGACTGGAGCTCACCGCTATTCTAATAAATGTATTAACCCCTAAAGCTAAGTCTAACCCTAACACTAACACCCCCCTAATTTAAATATAATTTTAATCTAACGAAATTAATTAACTCTTATTAAATAAATTATTCCTATTTAAAGCTAAATACTTACCTGTAAAATAAATCCTAATATAGCTACAATATAAATTATAATGATATTATAGCTATTTTAGGATTTATATTTATTTTACAGGTAACTTTGTATTTATTTTAACCAGGTACAATAGCTATTAAATAGTTAAGAACTATTTAATAGCTAAAATAGTTAAAATAATTACAAATTTACCTGTAAAATAAATCCTAACCTAAGTTACAATTAAACCTAACACTGCACTATCAATAAATAAATTAAATAAAATACCTATAATTATCTACAATTAAACCTAACACAACACTATCAATAAATAAATTAAATACAATTCCTACAAATAAATACAATGAAATAAACTAATTAAAGTACAAAAAATAAAAAAGAACTAAGTTACAAAAAATAAAAAAATATTTACAAACATTAGAATAAAATAAAATATATTATAACAATTTTAAACTAATTACACCTACTCTAAGTCCCCTAATAAAATAACAAAGCCCCCCAAAATAAAAAAATGCCCTACCCTATTCTAAATTACTAAAGTTCAAAGCTCTTTTACCTTACCAGCCCTGAACAGGGCCCTTTGCGGGGCATGCCCCAAGAAGTTCAGCTCTTTTACCTGTAAAAAAAAAATACAATACCCCCCCCAACATTACAACCCACCACCCACATACCCTAATCTAACCCAAACCCCCCTTAAATAAACCTAACACTAAGCCCCTGAAGATCTCCCTACCTTGAGTCGTCTTCGCCCAGCCGAGCCAAATTCTTCATCCAAGCGGGGCAGAAGAGGTCTTCCATCCGATTGAAGTCTTCATCCAAGAGGCATCTTCTATAGTCATCCATCCAGAGCGGAGCGGCAGCATCCTGAAGACCTCCGACGTGGAGGAACCGTCATTCGTCGTTCAGTCGTCGGCCAGGATGGATGTTTCCGCGTCGGAGGTCTTCAGGATGCTGCCGCTCCGCTCCGGACGGATGATGATAGAAGATGCCTCTTGGATGAAGACTTCAATCAGATGGAAGACCTCTTCTGCCCCGCTTGGATGAAGACTTCTACCGGATGGAGGACCTCTTCTTGCTCCGCTTGATGAAGAATTTGGCTCGGCTGGGTGAAGACGACTCAAGGTAGGGAGATCTTCAGGGGCTTAGTGTTAGGTTTATTTAAGGGGGTTTTGGGTTAGATTAGGGGTATGTGGGTGGTGGGTTGTAATGTTGGGGGGGGGTATTGTATGTTTTTTTTTACAGGCAAAAGAGCTGAACTTCTTGGGGCATGCCCCGCAAAGGGCCCTGTTAAGGGCTGGTAAGGTAAAAGAGCTTTGAACTTTGTAATTTAGAATAGGGTAGGGCATTTTTTTATTTTGGGGGGCTTTGTTATTTTATTAGGGGGCTTAGAGTAGGTGTAATTAGTTTAAAATTGTTGTAATATATTTCTAATGTTTGTAAATATTTTTTTATTTTTTGTAACTTAGTTCTTTTTTATTTTTTGTACTTTAGTTAGTTTATTTCATTGTATTTATTTGTAGGAATTGTATTTAATTTATTTATTGATAGTGTAGTGTTAGGTTTAATTGTAGATAATTATAGGTATTTTATTTAATTTATTTTTTGTTAGTGTAGTGTTAGGTTTAATTGTAACTTAGGTTAGGATTTATTTTACAGGTAAATTTGTAATTATTTTAACTATTTTAGCTATTAAATAGTTCTTAACTATTTAATAGCTATTGTACCTGGTTAAAATAAATACAAAGTTACCTGTAAAATAAATATTAATCCTAAAATAGCTATAATATCATTATAATTTACATTGTAGCTATATTAGGATTTATTTTACAGGTAAGTATTTAGCTTTAAATAGGAATAATTTATTTAATAAGAGTTAATTCATTTTGTTAGATTAAAATTATATTTAACTTAGGGGGGTGTTAGTGTTAGGGTTAGACTTAGCTTTAGGGGTTAATACATTTATTAGAATAGCGGTGAGCTCCAGTCATCAGATTAGGGGTTAATAATTGAAGTTAGGTGTCGGCGATGTTAGGGAGGGCAGATTAGGGGTTAATACTATTTATTATAGGGTTAGTGAGGCGGATTAGGGGTTAATAACTTTATTATAGTAGGGGTTAATAAGTGTAGGCAGGTGGAGGCGACGTTGAGGGGGCAGATTAGGGGGTTAATAAATATAATATAGGGGTCGGCGGTGTTAGGGGCAGCAGATTAGGGGT
The DNA here is from genome assembly GCF_027579735.1 of Bombina bombina. NCBI lineage: Eukaryota > Metazoa > Chordata > Amphibia > Anura > Bombinatoridae > Bombina > Bombina bombina. The sequence continues at coordinate 192,468,106 of NC_069504.1, read as the reverse complement.
ACATAGCTATAATGTAGGTGGCGTCTCTTTGCAGTCGGCAGATTAGGGGTTAATTATTGTAGGTAGCTGGCTGCAACGTTGTGGGGGGCAGGTTAGGGGTTAATAAATATAATATAGGGGTCGGCGGTGTTAGGGGCAGCAGATTAGGGGTACATAAGTATAACGTAGGTGGCGGTCGGCAGATTATGGGTTAAAAAAATTTAATTGAGTGTCGGCAATGTGGGGGGGCCTCGGTTTAGGGGTACATAGGTAGTTTATGGGTGTTAGTGTACTTTAGAGTACAGTAGTTAAGAGCTTTATGAACCGGCGTTAGCCCAGAAAGCTCTTAACTACTGACTTTTTTCTGCGGCTGGAGTTTTGTCGTTAGATTTCTAACGCTCATTTCAGACACGACTCTAAATACCGGAGTTAGAAAGATCCCATTGAAAAGATAGGATACGCAATTGACGTAAGGGGATCTGCGGTATGGAAAAGTCGCGGCTGAAAAGTGAGCGTTAGACCCTTTTTTGAATGACGCCTAAAACCAGCATTAGGAGCCTCTAACGCTGGTTTTCACGGCTACCGCCAAACTCCAAATCTAGGCCTTAGTTATTTAGTTCACTTAAGTTTCTATTCTTAAAACTCAAGTATTTCTGCATTCATCAAATATAGTGTTGTAAATGATATATAATGTATATTATGAACATTTAACATCATCTCAATTCATTTATCTATGTATTTTCCCTTAACTGGTTTGCCCAGTGATTCATTTACACTTTAATATAAAGTATTTTTTTGTACAGGGCACTTTAAATTGTATGAGCAGGCAATGAAATTACCTATTGACACACCTTGTTGAATTTTTAATTCATTACATTTTAACCAATGAGATGTAACCTACTCCCTTAAATAGGTTGTCAGGTGTTTCCTTAAACAGCTATGATTACGACCTGAGGGTCGAAACATGTCAGCCGTTTTGCACAAGTGACTGTGTCTCACTCACTGTTCCCATGAATGTTGTGGACTTTTAACTCATTTGTATTAAAGTTTGGACTTTTTAACCAATTTCGTCTGCTGCACTCTGCCTTTGTTACCTATATATATATATATATATATATATATATATATATATATATATATATATATATATATATATATATATATATATATATATATAATTATTATTCAAAGTCAACTAAATTCTTATGACTTATTGACAAATATAAATAGTAATCAGATTATCTTAGTTAAAAAATTTAAATAAATAAGGTCATTTAAATATTTATTGAAATTGCAGAAATTACTCTTTGTCTACTTTTTTGGTTAGTTATGCTTATGAATATTATTGTACTTGTTAAAGGGGCATCAAACTCATTTATTTAGCTATAATAATACAAATTGTACATATGATTTTAATCAACTTTCCAAATTACTCCTGGTATGTAATTTTTATGTGTTGTCTATTTTTTTTTTAACGCATATTTATATATATCATTTGTTACTAAAGTTTTCATACCACATGATATTACCTCAGTTGTGTCCACTGATGTTTTTCAACAAAAGATACAAAATAAGCTAAAAAAAAACTTTTAAATTTTTTTTAAAGTTTTTTTACAATTTTATATTCAAATATGCAAAACAGAATGAGAAGCAGTCTGCCAGGAACGAACAGCAGCATCAATAGCTTGTTCTATGGCCCGGTTGCCACCTGGTAGTAGCTTCTTTCTGCCCAATTGTGCTTTTCACAGAGGAAAACTTTCCTGTAGTATATCAGTCTGATCCCGCCGACATGGTCAGTCCAGCCTCGAAATACCAGGCAATTCTCCTCTGAACAAGGAACATGACAACCCCAGACGATCGTTTCGGCCTCCTTTGGGCCTCGTCAGTGAGGTGCAGCCATATCCCTCTAAGCACATTGGGCAAGGAGTCCACGTCTGGTTTCCCCCATCACCCTTAGGGAGAGTATCCCCAGGGTCATATTTACATATGCAAAACAGAATGAGAAGCAGTCTGCCAGGAACGAGCAGCAGCATCAATAGCTTGTTCTATGGCCCGGTTGCCACCTGGTAGTAGCTTCTTTCTGCCCAATTGTGCTTTTCACAGAGGAAAACTTTCCTGTAGTATATCAGTCTGATCCCGCCGACATGGTCAGTCCAGCCACGAAATACCAGGCAATTCTCCTCTGAACAAGGAACATGACAACCCCAGACGATCGTTTCGGCCTCCTTTGGGCCTCGTCAGTGAGGTGCAGCCATATCCCTCTAAGCACATTGGGCAAGGAGTCCACATCTGGTTTCCCCCATCACCCTTAGGGAGAGCATCCCCAGGGTCATATTTACATATGCAAAACAGAATGAGAAGCAGTCTGCCAGGAACGAACAGCAGCATCAATAGCTTGTTCTATGGCCCGGTTGCCACCTGGTAGTAGCTTCTTTCTGCCCAATTGTGCTTTTCACAGAAGAAAACTTTCCTGTAGTATATCAGTCTGATCCCGCCGACATGGTCAGTCCAGCCCTGAAATACCAGGCAATTCTCCTCTGAACAAGGAACATGACAACCCCAGACGATCGTTTCGGCCTCCTTTGGGCCTCGTCAGTGAGGTGCAGCCATATCCCTCTAAGCACATTGGGCAAGGAGTCCACGTCTGGTTTCCCCCATCACCCTTAGGGAGAGTATCCCCAGGGTCATATTTACATATGCAAAACAGAATGAGAAGCAGTCTGCCAGGAACGAACAGCAGCATCAATAGCTTGTTCTATGGCCCGGTTGCCACCTGGTAGTAGCTTCTTTCTGCCCAATTGTGCTTTTCACAGAGGAAAACTTTCCTGTAGTATATCAGTCTGATCCCGCCGACATGGTCAGTCCAGCCCCGAAATACCAGGCAATTCTCCTCTAAACAAGGAACATGACAACCCCAGACGATCGTTTCGGCCTCCTTTGGGCCTCGTCAGTGAGGTGCAGCCATATCCCTCTAAGCACATTGGGCAAGGAGTCCACGTCTGGTTTCCCCCATCACCCTTAGGGAGAGTATCCCCAGGGTCATATTTACATATGCAAAACAGAATGAGAAGCAGTCTGCCAGGAACGAACAGCAGCATCAATAGCTTGTTCTATGGCCCGGTTGCCACCTGGTAGTAGCTTCTTTCTGCCCAATTGTGCTTTTCACAGAGGAAAACTTTCCTGTAGTATATCAGTCTGATCCCGCCGACATGGTCAGTCCAGCCTCGAAATACCAGGCAATTCTCCTCTGAACAAGGAACATGACAACCCCAGACGATCATTTCGGCCTCCTTTGGGCCTCGTCAGTGAGGTGCAGCCATATCCCTCTAAGCACATTGGGCAAGGAGTCCACGTCTGGTTTCCCCCATCACCCTTAGGGAGAGTATCCCCAGGGTCATATTTACATATGCAAAACAGAATGAGAAGCAGTCTGCCAGGAACGAACAGCAGCATCAATAGCTTGTTCTATGGCCCGGTTGCCACCTGGTAGTAGCTTCTTTCTGCCCAATTGTGCTTTTCACAGAGGAAAACTTTCCTGTAGTATATCAGTCTGATCCCGCCGACATGGTCAGTCCAGCCCCGAAATACCAGGCAATTCTCCTCTGAACAAGGAACATGACAACCCCAGACGATCGTTTCGGCCTCCTATGTTCCTTGTTCAGAGGAGAATTGCCTGGTATTTCGGGGCTGGACTGACCTTACTTGGCAGGATCAGACTGATATACTTCAGGAAAGTTTTCTTCTGTGAAAAGCACACTGGTCTAAAAGAGGCTGCTTCCGGGTGGTAAATCGCCATAGAACAAGCCACTGAGCTGTTGTTCGTTCCTGGTAGAGCGATTCTCTCTTTGTATGCAAATTTTATATTCAAACCTGAATAATACATTTTGGGTTTCATTTTCCTTTATTTATATGAATTTATTTATATTAGTATACTTTTTTTGGAAAATCATACCTACGTAGACTCTGGAGCAGTAATTAAAGGGACATTATACACTAGATTTTTCATAAATGTTGTAGTTGATCCATTTATATAACCTATACAGGTTTTGTAATTTAAAAAGGTATCCCAGGCTTCTCCCATTTCTGTGAAATAATCTCTGTCACATGGTCTGGACAGGAAACAACTCCACAGAGGAGGGAACATCATAGTACGTCATAGAACATCAACGACAGGAGTATCAGAGTCGTCCAAAGTAGCCAATACCTCCTTTAACAGTACACAAAGGTGGTCAAGCTTAAATCTGAAGTTTACTTCTTCTGTTTCAGATAAAGGAATTATAGTGTCCGAATCTGAGATTTCACCCTCACGGGCAATCAACATGTCCTCCTCATCAGACTTATAAAGGAAGGCCACCTGCATAGCAGTAGATGGAACAGAAACCTTACCATCTGAATCTCTAAGTTTCCTGTTGCGTTTTCCCTTTAGCATAGGGAAAGCAGATAATGCTGCAGATACCGCAGAAGATACCTGAGCAGCATTTTCTGCAGGCAAATAAACTCCTCCAGGAGGCTGAGGGGAACTGCAGGGCACTGTATGTGACACTATAGAGGCTTGGGACGTTTGAGGAGAAAGCTGTGGCATTGCCTGAACAGCATCATCCTGAGAGACATTGGGCTCATTTGAAATTTAAAAAAAGTGCTTTACATTTTAAAGTTTTATCTAGATATGAGGTACAAAATTGCATAGGCAACACAATCTGGTTCTCTAGACACATCAAACATTTGACCATAGGAACAGACTCCTGCTCTATGACCAAAATAATTTTACCAAAGATATGAGTAAAATAAAGACCTCCCTGGTACTGTCACTTTAAATCTTTAAATCTGCCTGTGTAACAAATAGTTTCAGAGTGACTTTAATCTCAAAAACGGAACACCTCTACACCTCAGCATTTAACTGAGGTGCCTACCTGCCCCTCCGGTGGAAAACAACTGTCAGTCAAAACGGAGAATGATAATAGACCACCACATTTCACAAATCAATTTGACACCTCTCCGACTAACACTGAGAGCGGAAGAGGCAGTCACATGACTGGCTGAGCGAAACTGTGCCACGAGTGAAGTGCGCGCTTACAAGCCGATTGCAAAAGCAAACTGACATAAACAGTGTAAGGGAGCCATTTTCCCTCTAGACTCAGCTGCGATTGAATAAAAAAATGAACATGCCGCACAGAGCTTTATTCCAATGACCACCAGGCAATAACTGTAAATAATTGTTAAAAAAAAACATGAGCTACCAAAAACAAGTGAACCCCTTCCATAAAGGCAATTAACCCCCTGAGTCTCTTTCACATACATAAAAGGTGCCTGCACACTGCCTGAAAGCAATTCTACTAAGGATTTAGTCCAAATTATATACTGCAGAGAGCTTATCTTTATTAACCTCTTCAGTGCCAGTCTCCCAGACCTAGAAGACAAACCGCACTTACCTGCAATTCCAGCTGTCCGGAAGCTAGACAGCTCACAAGACGTGAAAGGACACATACTCCTTACAGAGGTCTGTAGAAAAAGAATAGCTATCTCTGGCTTTCTATACCATGGGTAACAAATATGTTAAAAAACTAAGCAAGGACTAACTCACAACTTTCTGACTGCTTTAAAGCCACCACAAATCTACTGAAGAGATTAAAGGGGCAGTAAACCTAGAAAATAATGTTATATAATTCTGCACATAGTGCAGAATTATATAACATTATTTTAGCGCAAACTTTATGCAACATAATATTGCAGCTGAAATTTGATAACAAAAGAGGGTTTTTCAGACCGCCGCTCTTTGCTCTATTGAGCAGGTCTGGTTTCCCCCCTGAGTGCATCTAGGCAGCTGTGTAGTCACAGCCCAGCCCGATCGTGCCATTGCGCTCACTGTAGCTCGCTCCCGCTATTAAACAGAGCAGGAGCGGTCTGAAAAACCCTCTTTTTTAATTAAATTTCAGCTGCAATATTATGTTACAGTTTGCGCTAAGATAATGTTATATAATTCTGCATTATGTGCAGAACTATATAACATTATTTTCTAGGTTTACTGCTCCTTTAACCTGGACTACAGCTAGACTTATACAACAAAACTTGTACGAATGAATTTCAATTTTCTTCAGACACCAAAACTTCACCTCCTCCGTTGACAGAGGCAAAGAGAATGACTGGGTAGGAGAGTGACACTTAACAGTTTTGCTGTGGTGCTCTTTGCCTCCTTCTGCTGGCCAGGAGTGATATTCCCACTAGTAATTGATGATGTTGTGGACTCTCCATATTTTAGGAAAGAAAAAGTCAACACATACTGAGCTGATATTTATTTATTTATTTATTTATAAAAATATTTTACCATGAAGGATACATTGAGATTTCTCTCATTTTCAAGTATGTCCTGGGATCACAAAACATTGCATTGATACAATAGGGTACAATAAAATACAAAAACAATAATAATACACAATATATGCAAACATTAACATAGAACAGGTAGGAAATATATAATCAACCATGACAGGTGCATTCTGTTTTGAGATATATAGAGAGGGATCTCTTAAAGGATATTAGGCTTGGGGAAGGTTTGAAAGTGTGCGGGAGGTCCTATTACCTGATAGATATATATGCAAGCCATTTAGCTACTCTGCATCAGTGATGTGCAGTAATAGGAGGCAGGGGAGGCAGCGATTAACATCAAATATATATATATGCCAAAAAATTCAGTATCCATGTTGCGCAGTGAGGAAGCAGTGAGTCGTTCCATTGCCCTCCATTGATTGTGCAACATAGATGCTAAATATTCTTCTTCGCTCACTATGAGCTAGCGCCACCCAGTGGTGTCTCACCGGGCCCCATACACACTCCAAAACAGCCTCTATGATGGAGCAAAATCCACAGCCAATCAGCATCAGCGCTGCCGGGGAGGCGTGCCTGCTGGGCTTGGCTGAGTCGGTGACGTCACATCGGATTTACATGCATCACGTCAGGCGGGAAGATACAACAGTAAACAGGAGGGTGCTGCTGCCTAGTACTGTGTGTGCACTGTGTACGAGACGAGCCAGGAGAGGTGGAGCCACGTGTGCCACTGTCAGTGTCAGGACACTGTCCACAGAGTAGTTATGAGGAGTCGCAGAGGGCCAGGACACATTGTCAGTGACTGTGTGTTGTGTCATCTTCGGATGTCCTGAGGCTGCCTGTAATTGATATATATATATATATATATATATATATATATATATATATATATATATAAACTAGAAATAATGTTGTTTCTTTATCTAGTCCTAGAAATGAAAAAGAGTGGTCTTTGAAGAAGTTAAATCTATACAAAAACAGCGCATTTAACCCTGTAATAAATGACCATAGTGTTAGTACGTTCATTAAATTTGTAAACAAAGATTTGAACAAATTAAAAGAGAAAGTAAAGCACAAAAAAGTCTTTGGTAAACCTGATTTTAACATTGTTAATAATTTCACAAAGAGTGACAGAAATTTGTTGGTTAATCTTAAGAACAATTCAAACATAATTTTCAAAGGGGCTGATAAGGGAAGAGCCACTGTAGCCCTGGACAGGTCCTATTATATCACTTAGATTAACATGCAGCTTAATGCTCTGGACACATGTAAAGTATTGTCACATAATCCAAACTTTGAGATACAAAAATAAATCAAGATGATCCTGGAAAGAGGATTGGCACAGGGTCACAGACAAACAAATATTGGACTTTTTTACAATTAAAAGCCCAAGAACACCTATTTTCTACATGGTGCCCAAGATTCACAAAAACACTGAGAGACCCCCTGGAAGACCCATAGTTTACACAAACATCTCTAAATTTTTAGACAAGATCTTACAAACAGAGGTCATTAGAATGTCCTCCTATTTAAAAGATACAGGAGACTTTCTGAATAAAGTCAGTGACCTAAAAATTCAGATAATTTTTTGCTGTATACAATAGATGTAAAGAGTCTGTATACAGCCATCAAACACGAGACAGGCATTGGAGTCATAATAAAAACTTTAAAAACAAATAATCAATACTCTGAATTCAAATGTGAATTTCTTAAGGATTTATTGAGATTAGTGTTATATTGGAACTATTTCCTTTTTCAAGACACTTGGTATGTGCAAGTGAAGGGCATGGCTATGGGGTCCAATGTCGCCCCATTATATGCCAATTTGTTCATGAGTGAATTCGAGGAAAGAGTCATCTATAAAAATAAGCTCTTTAAAAGTCTGGGTGCAGTATGGTGGCGCTATATAAATGATGTCTTTGGCATATGGTAGGGCGACATTGGATCCCTCAACAATTTTGTGAGGGAGTTGAATACTTCTGTAAGGGGACTTGAGTTCTCCATAACTTGGAGTGAGGAGTCTATATATTTTCTAGATACAGTAATACACAAGAAAGGATACATTTTTGTGTTGATTCTTTACCTTTACCTCATCGATTCTTTACCTAAAAGCCAACTGCTTAGAGTTCAAAGAATAGTCAGTAAGGAAAATTATGGGGATCTTAGACTTAGGGAAATGCAACAAACGTTTGTGAAAAGAGGATATCCCAAACAATTGTTAGAACAAAAAAATGAGTGAAATCAAAGAAGAGAGACACACAAAAGACCAGGAAAGATATGGATCATATGGTATTTGTCACTCAGTTTAACCTTAATAGCAATAATTAGTGATTTTGCGTTTGCGAACAGCAAACGCGAACTTCCGCAAAAGTTCGCGAACAGGCGAACCGGGCAAACCGCCATTGACTTCAATAGGCAGGCGAATTTTAAAACCCACAGGGACTCTTTCTGGCCACAAAAGTGATGGAAAAGTTGTTTCAAGGGGACTAACCCCTGGACTGTGGCATTCCGGAGGGGGATCCATGGCAAAACTCCCATGGAAAATTACATAGTTGATGCAGAGTCTGTTTTTAATCCATAAAGGGCATAAATCACCTAAAATTCCTAAATTGTTTGGAATAACGTGCTTTAAAACATCAGGTATGATGTTGTATCTTTCAAGTAGTGTAAGGGTTACGCCCGCTTCACTGTGACAGACCAAACTCCCCGTTTAACGCACCGCAAACAACCGCAAACAGTCCATTTGCACAACCGCAAACTCCCCATTTGCACAAGGTTGGATACCAAGCTAGCCATGTCCCGTTCCTTGTCCTCACTGATGTCACTGCATGTGCAATCACTTCCTGGGGTAACAGAAAATGCTCCAACCACAAGATGCTCCTATTATATTACTGCACTGAGGATGCTGCCTGTATCTGTGTGTCTTGCTCCCTGGCCGGAGAGCACAGGGGACACCAGGTCAAGCTGCTGAATGAGGCTTCTGAGAAGAAGAAAAAGAAACTGAGAAATGTTCTGCAGAAACTGACCACAAAGAGAGAGGAGACTGAGAAAAGAGTCCAGAGTCTGCAGAAGCACAGGAGAGGGGTGCACGAGAAAGAGAAAGCAGCTGTTGTAACAGAGAGACTGACTGCCCTGATTAGGGACATCAGGAAACAGCTGGAAGACCTAGAGAAGCGAGTCCTAAGTGAGATCACCCGGCAGCAGGAGCAGGTTTTACTCACAATCTCTGATCTGATCCAGCAGCTGGGAAAAAGAGAATGACGAGCTAACCAGGAAGATTTGCAGGCAACTGCTATTAGATTACACTAGCAGACTGAAGTTTCACAGTCAAAAAAGTTTTTTTTACAAAATTTACACTACTGTTACAACAGATATGAGTGGTGGCACTAGTTGGCAAGTGGGCCTGGCACACACGCTGGCAGGCAGGCAACTGCTATTAGATTACACTAGCAGACTGATGTTTCACAGTCAAAAAAGTTTTTTTTTTAATTTACACTACTGTTACAATAGATATGAGTGGTGGCACTAGTTGGCAAGTGGGCCTGGCACACACGCTGGCAGGCAACTGCTATTAGATTACACTAGCAGACTGATGTTTCACAGTCAAAAAAGTTTACACTACTGTTACAACAGATATGAGTGGTGGCACTAGTTGGCAAGTGGGCCTTTGCAGACACGCTGGCAGGCAGGCAACTGCAATTAGATTACACTAGCAGACTGATGTTTCACAGTCAAAAAAGTTTAAAAAAAAAAAAAAATATTTACACTACTGTTACAACAGATATGAGTGGTGGCACTAGTTGGCAAGTGGGCCTGGCACACACACTGGAAGGCAGGCAACTGCAATTAGATTACACTAGCAGACTGATGTTTCACAGTCAAAAAAGTTTTTTTTTTTTAAATTTACACTACTGTTACAACAGATATGAGTGGTGGCACTAGTTGGCAAGTGGGCCTGGCACACACGCTGGCAGGCAGGCAGGCAACTGCTATTAGATTACACTAGCAGACTGATGTTTCACAGTCAAAAAATGTTTTTTTTTTAAAAATTTACACTACTGTTACAGCATATATGAGTGGTGGCAATAGTTGGCAAGTGGGCCTGGCACACACGCTGGCAGGCAGGCAACTGCTATTAGATTACACTAGCAGACTGATGTTTCACAATCAAAAAAGTTTTTTTTTTTTAAATTTACACTACTGTTACAACAGATATGAGTGGTGGCACTAGTTGGCAAGTGGGCCTGGCACACACGCTGGCAGGCAGGCAACTGCTATTAGATTACACTAGCAGACTGATGTTTCACAATCAAAAAAGTTTTTTTTTTTTAAATTTACACTACTGTTACAACAGATATGAGTGGTGGCACTAGTTGGCAAGTGGGCCTGGCACACACGCTGGCAGGCAGGCAACTGCTATTAGATTACACTAGCAGACTGATGTTTCACAGTCAAAAAATGTTTTTTTAAAAAAATTTACACTACTGTTACAGCATATATGAGTGGTGGCAATAGTTGGCAAGTGGGCCTGGCACACACGCTGGCAGGCAGGCAACTGCTATTAGATTACACTAGCAGACTGATGTTTCACAATCAAAAAAGTTTTTTTTTTTTTAAATTTACACTACTGTTACAACAGATATGAGTGGTGGCACTAGTTGGCAAGTGGGCCTGGCACACACGCTGGCAGGCAGGCAACTGCTATTAGATTACACTAGCAGACTGATGTTTCCCAGTCAAAAAAGTTTTTTTTTAAAATTTACACTACTGTTACAACAGATATGAGTGGTGGCACTAGTTGGCAAGTGAGCCTGGCACACACGCTGGCAGGCAGGCAACTGCAATTAGATTACACTAGCAGACTGATGTTTCACAGTCAAAAAATTTATTTTTTTAAATTTACACTACTGTTACAACAGATATGAGTGGTGGCACTAGTTAGCAAGTGGGCCTGGCACACACGCTGGCAGGCAGGCAACTGCTATTAGATTACACTAGCAGACTGATGTTTCACAGTCAAAAAAGTTTTTTTTTTTTTAAATTTACACGCTGTCAGGTAGGCAACTGCTATTAGATTACATTAGCAGACTGATGTTTCACAGTCAAAAAAGTTTTTTTTTTTAATTTACACTACTGTTACAACAGATATGAGTGGTGGCACTAGTTAGCAAGTGGGCCTGGCACACACGCTGGCAGGCAGGCAACTGCTATTAGATTACACTAGCAGACTGATGTTTCACAGTAAAAAAAGTTGTTTTTTCTAAATTTACACTACTGTTACAACAGATATGAGTGGTGGCACTAGTTGGCAAGTGGGACTGGCACACACGCTGGCAGGCAGGCAACTGCTATTAGATTACACTAGCAGACTGATGTTTCACAGTCAAAATTTTTTTTTTTTTTAAAATTTACACTACTTTTACAGCAGATATGAGTGGTGGCACTAGTTGGCAAGTGGGCCTGGCACACACACTGGCAGGCAGGCAGGCAACTGCAATTAGATTACACTAGCAGACTGATGTTTCACAATCAAAAAAGTTTTTTTAAAAAAATTTACACTACTGTTACAACAGATATGAGTGGTGGCACTAGTTGGCAAGTGGGACTGGCACACACGCTGGCAGGCAGGCAACTGCTATTAGATTACACTAGCAGACTGATGTTTCACAGTCAAAAAAATTTTTTAAAAAAAATTTACACTACTGTTATAGCAGATATGAGTGGTGGCACTAGTTGGCAAGTGGGCCTGGCACACACGCTGGCAGGCAGGCAACTGCTATTAGATTACACTAGCAGACTGATGTTTCACAATCAAAAAAGTTTTTTTTTTAAATTTACACTACTGTTACAACAGATATGAGTGGTGGCACTAGTTAGCAAGTGGGCCTGGCACACACGCTGGCAGGCAGGCAACTGCTATTAGATTACACTAGCAGACTGATGTTTCACAGTAAAAAAAGTTGTTTTTTCTAAATTTACACTACTGTTACAACAGATATGAGTGGTGGCACTAGTTGGCAAGTGGGACTGGCACACACGCTGGCAGGCAGGCAACTGCTATTAGATTACACTAGCAGACTGATGTTTCACAGTCAAATTTTTTTTTTTTTTTAAAAATTTACACTACTTTTACAGCAGATATGAGTGGTGGCACTAGTTGGCAAGTGGGCCTGGCACACACACTGGCAGGCAGGCAGGCAACTGCAATTAGATTACACTAGCAGACTGATGTTTCACAATCAAAAAAGTTTTTTTAAAAAAATTTACACTACTGTTACAACAGATATGAGTGGTGGCACTAGTTGGCAAGTGAGCCTGGCACACACGCTGGCAGGAAGGCAACTGCAATTAGATTACACTAGCAGACTGATGTTTCACAGTCAAAATTTTTTTTTTTTTAAATTTACACTACTGTTACAACAGATATGAGTAGCGACACTAGTTAGCAAGTGGGCCTGGCACACACGCTGGCAGGCAGGCAACTGCTATTAGATTACACTAGCAGACTGATGTTTCACAGTCAAAAAAGTTTTTTTTTTTTAAATTTACACTACTGTTACAACAGATATGAGTGGTGGCACTAGTTGGCAAGTGGGCCTGGCACACACGCTGGCAGGCAGGCAACTTCAATTAGATTACACTAACAGACTGATGTTTCACAGTCAAAAGTTTTTTTTTTTAAATTTACACTACTGTTACAACAGATATGAGTGGTGGCACTAGTTGGCAAGTGGGCCTGGCACACACGCTGGCAGGCAGGCAACTGCTTTTAGATTACACTAGCAGACTGATGTTTCACAGTCAAAAAAGTTTTTTTTTAAAATTTACACTACTGTTACAACAGATATGAGTGGTGGCACTAGTTGGCAAGTGGGCCTGGCACATACGCTGACAGGCAGGCAACTGCTATTAGATTACACTAACAGACTGATGTTTCACAATCAAAAAAGTTTTTTTTTTTAAATTTACACTACTGTTACAACAGATATGAGTGGTGGCACTAGTTAGCAAGTGGGCCTGGCACACACGCTGGCAGGCAGGCAACTGCTATTAGATTACACTAGCAGACTGATGTTTCACAGTAAAAAAAGTTTTTTTTTTTAAATTTTCACTACTGTTACAACAGATATGAGTGGTGGCACTAGTTGGCAAGTGGGACTGGCACACACGCTGGCAGGCAGGCAACTGCTATTAGATTACACTAGCAGACTGATGTTTCACAGTCAAAAAATTTTTTTTTAAAAAAATTTACACTACTGTTACAACAGATATGAGTGGTGGCACTAGTTGGCAAGTGGGCCTGGCACACACGCTGACAGGCAGGCAACTGCTATTAGATTACACTAGCAGACTGATGTTTCACAGTCAAAAAATGTTTTTTTTAAAAAAATTTACACTACTGTTACAGCATATATGAGTGGTGGCAATAGTTGGCAAGTGGGCCTGGCACACACGCTGGCAGGCAGGCAACTGCTATTAGATTACACTAGCAGACTGATGTTTCACAATCAAAAAAGTTTTTTTTTTTTTAATTTACACTACTGTTACAACAGATATGAGTGGTGGCACTAGTTGGCAAGTGGGACTGGCACACACGCTGGCAGGCAGGCAGGCAACTGCTGTTAGATTACACTAGCAGACTGATGTTTCACAGTCAAAAAATTTTTTTTAAAAAACATTTACACTACTTTTACAGCAGATATGAGTGGTGGCACTAGTTGGCAAGTGGGCCTGGCACACACACTGGCAGGCAGGTAGGCAACTGCAATTAGATTACACTAGCAGACTGATGTTTCACAATCAAAAAAGTTTTTTTAAAAAAATTTACACTACTGTTACAACAGATATGAGTGGTGGCACTAGTTAGCAAGTGGGCCTGGCACACACGCTGGCAGGCAGGCAACTGCTATTAGATTACACTAGCAGACTGATGTTTCACAGTCAAAAAAGTTTTTTTTTTTAAATTTACACTACTGTTACAACAGATATGAGTGGTGGCACTAGTTGGCAAGTGGGCCTGGCACACACGCTGGCAGGCAGGCAACTTCACTTAGATTACACTAACAGACTGATGTTTCACAGTCAAAAGTTTTTTTTTTTTAAATTTACACTACTGTTACAACAGATATGAGTGGTGGCACTAGTTGGCAAGTGGGCCTGGCACACACGCTGGCAGGCAGGCAACTGCTTTTAGATTACACTAGCAGACTGATGTTTCACAGTCAAAAAAGTTTTTTTTTTTAAATTTACACTACTGTTACAACAGATATGAGTGGTGGCACTAGTTGGCAAGTGGGCCTGGCACATACGCTGACAGGCAGGCAACTTCAATTAGATTACACTAACAGACTGATGTTTCACAGTCAAAAAGTTTTTTTTTTTAAATTTACACTACTGTTACAACAGATATGAGTGGTGGCACTAGTTAGCAAGTGGGCCTGGCACACATGCTGGCAGGCAGGCAACTGCAATTAGATTACACTAGCAGACTGATGTTTCACAGTCAAAATTACATAGGCAAAAAAAAAAAAGATGTTCTAGCCCTAAAAAGGGCTTTTTGGGGTGCTGTCCTTACAGCAGAGATCAGATGAGTCCTTCAGGTCTGTAGTGGACACTGAATAAACTAGCCTAGCTATCAATTTCCCTATAAAATCAGCAGCAGCTACACTATCCCTCCTCTCACTAAGAATGCAGGATCAGAATGAATCTAAAATGGCTGCTGTCCAGGAGCTGGGTGGGTCTGGGAGGGAGTGTCTGCTGCTGATTGGCTGAAATGTGTCTGCAGACTGTGAGATACAGGGTCAAAGTTTACTCAATGATGACGAATAGGGGGCGGATCGAACATCGCATATGTTCGCCCGCCACGGCGAACGCGAACAAGCTATGTTCGCCGGGAACTATTCGCCGGCGAACTATTCGCGACATCACTAGCAATAATATCAACCGCATGGTCAATAAGCATTGGAATGTTCTTAGGGACTGTAATGAAGATATCCCTTCCTTTAAAACACCGCAAATTACTGCACATAGAAGGGTTAAAAATCTTAGGGACTATCTGGTTAGTACCAATATAGGTCCTAATGCAGGTCCCGTACAAACACACATAGGAAGGAAAGTAACAGGCAGCTTCCCCTTACTAGGCTGTGGTAGTTGCTGCTCCATGTTTAAAGGAGATTCATTCCATCACCCACAAAATGGGAAAAAGTACACAATCAACAGTTTTTATACCTGTAAATCAAAATATGTTATTTATCTCATTAAATGTCTGTGATCTTTAATCTATTTGATTATGATCTAAATATGTATAGTTTAGAGGATAGAAAGGAAAGAGGTGACATGATAGAAACCTTCAAATATATGAAGGGACTTAATAAAATAGAAGCTGAAAGCATTTTTCACCAAAAATAAATGCCAAAACAAGGGGTCACAATCTAAAGTTAGAGGGTAGTAGATTCAGGAGAAATTTGAGGAAGCATTTTTTACAGAAAGGGTGGTGGATTCATGGAATAAACTTCCATTTGAGGTGGTAAACACAAACGGCTAGATTTGGAGTTTGGCGGTAGATGGGTTGCTAACGCTACGCGTGGTTTATGTCTAACGCACGGCATTGTTTGACTCTGGTATTTAGAGTTCCAACAATACCTTCTAACGATACTCCTAACGCGTGTATTTCACACGCGGAATCCTGCCCGCATTAGACAGTCTCCCATAGAGATCAATGGAAAAGCAAACAAACACGCTTTTTTCACCTAACACTCGATTTCGCGAGAAATACGCACAGCTCGGTCATATGATGCATACCACATCATGCACAACAATAACACGCCGCAAATGTCACAACAACAATCACTAAACAAAGCACATAAGCATTACACATTCACAAGCGGGGGGAATTTTAATATAATAAAATACAGGGAATACGCATATACTTTAAGATGCGGAAATACGCAAAATAACAACAAGGAAAATAAAAAAAATACATACACTAGCAAAATAATCGCATTCAATATCACTATATATTAGGACAAACATACATATACAACACTTCACTAATACCACACCATCGCAAATTCACATTTAAACATAATACTATTGGTCAATGTTATAGAAAACGAGCACTATGACATCATCGCATTCTACACATTCCACAAATACTAACTCAAAATGAGCATGCCCAAATTCACACACCTAATACACATTGCACAAATACTAATTGCTAATAAAGCACACCTGAACCCAATTTACAACGCAAATCGGTACATCATTAAACATTTACACAGGGTATATAAGCACCACACAAGCATGGCTTCTTTGACTGTGTTGCTGGTGGGTCTTTGGAGATTGGAGGTTTAAGATTAGAGAGTTTGTGCATTATTGTGAGTGAGTTAGTGTTAGTGTGAGAGAGTCAGTTGTTAGTGTTATCGTGAGTGAGTGAGTGAGTGGGAGTTAGTGGTAGTGGGAGAGAGTCAGTTAGTGGGAGCGTGAGTGAGTTAGTGGTAGTGGGAGTTAGTGAGAGTTAGTGGTAGTGTGATAGAGTCAGTTAGTGGGAGCGTGAGTTAGTGGGAGTTAGTGAGAGTTAGTGGTAGTGTGAGTTAGTGAGAATTAGTAGTAGTGTGAGTTAGTGAGAATTAGCAGTAGTGTGAGTTAGCGAGCGAGTGCTTTTTCTGTACACTTAACACATTTACACGCAAACACATTCAATACATACATACACTTATCAATAACACTACATACACTCCATACCCCATACCCTCTCATACTACACTCCATACCCCATTCCCTGTAGTCCCATTCCCTTTCATCCCATTTACTCTTATCCCATACCCCATCCCATACCCATCCCCTAGTTAAATTTAGTTTACATATCCTCCTTTTAGTCTTCTTCTTCATTTTGTTCATTTAAATATTCCTTACCCTCTTTTATTTATATCCCTTTCACACTTTCAGCACTTTTTTTGGTCTTTTTAGTTCTTTATTTTGACCCCCTTTCATTTGATCACACTCACTTTTTGTTTGCTTAGTTGGGGTTTAGTTTAGGGAAGAGATGGAGGGCAGGCAGGGGAGAGGTAGAGGGGGGAGGAGAGGGAGGGGGAGAGGAACAGGGCAGGAAGGGGGGCAGGAAGGGGGGCAGGAAGCGGGGGTGGAAGCGGTGGGTGGACCCAGCCACTTGGTTCAAGATGAACAAGTGGCTGGGCCCAGTGGCGGACAGAGTAGGGCTTCACAGTCCGGGAAACAGAGGGCATCGTCACAGGGGAAGGCCAAGGCGACTAGGGAGGCGAGGTTTTCGATGGAGGAGAAGGAGGCCCTCGTAGAAGCCTATATGGCCAGGTATAGGAGGCTGCAGCATCAGAAGACCACCCCGACTGAGAAGAGAAAGCTCTGGCATGAGATAAGGAATGCAGTCAATGCAGTGGGTGGCCGGAACAGAGATATGGACTCTATTAAACATCGATACCGGGACTGCAAGATGGATCTTAAGAAAAAGTTAAGCCTGGAGGCCCGACATTCCGCAGGAACCGGTGGCGGCCCTGCACTGGAAATCGATTACTGCAGATGGGAGGAAATGTTGCGTCCCAGCATCTCCGAGGTGGATGTAGTCGGTATCAGAGGAATTGATACCGGGAACCTGCCATTCTCATCTGACGGTAAGCTCATTTAAGAATAAATTCACATACGAATGTATTTCAAGGGACACTATACGCAAACCTTTACTTTCATGATTAAGGTAGAGAATACAATTTAAAACAACATTCCAATTTACTTATATTACCTAATTTGATTCATTCTTTAGATATACTTTAATGAAGAAATAGCCATGCACATGGTGAACCAATCACAGGAGGCAGCTATATTCAGCTACCAATCAGCATCTTCTAAGCATATCTAGATATGCTTTTCAGCAAAGAATATCCAGAGAATGAAGCTAATTAGATAAGAAAAGTACATTAGAAAGTTGATTATAATTGTATGCTTCGAAATCATGAAAGATAAAACATTGGGTTTCATGTCCCTTTAAGGATCAGATTAATGCTATAACGTTGTTTACACGCATTCACAATTACTTTGCGGTTACATCAGTATTTAGGCTATAGGTTAGGTGTGCATTTAAACAGACTGAAAACAAACGCTAAAACATTCAGATTGACCACAGATATCACAAACACGGTTTAGAAAATGCGGAAATCGTATTGATTGTTAGATTTCAAAGTGGATTAATGAGGCTGCATTTGTAATTGTATCGTAAGCTAAGTAATTTAAAGCTTTATTTGGAAATATGCTAATATATACATTTATTTCTTTTTAAAATATACAGAGTCTGGGGAGGAGGCAGCACAGCAAATAAAGGCTCCTCCTTTTTCCCGGGATGAGAGTGGTGGGGATGAATCTCCACCTCGGAGGGAAGATTCCCCCCGTGACGAAGAGGCCACGGAAGCAGAGGAAGAGGCCCCGGAACCAGAGGCCCCTCAAGGACCCACACCCCGCCGTGCACGGGCACCCCGCCAAGCACAACAAGAGGAAATAGCGGAGGTGCGGGTTCTACTAGACTACCTTGACCAGATGCGTAACTCCCGGATACAAAATATAGAAGGCAGAAGTAGAATAATTGAAGAGCTCAGTGGCATTCGAGAAGGCCAAACCCAAATCATACACCTCCCTACTCGAATAGAAGAAGGCCAAAACAGAAACTTTAATCTCCAACAAGAGATGTTTAATTTCTTCCGGGAGGCGCATGCTGGTCTGCCTCCTGCTGGTCTGCCTCCTGGACCGCCTCCTGCTGCTGGGCCTCCTGCTGCTGGGCCTCCTGCTGCCGGGCCTCCTGCTGCCGGGCCTTCTGCTGCCGGGCCATCTTCTCCTGCCGGGCCATCTTCTCCTGTCGGGCCATCTTCTCCTGCCGGGCCATCTTCTCCTGCCGGGCCATCTTCTCCTGCCGGGCCATCTTCTCCTGCCGGGCCATCATCTCCTGCCGGCCCATCTCCTCCTGCCGGCCCATCTCCTCCTCCTCACCTTGATCGTCCCAGTACTCTTCCTTCCACTCTTCCCACAACATCTCCAAGGAGAACTCGTCAGAGTCGGCAGTTGCCCCTCCCAGAGCCTCAGCACTGTGGGAAGAGGGGAAGGAAGAGGAAGTATTTGTTTTCATGTTTAATGTTTTTGGTATTTAATGTGTAATGGATAGGTATGTGATGATGTGGTTTTCATACACTTGTAGACCACACTCTGTATATAATCTACTTCTATGGGACCGGGTCCATGGAGGTAGATTGTTTGCAGAGTGTGGGTTATAAGTGTGTGAAAACCACATCATCACATACCTATCCTTGTTCATTATATTGATTGGTTTCTGTGATGTGATGTCCAAACTGTTTCCCGAATCGCAAACAAAATTACCATTACAATTATCCATGATGGCATATTACTGTTTGAATGCCAATAACACAGCTTAAAGGGACAGTCAGAACATTATTGATTACAAAGAAAACACTGTATTACGCATTATCAAGTTGGAAACAACAAAACATGGAGAAATACGTGTGACTTATGTGCTTACCCTTGTATCTATGCCTATGAAAAATGACCACTTATTTGTTGTTCTGACATAACAACATTTTACACAATCAATGATCAATACATGGTAAAAATGCTGTATGAGCTCAAGGTTATACAAATGCTATCCAAATGCCCTCTAGTGGTCAAATTGCATAATGATTACATGCACTCTTCAAGCTCTAAGAAATGAGCACACGAACCTCATAGGTTTAGCTAGCAAATTAAAATAAACACAGACAAATGATTAATTGGTGAGAAACCTTTGATATCATTGATATTACAAAATTGACTTTTTTAATAATGCTAAACATTATTTGTTTGCTAAACTGTCCCTTTAACAAAATGACATATGCTAACATAGAATATTTGCAGATTGTTGGTATATCTACATGTACTTGTTCAAACAATAAATATTGAAAACTGATTTATATTGACATGTTAAATAAAGTCTATTTTCTTAAAGAGACATTATTGTGTTAATTTCTTTTTAGAAAGACATTTGTTTTAACAATGAATATGGTTTAAAGTCCTTTTAGGAGTGGGGGGGGGGGGAAATATGCTAACAATAATATATTTGGAGATTAACCAATGTGGAACTCATGCATGATACAAAAATAAACATTTGCATTAAAGGGACAGTATACTATATTTTTAACAGAACTGCATGTAATAGACACTACTAGAAACAACAAGATTAACATATACTGATATCAATATTACAAAGCTTTAAACACTTTCGAAGAAAATCGGGTTATCTCTATTGAAAATATAGATGAATCCCCATTACAACCGTAAAACAAGACAATACCCCATCATTAACATATGAAAAGACCCTTTACACAAACAGGAGAAAGCTGGAGATGGTACTCACATGAAACTTTGAGGCTTGGCGAGGAGTCTGAAAATTACTTACATTTTATTTGAACAGAAGCAAAATGAGACGTGTATTTGGAAAACAATGGACTATCTAACTAGAGACCAAATAAAATATTTTGATTTATAATGTGAGTGTCTAATGAACCTTTAATAAAATATACGACGAAATTACATTTAGAAGAAGTCGGCATCATATATTTAGCATATGATAAAGATAAATGCATATTAATTACTTGATTCTAACACAATAGCGCATATTTATGAATTAGATATCTTTAACATTAAACACAACAGTCATTTTTCATAAAAAGGAACATATTGTTGACAAACATATTAAACAACATGGACTATAGAGATTTGTACTTGCCTCAAAATATCTTATGCATGAAAACATTTTGCTTTCGTTCGTTTATTAAACCAGACATCCAGCAAAAGAGAATGTGGTGGTCTTTATCAGCTATGGGTCAACAATGTAACATGATGCAAAAAATCCATATTCGCCATGTTTTTAAACTTGTCTTCTCATTCACAAACGTGTTTAACGTGCACAAACAAATATTGCGGGAATACGTAATACAATCAGACGTTTTTTTACCTTTGCATGTGACGTCTTAATTAACATGGCGCTTCCTTGATCACGTAAGAACGCAATCCAATAAAAGGCGCATTCTTGATCACGTAAGAACGCAAACCAAAAAAAGGCGCATCCTTGATCGCGTCAAAACGCCATCCAATAAAAGGTGCATCCTTGATCGCGTAAAAACGTCAGTCAATACAAGGAATCATTGGACAGCCTGGCAGGTGACGTCTTAAGCAACATGGCGCATCCGAGATCGCTGAAAAACCGCAGCCAATACAAGGACTCAGTTGACAGCTTGGCATATCAATAAGAAACATATTTATATTTTAGTAACTAGTATGTGTCTAGATTGCTATCTAGGAATGTCACGAAATCATGATTCATCTTTTCGGACTTGACTGTCCCTTGAACTATAGCTATGGTGTATATCTTTAACATTTAAAAGATACACATGAGAAATACATATGCCATTGATGTTTTAAGATATGTTTAGATTGTTTTGGAATAACAATAATGACACATGTATTGATCAAACGTGTCATTTATTCAAGTTGAAATATGGTCAGCCTACCTATAGCCATATATGGGAGGAGAAGTATTTTTTAAAAATATTTGGGAAAAAATATTCCTCATCTAAAATATGCGCATTACACACAGAGATTGATTTGGTTACACTTTTACAATAAGATAGAATTGAAAATGAAATACATGTGCTGTCAACATTACAATAAGATTGTTTATTAATAAGATTATATGTCCTTGTTCATGTAAAAAGGACAAAAACGCTTTAGAAATGGAAATCCATTCATTAACAATTGTGCTCACCATCACTTAAAGGGACATGATTTTTATTTTTAAAAAGAGGATACACAGAGACAATACTATTTCAATAAAATGAACACTTTACAGGGATTATATCATTGTATCAATCCTCTGATCATTTGTTAAAGGTACATCAATTCATGCAGAGTTTATAAATACACACATGGATGTGAAATTTGAAATAAACATATATACACAAATAACAATCTATATATACATATATAAAATAATTACTATGCTAATCATAATCATGCAATGATAAAGCTTTGAGAAAAATATATAAAGACAAATATTAAAATTACATTGGAGATGTTAATCTTAAAGTCATTTACAATTGTATTACATATATGATTCTGGAAAAACCATTATTTTTGGTAGGTCCCTTTAAGGATCAACCCGATAAACTAGAGCTTTCAATCAATAAAATGAATAAGGAGGACAAAGAATCGTGCAATTACATGTCTTTTATTAGTATGTCAGAAAACATCAACAACGTTTATAAATAATCTTGTAAAAATAAGGAAAATTTGAGCCATATGACAAGGTAACAGAGTGCATCACAGTCCATGAAGAGAGTTGCCAAGGGCCAGCATAGCCCCATTGTAGATATATGACAAGGTAACAGAGTGCATCACAGTCCATGAAGAGAGTTGGCAAGGGCCAGCATAGCCCCATTGGAGCCATATGACAAGGTAACAGAGTGCATCACAGTCCATGAAGAGAGTTGCCAAGGGCCAGCATAGCCCCATTGTAGATATATGACAAGGTAACAGAGTGCATCACAGTCCATGAAGAGAGTTGGCAAGGGCCAGCATAGCCCCATTGGAGACATATGACAAGGTAACAGAGTGCATCACAGTCCATGAAGAGAGTTGCCAAGGGCCAGCATAGCCCCATTGTAGATATATGACAAGGTAACAGAGTGCATCACAGTCCATGAAGAGAGTTGCCAAGGGCCAACATAGCCCCATTGTAGATATATGACAAGGTAACAGAGTGCATCACAGTCCATGAAGAGAGTTGGCAAGGGCCAGCATAGCCCCATTGGAGCCATATGACAAGGTAACAGAGTGCATCACAGTCCATGAAGAGAGTTAGCAAGGGCCAGCATAGCCCCATTGGAGCCATATGACAAGGTAACAGAGTGCATCACAGTCCATGAAGAGAGTTGCCAAGGGCCAGCATAGCCCCATTGTAGATATACGACAAGGTAACAGAGTGCATCACAGTCCATGAAGAGAGTTGGCAAGGGCCAGCATAGCCCCATTGGAGCCATATGACAAGGTAACAGAGTGCATCACAGTCCATGAAGAGAGTTGCCAAGGGCCAGCATAGCCCCATTGTAGATATATGACAAGGTAACAGAGTGCATCACAGTCCATGAAGAGAGTTGCCAAGGGCCAGCATAGCCCCATTGTAGATATATGACAAGGTAAAAGAGTGCAACAGGCACAACAATAAACAGAAAAAAAGGCCAAATGGCAACCATAAAAAAAAATCAACATGTGGACGGAGGATTCTTATCTGCGCCCTTGGAGCATCTCCAGATCCTCCACTTACTGGTCATCCCCTTCATCGTCCTGTGCATGTCCAGCTCCAGATTCAGGCATTGAATTTAATCGCATGATCTGCCGCAGAGTCAAATGCTGAACCTGGAGCTGGGCCTGCATGGTGTCATTCATCCCTCTCAGGACAGCTGCGTTCCTCAACACGGCCTGCTCTACACGTGCTATACCTTCTAGCATGAGCCATGTTGAGTCACAGTCTAAAATAAAGAATAAATAAAATATTAAGGATAATTACACAACAGAAGAAAAAAATAAGCAAAGATACATTGTCATCATAAAGACAAATCATTCTTTACATCAATTTGTTGAAATTGATTCTTTACACATTAAATATGTTATTCAGACAGACCGAAATCATTAAAGGGACAGTTTACTCAAACATGTTGTCCCCTTTAATTGGTTTTCGATGATCCACTTATACAGCTTGAGTGTATAAAATCTTGTTAAAGGATTTACATTGTACTTACATTAGCAATTTAAATATTTTAATTATACTGTGGTTGGCACACCTATCCTTAAACATTTTGGCATTGAGGACAAGCTGTGTAAACATAGCAACCTGAAGAAATTACATTCCCACTGGGTTAGACAAGAGAGAATGTATCAACATTTGTACATAAATTGTTGGATCCAAGTAGTGGTGATTGGTATATGTAGTGATATCAAATTAAAGGGACACTGAACCTAAATATTTAATTGACTGATTCAGATAGAGCATGACATTACAAATAATAAAAAATTACACATATTCTTTAAATGTTAGAATTCTCTAGCTAGATTTTGAATGCAAAAATGTAGGTTTATAGGGCAGGCCATATTTGTTTATCAACTTTGGTTGTCCCTGCTGATTGATGGATACATTCATCCAACAATAAAGAAATGATGTCCAGACTTATTTTCGATTTAAAATTAATTCTAGGCATTTCTTTGTTTCAATAAAGATAGCAAGAGAATGAAGAATAATTCATAAGAGTAGTAAATTATAAATTTGATTAACATTGCATGCTCTATTTGAATCACAATAGAAACAATTTGCCTTCAGTGTACCTTTAAGTATCTTATAATGTGGATTTTGAATGATACTTACAGCTGTGCCTGGGAAGGACAATCCGACACCCAGGACAATGAAGGTTGAGACAGGGGGGAGGGATGGGATTGTGTTGGGGAGGGATGGGATTGTGTTGGGGAGGGATGGGATTGGGTCGGGATAGATGAGCTGCTGCTCCGGGGTAGGCCGTACAGCTGGGGAGTGGTGAGTTGGGGTCTGGGCAGCTGGGGTAGCTGTACAGGCCAAAATACGGGGAGAGCGGCGAAGGGGGGCGAAGGGGCGTTTTTTGGGAGGGACAGGATAGGAAAAATGGGAAGGGCCGCAGGGGTCTGGGCAGGGGGCTGGGCAGGGGTCTGGGCCTGGGCAGGGGTCTGGGCCTGGGCAGGGGTCTGGGCCTGGGCAGGGGACTGGGCAGGGGTCTGTGACTGGGCAGGGGACTGGGCAGGGGCAAAAAACAGATGACCAGAGGTGGAGGATCCATCTGAAATAAATAATACAAATATATTAACATCTCATACATCATGAAATCAAATCAACGCATTTCAAATTGATTATGTTTTCAATATACTTAGAAGTGTGTTTGAATTTCTAAACAATTATGACATGAGGATATGGTATGCATATAGGCACTCAGATGAATATCAATGACTGTCTGTACAATTATAAAATTATTATTGTGGTTTGGCTTGGAATATGCATGTGACATAATGATGGCATGAATTAGAAATAAAAAAAAAAAAAAAAACAATCCAAGCATATTTTCATGCTGCCTGATATAGAAAGGGGGCAGTAGTGTATCTGAACAGACAAATACTATTCCTTTTTAAAGTGCAAAATCTGTAGACTTTGAATGTCTTCAATAAAATGATTTCCAATAAAGCAACATGTTGGAAACATGATAGATATATTTCACATACCATCAGACTTCAAGGAAGCCTCTTCCTCCTCTGTCCCACATGTTAAATCAATCTCTGTAAAACATAACATGTTGTGTACACGTTAAGATCAGATATTATAACATATGTTACTGTTGCTCAAAGACACACATCAATGTTGCATTAAAGATATACACACCCAAAGTTATGATTTACATCATTTTGATGGAGCATACAAATGACATTAGATTTGTTATTCTCAATGATTCAGATTTTAGATTTATTGTTTGTATTAATTTTAACATCATAAAAGCATAGTACATAGAACATTTAAGATTTCTCATGTGTGTATCACTTCATGACTGTTGTCAAAAATGAACATGGAAACAAACATATGCTATACATCTTCTGAATAACAAAGGTGTAGACTAAGAAATTTTTAATTATTAATCTTTCAATATTCCAAGAAAATTAATATATAATCAGAGGAGTAAATTATATGTTTGTTTCAAATGTTATGCTTCATCAGAATCATGCTCATAATATTGATTACCAATACACCTTCAATGACATATAAATGAGTCAATGGACTTACCAGAAGACCGCAAAGGCAGCTCTGTGTCAGTGCTGGATTCCTCTGGGCTCCCCACACCAACTCTCTCTATGAATGATATAGATATATATTAGTGAACACATTTGGGATAGCACTAAATCACATCTGTAGCTATTATTAAGAATAATCAACTTGAAAATGTGAAGAATACAGCAGTCATTATCCAAAAAAATGCTTGATTGAATCAAGGGGATTCTGTTAAAAATGATGTATTGAACATATGTTTAATTTCTGACTATATTAGACATCAAACTCATCTCATACGATGCTATTGCATATCTAAATATACCCATTGATCAATGTTCTTAAAAGAATACACACAAACCACATTTTGAATAACAGCTGTTGACAAATATAAAAAAAGACATGTGGCACATCGAGCCATTTGTGCAATGTACAGTAATCTTGTTTAGGACACAACACATATTGATCACAATACCAAACCAAATTGATTAGTACAAATATGTAATCATGGTGCTGTTAGAGTATGCTTATATCTATAAAGTAACTCCAACAGTGAATATGTGAATTATATATCAATATTGTCTAATCCAAAGAATGTAAAGATTAATGAATCTATTGTTTATTAAAGGGACACTGACATGATTTATTTCAATCATTGATTTCACTGTTCAAACTGTTCCAAATGATTTAACATTGACTCCTATTATAATTTGAATGTTGCTACATTTTAATCTTAAAGGCAGATAAGCAATATTGGATTCAATAAATATTGTTTGTTGAAGGTATCCACCAATCATCAATAAAAACCCAGGTTGGTCAACCAAAATTGAGCTGCAGATAAACGTACATTCTTGATTTTAAAATACATTTAGCAAAAGAATATTTCACATATGATTATAGTATTATATTTAAATGTTGATTAATATTGCATGCTCTATCTGAATGACAACATTAATAATTTTAGCTCAGTGTCCCTTTAATATAAAAATATATTGATTTGACAATGTTGGTGTTAATGAATTCTCTACTCCATATGTTGATGTAATGAATGGGATTGAGCATGCAATTCCAATCTAATATGTTATTTAAGGATATCCTAAGAATTATTTTCATCTATTAAAGGGACATGAAGCTCTAAATGTGTAATTGTATACTTTTTGAAACTATGTACTACTGTTATCTGAACACATGATTTTAACTTTTGTCAAAATGCCAATTTATGCATAAAAAAAACAGCCGGATAATACCAGTAATGCATTGTTTAACCTAAACCAAAATCCATTTTTTTTAGAAGAACTAAAACAATAGACTGAACCAATGTAGCTCATAAAATGTTTAAACAAAACAATAAAATCACGTTTAAAAATCAGTCTATGTAAAATTTAGTTGGCATGTCCCTTAAATGACGTGATCAATTTCAAAAATGGAATCTATATTTTTAAAATCAAAACATATGCAAAAGTGTGTGTATTTTTAAAAAATGTATACAAATAAGATTAAGCAATACACAAGGGAAGAATATAAATTGGACATTCAAAGAATCTTACATTAAAATTAAGACATCCAGAATAGATGGGATATCTTAAATTCCAAACAAAATCAGAGTAGTCTTACAATGTAATCCTATATTTTTGTTTTATTTATTCTTATTTGCAAATATTTAAAAAAATCCATTTTGCAGATACATATAAATATTGAACAATGTGGATTTAGTATGTAATGTTCTGTCCATGTTTCTAAGACAAATGTCAATTAAAATGAGACATACCATACTGTGACAAGCCCTGGCTTGAGGATCCAGCACCAACATCCAGATCTGTAATATATTAAATGAGGATTGGATATCATTAATACAAATCATGCCATGTTTAAAATCTTTACATTATTAGCAAATCAATTAAAAACTATTAATCCTTTGGTAGTCCCATGAGTTAATTGTTTCCTCAATTAAATTCATGATAAATATATCCTGTACTCTTATTTTCAATCAGTTGTGTTGTTTACTGTAGCTTTAATTATTTTTTTGTGTTATTTCATTCTCATCAATTGATGGGCATATGTTATAATTTATTTGGATTCTGCTTTTTTTTTTTTTATTATGTATAATATTGAAAATAAGAATACTGTATTCTTCACATATATAATAATTCACATTTCATTTTGACCAACATGTGTCAAGCAATGCCACTTACAGCAAACCCATGTTAACGTGTATGCGCAATTCCATTTTCGCGATCATTGCGCAATGATTCCAAGCGGAATTACGCATCCGTCATTTGACCAACATGTGTCAAGCAATGCCACTTACAGCAAACCCATGTTAACGTGTATGCGCAATTCCATTTTCGCAATCATTGCGCAATGATTCCAAGCGGAATCACGCATCCGTCATTTGACCAACATGTGTCAAGCAATGCCACTTACAGCAAACCCATGTTAACGTGTATGCGCAATTCCATTTTCGTGATCATTGCGCAATGATTCCAAGCGGAATTACGCATCCGTCATTTGACCAACATGTGTCAAGCAATGCCACTTACAGCAAACCCATGTTAACGTGTATGCGCAATTCCATTTTCGCGATCATTGCGCAATGATTCCAAGCGGAATTACGCATCCGTCATTTGACCAACATGTGTCAAGCAATGCCACTTACAGCAAACCCATGTTAACGTGTATGCGCAATTCAATTTTCGCTCTCTGACGCATATTCTGTAGAGCGCAAGAAACATCATTCCTATTTCATGTGTCACTAATCTAAAATCAGATATCTAAACATCATATGTAGTGTATGTTGTGAGATCTGTATAGGTTTAGTATCTGACTATATACACATTTTTAAAAAAATAATCAAATATTAAGATATTATATGAAGTTGGATAGTTACCTGGTTCAGATTCTCCATCAGCTCCTCCCAGGCCACCGGAGGAAAGAAGCAGCTGCCCTGGCCCCCGCGTCAGGACTTTCAAATCCCGCAGCTGGGAGGGAAGAAGAGGAGGCCGAGGATGGCGAGGATCTAAATCTTTTGGGGACCCGGAGATTGAGGAGCTCGCATAAAGTCACCTCATAAGGGAGTAGGTATAGTTTCCGCGGGGCCTTTCTTTGGCCCCCTCTTTTACGGGCTTGTACCCAGTCCCTTATGAGGTTGACTTTTTTTGTCAAGCGCAACCTCATATCTCCGAATCTCCTCATGATTTGATCCTGTCTCCTCTGGACGCCACACACCAATTTAACCGCATTGGTGATAGACTCCCAGAGGGCCTTCTTAACAGGCGCATCTGTCGACCTCCTCTTGTTCCCACACAGCTGGGGATAAAAGTCCTTGACGGCGTGGACCAGTGCAGCGCTCTCCTGCTTGGTGAACCTGGGAGGTTTCATGCCTGCTGGGTTGTAGAATAATCTAATAATTATAATAATAATAATAATAATATATATATACGCCTGCAGGCATTAGAGAACTGACAAAGATGGCAACGTGTAATGGACTTTTATATGGTGAAGTAAACATGAGATGCACCATGGGACAAGTTATCTGTACATCTGATTGGATAAAAGTTTGAAATATTGTTAGAATGTCTGTGAGACCATCCTGACTCAAGTTGTGTTTGTGTGATGAACTCTGATTGGCCGTTCCTTAATGTTTCATATCTTAGCAACTTCCATACACATACCTCCTGGTGGTGCTGTTACTTCATTTTTCATGTAGAAGTATTTGTAACTCATGGGCCTGTCATGCGGATATGTGTGACGCAGATTTAATATCCGTGATCCGTTAAATATTAATGTTTAAATTCTCTTTAAAATCTAATACTGTCACATTATTAAATGTTGTCGACATTTTTCGGTTTAATAACAGTCTGTTTCTTTAATACAAATACACATTTAATATTGTATGTCTTTATTGTTCATAAAATCAATTTGTTGACTTATTGTGAAGTATTGACATTGCTCTATTAAATGTATTTATAATGCACATTGATTGTGTGCTATTGCGTGACATTAGACTCTAATGTTTAAAGATGCAAATCTGGTGTTTCAAGATCCGTTTCCCACGCCACATTTCTGAATGTTCAAATTCAGGTTATAATGTCAGTAACTTGGATAATCTGTTTATAGATGTTAAACTACAGGTTTGTTTGTTATTAGTAAATAAACCTCGAGCTTGTATTTGTCTGAACTGCTCATATATGTTATTGTGCAATGGCGTCTTTATTTTTAAATAGACATTACAAACAAACAATTGTATCAAATGATCTGTAGAGATAGAAAATTGTTTAGACTTTAAGATGAAAAGCAATTTATCTTTGTATTTAGATATCCTCAACATAAGACATTTAAATGAACATGGTTGAGCCAATCACATAAGGCATCTCTGTGCATCCACCAATCTTCATCTACTGAGCCTATCTCGATATGCTTTTCAAGCAAAGTATGTCAAGATAAGAAGAGAAGTAAATACACTCTTTAAATCTCTTAAAGGGACACTGTACAAACAAATGTAGCGTTCGTGATTCAGATTGAGCATGAAATGTTAAGCAACTTTATAATTTACTCCGATTCTCAAATGTTAAGAATTATCTTGTTATCTTTCTTTGCAAATCAATAATGATATTTTAGATTACGGACAATTTTGGCAAAAACCTGGGTTGTCCTTGATGATTGTTGGATAAATTAATCCACCCAAAACAAAATAAATTCTGTCCAGAGTACTGAAGCAAATAAATTATCAATTTAATGCCTTATTTTTAAAGTAATGATAGCAACATCACAAGGAGCATTGATAATATGAGTCAATTTTTAAAGTTGCTTAAAATAGAATACTCGTTCTGAATGTATAAATCATTAATTTTTTAACTGTCTCCCTTTAAGTATATTTTGAGTTCATGTCCCTTTAAGGAGACATTTCACAATAATGCTTGAAAAATCATAAACCTAGGCACCTTCCTTTTGCAAAATTAGTATAACATATGAGTAAAGCATATTTAGATTAAATTCTTGATTGTTTTACACACTGACTGAAATATATATTGTAATGGATGTATTTCGCAGTCTTCAGCTTCGAGGGACATTAAGCTGTATGTTATTTATGCATTTTGGATAAGATTATAATATTTGAACAACTTAATATGTTTTGTTATTCAATCATTAGATTGTAATTATATATAATCTTGGATTAAATACATATCTACATAGGCTATTTTGATGCTGATTGTTGGTTGCACATAGATGCCTTATGTAATTGACTAAGATATGTGCATTGATGTATCTTTTTCTAAGTATATTTCAAGACTGAATGTAATTCTATAGTACTTTATAAATATGTTTAAATTCTTTAATTATTTTCAAAAATTCAAGACACAATATACTTTGTGAATGTCCCTTTAAGGACAAAAACATTCGGAATGTTGATTTAACATTGTCAAAAGAAACTAAAGGGGAATGAAAATTATGCATAGATATGTGATGTCTAACCCAAGAGGTAAGATTTTAATAAATACATAATATTAATAACTATAATTAAATGTCCCTTTAAATGACTCCACTAGAAAATAAAATCTATTAACATGGCATCCAATAACTAGCTTGTGCAAAATATGAAGTTAAATGACCTACCATTTTTTAATTTAAAAATTATAAATTTAATTAAATAATGTTTTTAGATACCTAAGGAAGATACAAGATCTTATAAAATTAATTTTACATTCAACAACACTGTCACTTTAATGTAAGTGAACCACTTCCCTTCTTAAAAGTGAAACCAAAAACATTTTTGTCAAATTCTGACTACATATCCGAAATTATTTTAACATCAAAGAATTTCACAAGAAAAGCATCGATGGATCTCACTCCCCAATTATTTTTAAAAAGATAGTTTAATTTAATATTCT
This sequence comes from Bombina bombina, assembly GCF_027579735.1. Classification (NCBI taxonomy): domain Eukaryota; kingdom Metazoa; phylum Chordata; class Amphibia; order Anura; family Bombinatoridae; genus Bombina; species Bombina bombina. The sequence continues at coordinate 192,436,024 of NC_069504.1, read as the reverse complement.
CTGAATCAGTGGATTTGCTAAAATTAATGCCTAATTTGATCTTATGCATGTGCTTGTCAAATAGACAACTACCAGTCATGGGAGTCAAATTGTTTTTTATTGACAGATTATATGGATATTTATTATAATCTGTTCAAAAGAGGGTATTTAATAATCAAATGTGGATTATTACCATTTAAAAATAATTTAATTTTTTAACAAAAACAAAAACAAAAATATATTCTGGGAAGTCATCAGATGACAATCTGAAATGAAAAAACAAAATTTAAATAAGTTAATACACACGTTTTAAAATATTCATAAAATACATTTACAATCATCTTGTGTCTATGCTCTAACTTTGTGCATAATTTGATAAAGATATTTATGATTTGATTTTTTTTATTAAAAACCAAACAAACCATACACCATTATATTGTGTAATAAAAATGAAATTTAAATATCATATTTTCTAATTATACATAATAATGTATATCAAATTTCAATAATAAATATATATGTATGCTGAACATAAATGTAATATTTCATGTCCATTCAAATACCTCTATATCAACTATAATATGTATTCCTTTTTCTGATTGTGATCCCTAAATATCTAATTATGAACTAAGTATGACTAATGTATGTAAGCTACTAATATTCGACATTCTTGCTGTGATTCTTAACTAGCATGCATTGGTAAACCAACCTGGATAATGCATGGTCTTTGAAAGTCAATTCAAGGGTAAACAGTTGATCTTAAATAGGTGTCTTATTCATCATTTCAAAAATAGAAGACTGTGAAATACCATCTAAAAATTAGAAAATAATCTAAGTGTCTGATTGTGATCCCTAAATATCTAATTATGACTAATGTATGTAAGCTACTAAGATTCAACATTCTTGCTGTGATTCTTAACTAGCATGCATTGGTAAACCAACCTGGATAATGCATGGTCTTTGAAAGTCAATTCAGGGGTAAACAGTTGATCTTCAATAGGTGTCTTATTCATCATTTCAAAAATAGAGGACTGTGAAATACCATCTAAAAATTAGAAAATAATCTAAGTGTCTGATTGTTATCCCTAAATATCTAATTATGACTAATGTATGTAAGCTACTAAGATTCTACATTCTTGCTGTGATTCTTAACTAGCATGCATTGGTAAACCAACCTGGATAATGCATGGTCTTTGAAAGTCAATTCAGGGGTAAACAGTTGATCTTCAATAGGTGTCTTATTCATCATTTCAAAAATAGAGGACTGTGAAATACCATCTAAAAATTAGAAAATAATCTAAGTGTCTGATTGTGATCCCTAAATATCTAATTATGACTAAGGTATGTAAGCTACTAAGATTAAACATTCTTGCTGTGATTCTTAACTAGCATGCATTGGTAAACCAACCTGGATAATGCATGGTCTTTGAAAGTCAATTCAGGGGTAAACAGTTGATCTTCAATAGGTGTCTTATTCATCATTTCAAAAATAGGGGACTGTGAAATACCATCTAAAAATTAGAAAATAATCTAAGTGTCTCCAATAGGATACCTCCACAGCCTTATTCTATCAAATAGTTGGCACTTACCATGTGAACATGTCTTTGTATGGTTTTCAAGGTCAGCAGATTTGAAAGATAATGCCAGACATGATCCCATTGGTATTATTCAATTTCAATCTTGTCTTTTTCCACTGTCAGTCTGGGAATTCTTCACTGTCATTCTTCGAATTCTTCCCTTTCAGTCTTTACATGAAGTCATCTTCCTAATGGCATAATTTTTTTTAAGAAAACTACTACTACAAGTGTGTGAATCAGTTCTGTAGCACTCTCCCACCCCCCCATTTCTGAATCAATTTCTGTCACTAGCTTACTAAGCGTGTGAAGCATCTTGTGTTATGTTCTATCAAGTGTGAAGATGAGTCATATTGAGCAGAACGAACCTCTAATGTGTGACATTGAACCATAGTCATGCTAGAGGATAGTTATGCTAGAGGATCCCTTTCTGAGTATTTACATTTTAAGTAATGTGTAAACTAAATACTAGTTTAGAAAAGGTATGCCATATGATGTATTTGTGTACAATTCATGCCAGCAACAGTCCATACATTTATACTTACCAGCTGATGTCCTCTTTAAAAACCAGGTGGCAAAGACTCGCTACAGGACCCAATGCCCAGAGCATCACCTATATTAATAAATGAAACACATTTTTAGCATTTGATGAACAATCCTAACATGTTTGCACAATTCTCTACTTGTCATTTCCCTAGAGTTCACATCTATTGACAATACTCCAGTCTAACTTCTATTATTTACTGTCTAAAGTGGCGGTTGATGATATCTGCTCTGACATCGAGCCCCTCGTCCCGGAATGGCCCCTCTAGAACAGGATCATCCTCCTCATCTCTGAGGAGGTTTCGGTGCGCCTGGACGCCCTGCAGCATCCCAGCCCACTGTGCAATATTATGCAGGACACTACAGGCTATAACGATCTTAGCCACCTTCTTTGGGTTGTACTGGAGGGCTCCTCCCGACCTGTCCAGGCACCTGAACCTCATCTTCAGGAGCCCGAACATCCGTTCAACCACCGCCCTGGTTCTCTTATGAGCCCTATTGTAGCGCTCCTCAGACACATCAGTCGGGCTACGCAAGGGGGTAATAAGCCAAGGCCGGCTCATGTACCCAGAATCACCTATAAATTATGAATAGAACATAATTCAAACTGAATCCTCAAAATAGTATTTTGAGTCCAATAAAATATTTTGTACACAATAATCCACTAACAAATGTTTATTTTTTTTTAAAATAATCTAGTTCAATCTTATTCTCTATCTTCCCATTTCAGCTAAGACATGCTACATATGTGTACTTCTCCTAAACCAGACCTTGTGTAAAATGGAAACAAAATGGTTACATTGCATTCTCTATCTGAGCATTTAAGGTAAGACATGCTAAATATCTGCATTGAACTAAAACTAGACATTAGCGGAAAGAGACAATGACATGGTTAAATTGCATTAGCTAATATCTTCCCATTTCAGCTAAGACATGCTACATATGCGTATTTCTCCTAAACCAGACCTTGTGTAAAATGGAAACGAAATGGTTACATTGCATTCTCTATCTGAGCATTTAAGGTAAGACATGCTAAATATCTGCATTGAACTAAAACTAGACATTAGCGAAAAGAGACAATGACATGGTTAAATTGCATTAGCTAATATCTTCCCATTTCAGCTAAGACATGATACATATGCGTATTTCTCCTAAACCAGACCTTGTGTAAAATGGAAACGAAATGGTTACATTGCATTCTCTATCTTAGCATTTAAGGTAAGACATGCTACATATCTGCATTGAACTAAAACTAGACATTAGCGGAAAGAGACAATGACATGGTTAAATTGCATTAGCTAATATCTTCCCATTTCAGCTAAGACATGATACATATGCGTATTTCTCCTAAACCAGACCTTGTGTAAAATGGAAACAAAATGGTTACATTGCATTCTCTATCTGAGCATTTAAGGTAAGACATGCTACATATCTGCATTGAACTAAAACTAGACATTAGCGGAAAGAGACAATGCCATGGTTAAATTGCATTAGCTAATATCTTCCCATTTCAGCTAAGACATGCTACATATGCGTATTTCTCCTAAACCAGACCTTGTGTAAAATGGAAACTAAATGGTTACATTGCATTTTCTATCTGAGCATTTAAGGTAAGACATGCTACATATCTGCATTGAACTAAAACTAGACATTAGCGGAAAGAGACAATGACATGGTTAAATTGCATCCTATAGCTGAACATTACGCTAACATTTTAAAACTACAGTGGCAATTGTCTAACTAATTAACCATGTTGTGCACAAATACTCACCAACGAGATAACCAGGGGGCATTTGTCTTTCCTCAAACGGTCTCCACAGGGACGACTGAGCGAGGATGCGGGCATCATGACAAGCTCCTGCAAAATTCGCACACACATGCATAATCCTCATCTGTGCGTCACAAACATACTGCACGTTGAGGCTATGAAAATGTTTGCGATTTCTGAAGGACAAGTCATCAATTGGAGCACGCAGCGCAATGTGGGTACAATCTATGGCTCCCAAGACATTGGGCAATTGAGCAATATCAAAGAATTCCCGCTTCAGGCGCCTCCAATCATCATCATTTTGTGGGAATCCTATGTATTGCTTACTGATACGTACCATGGCGTCCAGAAAGTTATCAAACACCACAGAGAATGTACCTTGAGCCAGGCCATGCATGTACATTTCTCCGGATTGAAAACTCCCGGAGGCCAGGACGTATAGACAACTTAGCATCTTACTCATGCCGGGAACAGCAGTCCTTATTCTTATACGTGGCTCCAAATGAGGTTTAAGAAGATCGTAAAGGCCAATGAGATGTTCGCGATTGAGCCGATACTTATCATAAACCTCAAAGTCGCTCATGTTTTCCAAGGTGGGTCTCACCCTGTAGACACGAGGACCTCGAACCAGATGACCCCTTCGTCTCAGTCTGAGCCACTGAGGCTGCCTGATTCGATCAACAGCTAGTTCGCCAATAGCAGCACCAGCAGTGTCTACCATGTCATCGTCATCCATCTTTCAAAACAGCATAACAAGGTATGCACTTGATCTGATGTGGATCACAAGTGATCCATTGGCCATGTTGTTTGGGGGATTTATAGTACAATTAGTCCAATGGTATTGAGTTTGTAATGATTGCTGATTGTATTCACTTGTTTGTATGTGAGCGGCGCGAATGCTTTCACAGTGGGCGTTTTTTTTTTGTTTGCTGAAATGTTGTTTTCCCCCAATGAATCTCAATGTGAAAGTGTCAAATATCACACACACAGTGCATGTTTGTAATGTTTGATCATATGCGTAATCAATATTTCTTAAACGCGATCTTATAGTAACAAGCACACGTCCAGGCTAACATGAACGAAAGTGCATAGTTGTGTATAATGTGCATCGAATGTGATCGATCAATGTTGCTGCAACATTGTTTGAAAACGATAAAGTAACATCTGCCATCTGTAGTATTGTATATATAAGTGATTGCCGAGCTGTCAATATTGTACGCGTCCCTTTCAAATCGCAATAATAATTCAGAACTTCCCGTCTGCCATCTGTAGTATTGTATATATAAGTGATTGCCGAGCAGTCAATATTGTATGCGTCCCTTTAAAATCGCAATAATAATTCAGAACTTCCCGTCTGCCATCTGTAGTATTGTGTATATAAGTGATTGCCGTGATGTCAATATTGTATGCGTCCCATTCAAATGGCACTAATACTGAATAACTTCTGGCTGTCATCTGTAGTATTATATATATAAGTGATTTGCGATCTGACAATATTTATTAATTGTCCCATTGAAATCGCCCTAATAATGCTGTTCCAAACTGTTATTTACGTATATGTTGTATTGTAGTATTGAGTGTTAAAGTTCAGAAAGGGGCGGTACAGTCGTGAATCTGTAATGTGTATGGTTGAATCTTCTAATGACGTAATCATATTATTAACCTGCCTATGTAGTTCTGAAATCCTCATTGTGTTGTTGTATTGTGCTACATTGTTATTGTGTGCTGAATAAAATATAAATGTGTGCTTTGTGGTTGCGTGATGGGTGATGCGTGTTATGTACATATACGTATATATTGTGATTGTGTCCCACATATGCTGACTTCTATATAGCGGTCTGGCATTGTTGTTCCTTCCCATAAAGTGACATCTGTAATCTGGTGTAATGATGTTCTTCTTGTACGTAATTCCTAATGGTATATTGTGATGGAATCATGATGTTAAAAGTACATTAAAATCCATATGTTCTGTTTTGTGATTCCTATAGAGAATGTAAAGTGTTTTTCCCCCATCATTTGAATGCACATGTATGAGTGTATGGTAAAAGTAATGTATGTGCATCCATGACTGATCATGTGTTAAGCCTATGTAGATATGCAGTTGCTGCAAGCATATGAGTTGAATAAATGAAATGCAATAATAAAGGTAAATGAGAGGTGTTTCCCATTGTGTACTGTTTGTGAATCCTGAAATGTTTTAATTATTTTTTTGTCCATTTAAATGTGATTTTTTTTTATAAAAAAGTTTGTTACTAGTGATGTTGATTTTTAGTTGATGTAATGTAAAAGTATGAAACAATTTAATGCTGTTGTGAATATTCAATAAGTACAATCCATAAGTCCACCATAGGGAAATAGTAATTTCTTGATCTATTTATCATAGCTGGGTCTAACGCAGAAAAGCATGTTTTTTTTCCTATTTCTAGCGCTGGTATTTGGAGTTTTTAGGTCTACGCTATTTGCGTGCGTTAGGGAAATCTGTGTTTCGCGTGCACGAGCACGTCTTCCCCATAGAAGTCAATGGAGGCTCTAAATTTTGTTAATTTTTTTTTCAAAGACTGGTTTTCCTCGTAAAGTGAGTGACGTCATGAGCTTGTGTGAAAAAGTAACTAAATCGTGTTCATTTTGTAATAAATAACTTTTTTGTGTATGTCATGTGGTGTATATTGTTTGTATGCATCGATGAGTGTATGTTTGTGATAATCTTATTAGTTAGATGTAGCTATATGAGGGTCTTTTCCCGTGTGTCAATGTAAGTCAATGGCAAAATCGATTTGTGTTGTTTTTTTTCTAACACCCGAGATCTCGCAACTTTGATCCTTTGTATTTTGATGAAAAATTATTAAATCATAAAAATAAATATAGTGTAGTGTTTGTATGAGTGTAAGTGTAGTTTGTGTAATATTTGTTTTGTGATTCGTGGATGTTTATTTTGTCGGTATATGTTAACTACTGGGTTTGAGCTGTTGGTAGAGATTTGAGCGTTGGGTGATTTTTGAGTGTCGGTAACTGAACTCAAAATACCCGAGTCCGTAAAAAACAAGCGTTAGGAGCCTCTAACGCTGGTTTTTATGGCTAACGCCCAACTCTAAATCTAGGCCAAAGACTGTAAAGGAATTTAAAAATGCCTGGGACATGCATAAGGCTATCCTAAGGAAAAAGTAACATGTAATATGGGTAGACTTGATGGGCTTTTTTGGTTCTTATCTACTGTCAAATTCTATGTTTCTATTTGGTGGAAACTACCAGGAAGATGAAGGACAGATTAATTCATCATAGGTCCAATATCAGATGTAGAATTCTGGAGGCCCCCTATCAGCACACTTCATAGATAAGGGACATCAGATCAATCAGTTAAGGTGGCAGATAATTGACCATGTGGTACCACAAAGAAATAGCATGGATATAGAGAGATTATTGCAACAAAAAGAGATTAAATGGATCCATTTAAGCTAATTATGTTGCAGAAATCAATTCTGTTGTACATATCAATTTTGTGTAGATTGTGGGCATTCTATCTGTATTTGCTTTAGCGTTATATCATGTATATATTATATATTGTTTTTAAGAATTTTGAACTTTTGTGATTATGGAATTATTAGGCAATTAGCTATAAGATGTGCAATATTATTGTAATAAACAGACTTGCAAGCTGCCCAGGAGGTGGGGTTTGGGCTGCAAATATATGCAACATAAATATAATTGTAGTCACATATACTGTCGAGAAGATGGCAGGGAAAGCCTGTGAAGGTTGAATTTGGCGCCAATTGGCCTATAAAAAATAGTTTGAAATGTTTGTTGAATTTGTATGATTAAGGGGGATACCCCAAAACGTCACTGGTTCATTTTATTTTTGTGCTAATTAAGGAAATTTTATAACAGTGCTGTGGACCATTACAGTGTTTTCAAGATTTTCGGGGGTATTGGTAGCTACCCTGGTCTTCAGGGTTCCACTACATGCTACTTTCTGCTGTATAATCCTGTATATCAATGTGGCGCAATAAGGAGGCAGTGAGCTGTTCTGTTGCCCTCCATTGATGCTGAATATTGTTTTTAGCTCACTATGAGCTAGTGCCACCCAGTGGTGTCTCACCGGGCCCCATACACGCTCCAATAAAGGCAGTTCTCAAAACCGCCTCTATGGTGGAGCTAAATCCACAGCCAATCAGCATTAGCGCTGCCGGGGAGGCTTGCATGCTGGGCTTGGCTGAGTCAGTGACGTCACGTCGAATTTACTTGTGTTGCGTCGGACGGGAAGACACAACAGTAAGCAGGAGGGTGCTGCTGCCTAGTACTGTGTGTGCACTGTGTACGAGACAAGCCAGAAGCGGCGGAGCCACGTGTGCCACTGTCAGTGTCAGGACACTGTCCACTGAGTACTGAGGAGGAGTAGAAGAGGGCCGGGACACATAGTCAGTGACTGTGTGTTCTGTCATTGTCGGATGTCCTGAGGCTGCCTGTGATTGATATATTATTTAGGTATGCCATGGTCCATGGGAAATATAATTATTATTATTTAGTTATCATATGTTCTCTACAAATCTGTTAAAAAAGGTTTTAGAGCCGCATGTTATTTTAATCATTGACCGTGACTGTCTCCTCACAGAACAAGGACCTTCCCTTCCGTGGCTGCTGCTTCCCTGCAGATTTTTATGAACTTATCTTCAATAACCTAAAAAGCCCCTTAACAGCTGTGAGGGAAGCAGCAGCCACGGAAGGCAAGGTCCTTGTTCTGTGAGGAGACAGTCACGGTCAGTGATTTAAATAACATGCAGCTCTAAAAACCCTTTTTAACAGAGTTGTAGAGACTGAGAACTTGCCCAGGGTAAAGTGACACACACTTATTGTTGTCATTGATGCTATAAACCACATAGTCAAATCTGCAATATGTCACTGGGGATTTGCTTGGGGCAAGGCTTAATGTAGGGTTGCTAGTAGCAGGTGATTAGGAGACAATAGCCAGTAAAGTGTTCCAGAAATAAATTGCACAGCAGGGAAGGTGTAATAGTCAGCGTGTGCTGTATAATCACAGTGTGCTTGTGCTGTGTGCTAGTGATGTCAGTATGCGCTGTATGATCGCAGTGTGCTTGTGCTGTGTGCTAGTGTTGTCAGTATGTGCTGTATAATCACAGTGTGCTTGTGCTGTGTGCTAGTGATGTCAGTATGCGCTGTATGATCGCAGTGTGCTTGTGTTGTGTGCTAGTGTTGTCACTATGCGCTGTATGATTGTAGTGTGCTTGTGCTGTGTGCTAGTGATGTCAGTATGTGCTTTATGATCGCAGTGTGCTTGTGCTGTGTGCTAGAGATGTCAGTATGCGCTGTATGATCGCAGTGTGCTTGTGTTGTGTGCTAGTGTTGTCAGTATGCGCTGTATGATCGCAGTGTGCTTGTGTTGTGTGCTAGTGTTGTCAGTATGCGTTGTATGATTGCAGTGTGCTTGTGCTGTGTGCTAGTGATGTCAGTATGTGCTTTATGATTGCAGTGTGCTTGTGTTGTGTGCTAGTGATGTCAGTATGTGCTGTATGATCGCAGTGTGCTTGTGCTGTGTGCTAGTGATGTCAGTATGCGCTGTATGATCGCAGTGTGCTTGTGTTGTGTGCTAGTGTTGTCAGTACGCGCTGTATGATCACAGTGTGCTTGTGCTGTGTGCTAGTGATGTCAGTATGCGCTGTATGATCACAGTGTGCTTGTGCTGTGTGCTAGTGATGTCAGTATGTGTGCTATATGATCGCAGTGTGCTTGTGCTGTGTGCTAGTGATGTCAGTATGCGCTGTATGATCGCAGTGTGCTTGTGTTGTGTGCTAGTGTTGTCAGTATGCGCTGTATGATTGCAGTGTGCTTGTGCTGTGTGCTAGTGATGTCAGTATGTGCTTTATGATCGCAGTGTGCTTGTGCTGTGTGCTAGTGATGTCAGTATGTGCTTTATGATCGCAGTGTGCTTGTGCTGTGTGCTAGTGATGTCAGTATGTGCTTTATGATCGCAGTGTGCTTGTGCTGTGTGCTAGTGATGTCAGTATGTGCTTTATGATCGCAGTGTGCTTGTGCTGTGTGCTAGTGATGTCAGTATGCGCTGTATGATCGCAGTGTGCTTGTGCTGTGTGCTAGTGATGTCAGTATGCGCTGTATGATCGCAGTGTGCTTGTGTTGTGTGCTAGTGTTGCAGGATGCGCTGTATGATTGCAGTGTGCTTGTGCTGTGTGCTAGTGATGTCAGTATGTGCTTTATGATCGCAGTGTGCTTGTGCTGTGTGCTAGTTGTTAAGATTACTGCAGCTTTAAGCTCAGCTCACCACACCCCCTGGGTGTGTCTGGGTCTCTGTGACATCATCAGAAGCCATGTTAGTTTCACTGATGGAACCTGCTAGAGAATAAGCCATGTGGCTGTAGCTGAATAAAAGTTATCTAAAGTTCCTGCTGCAGAGTCTTCATGATATGTGCAAGACACAAGGTAACAGCACACAACTGAATGTTCTAATCCTGACTACACACAGAACATAACAGCTGGCGACGAGGATCTGTGGTCTGACCCTATAATGGCACTTATTGGCACCTTACCTGTGTTTGCAGCAGACACAGACAGATGGGACACATGGGTTGAACAGTTTGAGCTATATTGTACAGCAAATAACATAGGAGCTGATAAGCAAGTGGCTGTGTTTCTGACAACTATAGGCTCAGCAGCTTACACTACATTAAGGGACATTCTCTCACCAGATAAACCTAATGCTAAACCTCTGTCTGACCTGATCTGCCTGTTATCTGACCACTACCTACCTAAGCCTCTAGAGATATCAGAACGCTTTAAGTTTTACACACGCAAGCAATTGCAGCATGAGGACATTAAAAGTTATGTGATCAGTTTAAAGAAACTAGCAAGTAGCTGCAGATTTGGTGATTATTTAAACACTGCTTTACGTGATATGTTTGTTATTGGACTCATGGACTGTAGAGTACAAAAGAGACTATTAGCAGAGGATGATTTAACACTAAAGCGTGCTATAGAGATAGCTACAGTCATGGAACTTGCTACTAAAGATGCACAAATGCTCCAGGCCCCAGCACAGGCAGTTTGTGATAAGGAAATAGATGTTTTTCATACAAGTGTGCACCTAAATAAACAGTATCCAGCTAGACAAGGGTCACAGACAGCTTGTTACAGATGTGGTGACACAAATCACACAGCAAATGCCTGCAGGTTTAGGAACAGCACCTGCTATGGGTGTGGGAAGATTGGTCATACAAAGAGAGTGTGCAGAAGTTCCTTAGACAGAGATAAAAGTAAGAAAGGCAGCAAGTCACGTGCAGCTTTTCATGTGCAAGTAGATACACCACACACTGATTCAGAGGAAGACAAACCATTATACACATTACAGATCTACAGCCTTGAGAATAAAATTCCAGAACTGCAAGCAACGGTGAATATAGATGGTAGACCTCTCATTATGGAAGTTGATACAGGAGCAGCAGTCTCTGTTATCACAGCTGCTGATTGGAACCGCCTGGGACTAAGGCAACCAATTGTTCCAACAGCTGTCACCATGCAAACATATTCAAATGAAATAATAAAGCCTATTGGGTGTGTATCACCTACAGTGACATTTAATGGTATAACTAAAAATCTACGCCTCTACATTTTACCTAAAGGAGGACCACCTTTGTTTGGTAGATCCTGGATCCAAGCATTGGGCATGCCAAAGTTACCATAACAGTTACCACTTAACAAACTGATGGACCAAAGTGGGAATTCAAATTCTTCTTGGATTAATTCACTAAAGCACAAATATAAGACTGTATTTGATGGGAACCTAGGTTTAGTGAAAGACAAGCAGATTCAGCTTCACCTAAAAGAAAATGCTATTCCAAAATTTTGTAAACCAAGAGTTGTACCATTTGCACTTAAACCTAAAATTGAAGCAGAACTAGAAAGACTACGAAATCAGGGGATTATTGTTCCAGTGTCTAGCAGTGAATGGGCTTCCCCAATAGTTCCTGTCAGAAAAAAGAATGGGGACATTCGCATCTGTGGAGATTTCAGAGTGGGCCTTAACCCTCAATTACTTGTGGACCAGTATCCTTTACCACGGATTGAAGAATTGTTTAGTTCTCTGGCAGGGGGTGAAAAATTTACAAAAATTGACTTGCATCAAGCATACTTACAATTAGAGGTGCATCCAGACTCCAGACACCTGTTAACTATCAACACTCACAAAGGACTTTTTCAGTATACGCGGATGGTGTTTGGCATTGCCCCAGCACCTGCAGTGTGGCAACGGATAATGGATGAGATCTTGGCAGGTATTCCACATACCCACTGTATGTTAGATGACATGCTTATCACTGGTGAAAATGATGCTGCTCATAAAGCCAATGTTGAAGCTGTTTTACAACGCCTACAGGAATTCGGACTGAAAGTTAACATGGAAAAGTGTGAGTTCTTCTGCAAGAGTTTAGAATATTGTGCACATGTAGTGGACAAGACTGGTCTACACACAACTGCTGAAAAAGTGAAAGCGCTGGTTCATGCTCCCACCCCTGTTAATGTATCTCAGCTACGTTCTTATTTGGGGTTGCTCAATTACTATCACAGATTTTTACCAAATTTGGCTCATTTACTATATCCACTACACCGTCTTTTAGATAGTAAAAACCAGTGGGCCTGGACTGACTTATGTACACGAGCATTTGAACGCTCTAAGCAGCTTCTTCTGGAATCAAGACTCCTTGTCCACTATGACCTTAAGAAGCCTTTGGTACTAGCCTGTGATGCTTCACCATATGGTTTAGGCGCAGTACTTTCACACATTATGCCCGATGGGTCTGAACGTCCTGTGTCTTTTGCGTCCAGATCTTTAACTCCGTCGGAGAGAAATTATGCCCAGATTGATCGGGAAGCTTTAGCAATAATTTGGGCTGTGAAGAAATTCCACATTTATATATATGGCAGACCTTTTACTCTGATCACGGATCATAAACCACTTTTGTCCATTCTGCACCCTCAGAAGGGTATCTCCAACACAACAGCTGCTCGACTTCAGCGCTATGCACTTCAGCTGGCGGCTTACAACTACTCCATTAAATATCGATGCCACAGTGATCATACGAATGTGGATATGTTTTCTAGATTACCAATGGTACATCACATGACAACATCTTCTAAAATCATAGAAACCCCTCCACAGCCTGTAAATCTAAATTCCAAAGTGATTGCTACTTATACATGCTCTGATTCTACCTTACAGGAAATCAAGTCTTTTGTTCAACATGGGTGGCCTAAAGTGGTTCGCTCTGACCTTCAGCCATATTTTACAAGGAAGAAGGAAATTGTGCATGACTCAGGCTGTCTGTTATGGGGGTCACGAGTGATAATTCCGAACTTACTGCAAACATTAGCATTAAAGTTACTACACAGCTCACATCAGGGTGTAGTAAAAATGAAGCAAAGAGCACGAGAATATTTTTGGTGGCCTAAATTGGATACAGATATTGCTTCTTATGTAGCTGCTTGCAATGCATGTGCACAGACACAGCGGAATCCCAGCAGGGACACCTCAAAAACTTGGCCATGGCCAAATGAACCTTGGACAAGAATCCATGTTGATTTTGCGGGGCCAGTGGATGGACGAATGTATTTGGTGGCTGTGGATGCTCATTCCAAGTGGCCAGAAGTAGTTCAAATGTCAAGTACTACAACACAACAAACCATTGTCGTTCTTTCCAGTATGTTTGCAAGATTTGGACTGCCACAAACTTTAGTCTCAGACAATGGTCCACAGTTCATATCACATGAATTTGAAACCTTTCTAGATACAAATAACATCAAACACTGTAAGACAGCTCCATATTTTCCAGCCTCTAATGGACAGGCTGAAAGATTTGTACAAACTTTAAAACGCCACTTAGCTGTCTCTCAGAAATCAAAATTTAATCCAAACTCCCTTTCTAATTTTTTGTTTAACTATCGAAACACACCCCATGCCACTACTGGGCTATCACCTGCAATGTTAATGTTTGGAAGACGCCTGAGAACTCCACTGGATAAAGTTAGACCAGAACATCCCACACAAGAGTTGAACACTTCTAGCGTTTCAGAATTTGTTCTTCATGACAGAGTATGGGTTAGAAACTACCGTGGCCCAAATAAATGGATTCCAGCTGTCATAATACAAGGCATGGGCAACAGAATGTTTAAAGTTCAACTACAAGCTGGTGGTACAGTTTCCCGCCATGTAGAACAAATGAGACATAGATCTCAACCAGCTACACAAATATCAAATGATTCAGATGGTGAGGATATCTGGCATGGAGTGTGGTGCCCACCTGAGTCTTCTGAGGATGAAAATGCAATGAACACAACTGAAACAGATCAACCTCAGAATGATTCTGTCCAACAACAAAATATCACAGGTGATCAACAACCATTGGGTACTCCTCCACAGACTATTTCTCCTGAACCAAATACTCTACGGCCCTCTAGAAACAGAAGGCCACCTTCTAGATGGCAATGTGAGGATTCAGTGAGAGATTATTCAGCAAGGAATGACCTAATCCGAAGGCGGACTTATCGCAGAAAACATAACTGTGACTAAATTCTAGCCTGCGACCTAGGTCTTGTGCACATAGACTATAGAGATAAACTGTTCTAAGTTCAAGTGTATGGTTTAGTTACTTGTTGTATGTTACAATATTATCCACTGTCTGTTCTTTTTTTTTTTATTGTTTATTTATATATATATATTTTATTTATTTTTTTGGAGAAAAAAGGGGATGTTAAGATTACTGCAGCTTTAAGCTCAGCTCACCACACCCCCTGGGTGTGTCTGGGTCTCTGTGACATCATCAGAAGCCATGTTAGTTTCACTGATGGAACCTGCTAGAGAATAAGCCATGTGGCTGTAGCTGAATAAAAGTTATCTAAAGTTCCTGCTGCAGAGTCTTCATGATATGTGCAAGACACAAGGTAACAGCACACAACTGAATGTTCTAATCCTGACTACACACAGAACATAACACTAGTGATGTCAGTATGCGCTGTATGATCGCAGTGTGCTTGTGCTGTGTGCTAGTGATGTCAGTATGTGTGCTGTATGATCGCAGTGTGCTTGTGCTGTGTGCTAGTGTTGTCAGTATGCGCTGTATGATCACAGTGTGCTTGTGCTGTGTGCTAGTGATGCCAGTATGTGTGCTATATGATCACAGTGTGCTTGTGCTGTGTGCTAGTGATGTCAGTATGCGCTGTATGATCGCAGTGTGCTGTGTGCTAGTGATGTCAGTATGTGCTGCATGATCGCAGTGTGCTTGTGCTGTGTGCTAGTGATGTCAGTATGTGTGCTGTATGATCGCAGTGTGCTTGTGCTGTGTGCTAGTGATGTCAGTATGTGTGCTGTATGATCGCAGTGTGTTTGTGCTGTGTGCTAGTGATGTCAGTATGTGTGCTGTATGGTCGCAGTGTGCTTGTGCTGTGTGCTAGTGATGTCAGTATGTGTGCTGTATGATCGCAGTGTGCTTGTGCTGTGAGCTAGTGATGTCAGTATGTGTGCTGCATGATCGCAGTGTGCTTGTGTTGTGTGCTAGTGATGTGAGTATGTGCTGTACGATCGCAGTGTGCTTGTGCTGTGTGCTAGTGATGTCAGTATGTGTGCTGTATGATCGCAGTGTGCTTGTGTTGTGTGCTAGTGATGTCAGTATGTGCTGTACGATCGCAGTGTGCTTGTGCTGTGTGCTAGTGATGTCAGTATGTGCTGCATGATCGCAGTGTGCTTGTGCTGTGTGCTAGTGATGTCAGTATGTGTGCTGTATGATCGCAGTGTGCTTGTGCTGTGTGCTAGTGATGTCAGTATGTGTGCTGTATGATCGCAGTGTGCTTGTGCTGTGTGCTAGTGATGTCAGTATGTGTGCTGTATGGTCGCAGTGTGCTTGTGCTGTGTGCTAGTGATGTCAGTATGTGTGCTGTATGATTGCAGTGTGCTTGTGCTGTGAGCTAGTGATGTCAGTATGTGTGCTGCATGATCGCAGTGTGCTTGTGCTGTGTGCTAGTGATGTCAGTATGCGCTGTATGATTGCAGTGTGCTTGTGCTGTGTGCTAGTGATGTCAGTATGTGTGCTGTATGGTCGCAGTGTGCTGTGTGCTAGTGATGTCAGTATGTGTGCTGTATGATCGCAGTGTGCTTGTGCTGTGTGCTAGTGATGTCAGTATGTGTGCTGTATGGTCGCAGTGTGCTTGTGCTGTGTGCTAGTGATGTCAGTATGTGTGCTGTATGATCGCAGTATGCTTGTGCTGTGTGCTAGTGATGTCAGTATGTGTGCTGTATGATCGCAGTGTGCTTGTGCTGTGTGCTATTGATGTCAGTATCTGTGCTGTATGATCGCAGTGTGCTTGTGCTGTGTGCTAGTGATGTCAGTATGTGTGCTGTATGATCGCAGTGTGCTTGTGCTGTGTGCTAGTGATGTCAGTATGTGCTGTATGATCGCAGTGTGCTTGTGCTGTGTGCTAGTGATGTCAGTATATGTGCTGTATGATCGCAGTGTGCTTGTGCTGTGTGCTAGTGATGTCAGTATGTGTGCTGTATGGTCGCAGTGTGCTTGTGCTGTGTGCTAGTGATGTCAGTATGTGTGCTGTATGGTCGCAGTGCGCTTGTGCTGTGTGCTAGTGATGTCAGTATGTGCTGTATGATCGAATGTGCTTGTGCTGTGTGCTAGTGATGTCAGTATGTGTGCTGTATGATCGCAGTGTGCTTGTGCTGTGTGCTAGTGATGTCAGTATGTGCTGTATGATCGAATGTGCTTGTGCTGTGTGCTAGTGATGTCAGTATGTGTGCTGTATGATCGCAGTGTGCTTGTGCTGTATGCTAGTGATGTCAGTATGAGCTGTATGATCGCAGTGTGCTTGTGCTGTGTGCTAGTGATGTCAGTATGTGCTGTATGATCGCAGTGTGATTCTGCTGTGTGCTAGTGATGTCAGTATGTGTGCTGTATGATCGCAGTGTGATTCTGCTGTGTGCTAGTGATGTCAGTATGTGTGCTGTATGATCGCAGTGTGCTTGTGCTGTGTGCTAGTGATGTCAGTATGTGCTGTATGATCGCAGTGTGCTTGTGCTGTGTGCTAGTGATGTCAGTATGTGCTGTATGATCGCAGTGTGCTTGTGCTGTGTGCTAGTGATGTCAGTATGTGCTGTATGATCGCAGTGTGCTTGTGCTGTGTGCTAGTGATGTCAGTATGTGCTGTATGATCGCAGTGTGCTTGTGCTGTGTGCTAGTGATGTCAGTATGTGCTGTATGATCGCAGTGTGCTTGTGTTATGTGCTAGTGATGTCAGTATGTGCTGTATGATCGCAGTGTGCTTGTGCTGTGTGCTAGTGATGTCAGTATGTGTGCTGTATGGTCGCAGTGTGCTGTGTGCTAGTGATGTCAGTATGTGTGCTGTATGATCACAGTGTGCTTGTGCTGTGTGCTAGTGATGTCAGTATGTGTGCTGTATGATCACAGTGTGCTTGTGCTGTGTGCTAGTGATGTCAGTATGTGTGCTGTATGATCGCAGTGTGCTTGTGCTGTGTGCTAGTGATGTCAGTATTTGTGCTGTATGATCACAGTGTGCTTGTGCTGTGTGCTAGTGATGTCAGTATGTGTGCTGTATGATCACAGTGTGCTTGTGCTGTGTGCTAGTGATGTCAGTATGTGCTGTATGATCGCAGTGTGCTTGTGTTGTGTGCTAGTGATGTCAGTATGTGCTGTATGATCGCAGTGTGCTTGTGCTGTGTGCTAGTGATGTCAGTATGCGCTGTATGATCGCAGTGTGCTTGTGCTGTGTGCTAGTGATGTCAGTATGTGTGCTGTATGATCGCAGTGTGCTTGTGCTGTGTGCTAGTGATCTCAGTATGTGTGCTGTATGATCGCAGTGTGCTTGTGCTGTGTGCTAGTGATGTCAGTATGTGTGCTGTATGATCACAGTGTGCTTGTGCTGTGTGCTAGTGATGTCAGTATGTCCTGTATGATCACAGTGTGCTTGTGCTGTGTGCTAGTGATGTCAGTATGTGTGCTGTATGATCACAGTGTGCTTGTGCTGTGTGCTAGTGATGTCAGTATGTGTGCTGTATGATCGCAGTGTGCTTGTGTTGTGTGCTAGTGATGTCAGTATGTGCTGTATGATCGCAGTGTGCTTGTGCTGTGTGCTAGTGATGTCAGTATGTGCTGTATGATCTCAGTGTGCTTGTGCTGTGTGCTAGTGATGTCAGTATGTGTGCTGTATGATCGCAGTGTGCTTGTGCTGTGTGCTAGTGATGTCAGTATGCGCTGTATGATCGCAGTGTGCTTGTGCTGTGTGCTAGTGATGTCAGTATGTGCTGTATGGTCGCAGTGTGCTTGTGCTCTGTGCTAGTGATGTCAGTATGTGCTGTATGATCGCAGTGTGCTTGTGCTGTGTGATAGTGATGTCAGTATGTGTGCTGTATGATCGCAGTGTGCTTGTGCTGTGTGCTAGTGATGTCAGTATGTGCTGTATGATCTCAGTGTGCTTGTGCTGTGTGCTAGTGATGTCAGTATGTGTGCTGTATGATCGCAGTGTGCTTGTGCTGTGTGCTAGTGATGTCAGTATGCGCTGTATGATCGCAGTGTGCTTGTGCTGTGTGCTAGTGATGTCAGTATGTGTGCTGTATGATCGCAGTGTGCTTGTGCTGTGTGCTAGTGATGTCAGTATGTGCTGTATGGTCGCAGTGTGCTTGTGCTCTGTGCTAGTGATGTCAGTATGTGCTGTATGATCGCAGTGTGCTTGTGCTGTGTGATAGTGATGTCAGTATGTGTGCTGTATGATCGCAGTGTGCTTGTGTTGTGTGCTAGTGATGTCAGTATGTGTGCTGTATGGTCGCATTGTGCTTGTGCTGTGTGCTAGTGATGTCAGTATGTGTGCTGTATGATCGCAGTGTGCTTGTGCTGTGTGCTAGTGATGTCAGTATGTGTGCTGTATGATCGCAGTATGCTTGTGCTGTGTGCTAGTGATTTCAGTATGTGCTGTATGATCGCAGTGTGCTTGTGCTGTGTGCTAGTGATGTCAGTATGTGTGCTGTATGATCGCAGTGTGCTTTTGCTGTGAGCTAGTGAAGTCAGAATGTGCTGTATGATCACAGTGTGCTTGTGCTGTTTGCTAGTGATATCAGTATGTGCTGTACGATCGCAGTGTGCTTGTGCTGTGTGCTAGTGATGTCAGTATGTGTGCTGTATGATCGCAGTGTGCTTGTGCTGTGAGCTAGTGAAGTCAGTATGTGCTGTATGATCACAGTGTGCTTGTGCTGTTTGCTAGTGATGTCAGTATGTGCTGTACGATCGCAGTGTGCTTGTGCTGTGTGCTAGTGATGTCAGTATGTGCTGTATGATCGCAGTGTGCTTGTGCTGTGTGCTAGGGATGTCAGTATGTGTGCTGTATGATCGCAGTGTGCTTGTGCTGTGTGCTAGTGATGTCAGTATGTGTGCTGTATGATCGCAGTGTGCTTGTGCTGTGTGCTAGTGATGTCAGTATGTGTGCTGTATGATCGCAGTGTGCTTGTGCTGTGTGCTAGTGATGTCAGTATGTGCTGTATAATCGCGGTGTGCTTGTGCTGTGTGCTAGTGATGTCAGGATGTGTGCAGTATGATTGCAGTGTGCTTGTGCTGTGTGCTAGTAAAGTCAGTATGTGCTGTATGATCACAGTGTGCTGTGTGCTAGTGAAGTCGGTGTGCTTGTTGCCAGGGCTGGACTGGGAAAACAGACCGACCCTGGAAATTTGTATAGACCGGCCCGGCCCAGACCGGCTCCCTCCAGCTCGACCACGCCCCTTTCAGCTCAGCCACGTCCCCTCCAGCCCAGCCAACTATGCTCTCGCTGGCTTGAAATTCCCCTAGGACAGGAAGCGCGAAAAATGCAAGTGTGTAGCTGACCCCACCTCGACTGAGCTGTGCAGGAAGCTGCCAAAAAAAACCATGACAGCTTAATTTGAACCAGTATAACTCTATTCCATCACCCTATATTATCCCAGTGCTACAACACAATCAAGCAACGGAAGCACAGTAAATTAGACTTGTATTAGAAAGGTGTTGACCTCTAACCTCACACAAACCCTTATCCTGCCGAGGGAGAGCATGGTTCCACTCTTACCCTTCCGAGGGAGGGCACGGTTCCACGCTCATGGACATGTGACAGCTGTGTCTGCTGATGGAAGGCGCTGATGGGTACACTCTGCTGTGCTGTGTAACGCTCATCACCCCAGTACTGTTATCTGACTGTAACTCTGAACTACATCTCAGTTCTCTATTCATCAGCCTCACCAGCTAATACTCTTGTCACAATACAGGGAGTGCAGAATTATTAGGCAAATGAGTATTTTGACCACATCATCCTCTTTATGCATGTTGTCTTACTCCAAGCTGTATAGGCTCGAAAGCCTACTACCAATTAAGCATATTAGGTGATGTGCATCTCTGTAATGAGAAGGGGTGTGGTCTAATGACATCAACACCCTATATCAGGTGTGCATAATTATTAGGCAACTTCCTTTCCTTTGGCAAAATGGGTCAAAAGAAGGACTTTACAGGCTCAGAAAAGTCAAAAATAGTGAGATATCTTGCAGAGGGATGCAGCACTCTTAAAATTGCAAAGCTTCTGAAGCGTGATCGAACAATCAAGCGTTTCATTCAAAATAGTCAACAGGGTCGCAAGAAGCGTGTGGAAAAACCAAGGCGCAAAATAACTGCCCATGAACTGAGAAAAGTCAAGCGTGCAGCTGCCAAGATGCCACTTGCCACCAGTTTGGCCATATTTCAGAGCTGCAACATCACTGGAGTGCCCAAAAGCAGAAGGTGTGCAATACTCAGAGACATGGCCAAGGTAAGAAAGGCTGAAAGACGACCACCACTGAACAAGACACACAAGCTGAAACGTCAAGACTGGGCCAAGAAATATCTCAAGACTGATTTTTCTAAGGTTTTATGGACTGATGAAATGAGAGTGAGTCTTGATGGGCCAGATGGATGGGCCCGTGGCTGGATTGGTAAAGGGCAGAGAGCTCCAGTCCAACTCAGATGCCAGCAAGGTGGAGGTGGAGTACTGGTTTGGGCTGGTATCATCAAAGATGAGCTTGTGGGGCCTTTTCGGGTTGAGGATGGAGTCAAGCTCAACTCCCAGTCCTACTGCCAGTTTCTGGAAGACACCTTCTTCAAGCAGTGGTACAGGAAGAAGTCTGCATCCTTCAAGAAAAACATGATTTTCATGCAGGACAATACTCCATCACACGCGTCCAAGTACTCCACAGCGTGGCTGACAAGAAAGGGTATAAAAGAAGAAAATCTAATGACATGGCCTCCTTGTTCACCTGATCTGAACCCTATTGTGAACCTGTGGTCCATCATCAAATGTGAGATTTACAAGGAGAGAAAACAATGCACCTCTCTGAACAGTGTCTGGGAGGCTGTGGTTGCTGCTGCACGCAATGTTGATAGTGAACAGATCAAAACACTGACAGAATCCATGGATGGCAGGCTTTTGAGTGTCCTTGCAAAGAAAGGTGGCTATTTTGGTCACTGATTTGTTTTTGTTTTGTTTTTGAATGTCAGAAATGTATATTTGTGAATGTTGAGATGTTATATTGGTTTCACTGGTAAAAATAAATAATTGAAATGGGTATATATTTGTTTTTTGTTAAGTTGCCTAATAATTATGCACAGTAATAGTCACCTACACACACAGATATCCCTCTAAAATAGCTATAACTAAAAACAAACTAAAAACTACTTCCAAAACTATTCAGCTTTGATATTAATGAGTTTTTTTGGTTCATTGAGAACATGGTTGTTGTTCAATAATAAAATTAATCCTCAAAAATACAACTTGCCTAATAATTCTGCACTCCCTGTAGACTTGTTATTATAGTGCAGAGCTCTACTTGTCACTCAATAGCCAGAGCACCACACTATCAGCAACCAAGAACTCTGCCCCATGCAGTCTTATTAGGATTCTGTTTAGCTCAATTTCACCATTACAGGTATCTCGTTTACACTTTAGTCAGTGACATTTTCAATCATATCCCTGTTTCCACTTTTCATCCATCCATGCTGTAATATCTCTTCAATTTGGTTCTCTTGTAATTTTTATCCATTACTTTTTGTAGTTGGTTTCTCACCTGTTTCCTTGCCTATGTCAGCCCTTGCAATCGCTGCTGCAACTCCTTCTTGTAGTTTCTAGCCTCCACCATGCTCTCTTTTGCCTCAAAAAGCAGATCTTCAACCTCTGTACCCTCCATACTTTTCGCCGACTCCTAATATGGCTGCCATACCTCACAGATGTCATATGACATCCCCAGCCATTCACAGCTACCCATGACATAACAGCAGCTTTTAAGGTGGAATCGGGAATTATTTTTAACACTTATCTCCACTGCAGCTGAGCAGCCTCTGCCATAATAGCAACTTTTATGGTGGAATCTGGAATTATTTTTAACAGGCACTGATCTCCACTGCAGCTGAGCAACCTCTGCTGGCCGGGCGACCCACTGGGGTTTTTCCCGGTATCCCGGCGGCCCAATCCAGCCCTGCTTGTTGCTAATGAAGTCAGCGTGTGCTCTGTGCTGTATGATCACGATGCGCTTGTGCTAGACTGCTAGTTGCTAGTAAGTGAAGCACGTTGAGCCAGCAGTCTTTACAGGGAGGCAGAAGCCAGGAAGCTTGAAACAAAAAGCCATGGCAACAGTGATGTCATGGGTTAGAAGTCAGTTACTGACAGCTGCATTCTCCAATTGGATTTGAAGAAAAAAATGCAAAGCATGCTGGACCCCCAGCAACACAGTCTGATCGGACTATACAGCAGAGAGAAGCCATGTGAGTTAGTTCCCTGACAGGCAGATAGTGCAGCTCAGCCTCAGCAAAACAAATAGGTATTTGTTGTATTAATTGCACTGCAGTTATGTGCACTTTGTCAATGGCAGCACTGGGGATCATTCTGATATGTAGTGCATTTAATTTGTGTAAGAAAGTAAATGATCTGTTTATGCAAATAAAGAATCACATACATTGTTGTTATTTTTCTCATGTTAAAATATTAACACCCAGTTTACCTATTTTTTTTAAAATAAGTTATCTTTGCATCTGTCTATTTGTAGCTATAACTGTCTATCTATGTTTATCTCTATCTGTTTTTGGCTATCTCTGTGTATCTACTATATCTCTCTGTATCTGTCTGTCTTCCTATAATAAATCTCTGCATCTGTCTTTTCTATATCTATCTCTCTGAATATGTCTGTCTACCTATATCCACCATCTTTCTATCAATCTCTTTCTCTGTATATATATATCTATATCTTTATCTCTTGCTCTCTCTCTATCCATCTATGTCTCTTTGTATCTGTCTTTAAATCAATATATATATATCTGCATCTTTCTCTGTATTTCTATCTATATATCTCTGTCTGTATATCCATTTCTCTCTCTCTATGGCCTAGATTTAGAGTTTGGCGTTAGCCGTCAAAACTAGCATTAGAGGCTCCTAACGCTGTTTTTTTCCGCCCTCCGGTATTTAGAGTTTAGTTACTGACACTCAAAAATCACCCAACGCACAAATCTCTACCGACAGCTCAGACCCAGTAGTTAACATCTACCGACAAAATAAACATCCAAGAATCACAAAAAAAATATTACACAAAGTACACTTACACTCATACACTACACTATTTTTATTTTTCAGATTTAATATTTTTTCATCTAAATAGAAAGGATCAAAGTTGCGAGATCTCGGGTGTTAGAAAAAAAACAACACAAATCCATTTTGCCATTGACTAACATTGACACACGGGAAAACTCACTCATATAGCTACATCTAACTAATAATATTATCACAAACATACACTCATCAAGGCATACAAAAAATATACACCACATTACATACACAAACAAGTTATTTATTACAAAATGAACACGATTTAGCTACTTTTTCACACAAGACCATGACGTCACTCACTTTACGAGGAAAACCAGTCTTTGAATTTTTTTTTCCCAAAATTTTGAGCCTCCATTGACTTCTATGGGGAAGACGTGTTTGTGCACGCGACAGACAGATTTCCCTAACGCACGCAAAAAGCGTAGACAAAAAAACTCCAAATACCAGCGCTAGAAATAGGAAAAAAAACATGCTTTTCTGCGTTAGACCCAGCTATGACAAATAGATCAAGAAATGACTATTTCCCTATGGTGGACTTATGGATTTTACTTATTGAATATTCACAACAGCATTAAATTGTTTCATACTTTTACATTACATCAACTACAAATCAACATCACTAGTAACAAACATTTTTACAAATAAAATCACATTTAAACGGACACAAAAATAATTACATTTCAGGATTCACAAACAGTACACAATGGGAAACACCTCTCATTTACCTTTATTATTGCATTTCATTTATTCAACTCATATGCTTGCAGCAACTGCATATCTACATAGGCTTAACACATGATCAGTCATGGATGCACATACATTAATTTTAGCATTCACTCATACATGTGCATTCAAATGATGGGGGAAAAACACATTACATTCTCTCTAGGAATCACAAAACAGAACATATGGATTTTACTGTACTTTTAACATCATGATTCCATCACAATAAACCATTAGGAATTACGTACAAGAAGAACATCATTACACCAGATTACAGATGTCACTTTATGGGAAGGAACAACAATACCAGACCGCTATATAGAAGTCAGCATATGTGGGACACAATCACAACATATACGTATATGTACATAACACGCATCACGCAACCACAAAGCACACATTTATATTTTATTCAGCACGCAATAACAATGTAGTACAATACAACATCACAATGAGGATTTCAGAACTACTTAGGCAGGTTAATAATATGATGACGTCATTAGAAGATTCAACCATACACATGACAGATTCATGACTGTACCGCCCCTTTCAGAAATTTACCACTCAATACTACAATACAACATATACGTTAACAACAGTTTGGAACAGCATTATTAGGGTGCTTTGAATGGGACAATTAATAAATATTGTCAGCTTGCAAATCACTTATATATATAATACTACAGATGACAGCCGGAAGTTCTTCAGTATTAGTGCCATTTTAATGGGACGCATACAATATTGACAGCTCGGCAATCACTTATATATACAATACTACAGATGACAGCCGGAAGTTATTCAGTATTAGTGCCATTTTAATGGGACGCATACAATATTGACAGCTCGGCAATCACTTATATATACAATACTACAGATGGCAGACGGGAAGTTCTGAATTATTGCGATTTTAAAGGGACGCATACAATATTGACATCTCGGCAATCACTTATATATATAATACTACAGATGACAGCCGGGAAGTTCTGAATTATTATTGCGATTTTAAAGGGACGCATACAATATTGACAGCTCGGCAATCACTTATATACACAATACTACAGATGACAGCCGGAAGTTCTTCAGTATTAGTGCGATTTGAATGGGACGCATACAATATTGACAGCTCGCCAATCACTTATATATACAATACTACAGATGACAGCCGGGAAGTTCTGAATTATTATTGCGATTTTAAAGGGACGCATACAATATTGACAGCTCGGTAATCACTTATATACACAATACTACAGATGACAGCCGGAAGTTCTTCAGTATTAGTGCGATTTGAATGGGACGCATACAATATTGACAGCTCGGCAATCACTTATATATACAATACTACAGATGGCAGACGGGAAGTTCTGAATTATTATTGCGATTTGAAAGGGACGCATACAATATTGACATCTCGGCAATCACTTATATATACAATACTACAGATGACAGCCGGAAGTTCTTCAGTATTAGTGCGATTTGAATGGGACGCATACAATATTGACATCTCGGCAATCACTTATATATACAATACTACAGATGGCAGATGTTACTTTATCGTTTACAAACAATGTTGCAGCAACATTGATCGATCACATTCGATGCACATTATACACAACTATGCACTTTCATTCATGTTAGCCTGGACGTGTGCTTGTTACTATAAGATCGCGTTTAAGAAATATTGATTACGCATATGATCAAACATTACAAACATGCACAGTATGTGTGATATTTGACACTTTCACATTGAGATTCATTGGGGGAAAACAACATTTCAGCAAACACCAAAAAAACGCCCAATGTGAAAGCATTTGCGCCGCTCACATACAAACAAGTGAATACAATTAGCAATCATTACAAACTCACTACCCTTGGACTAATTGTACTATAAATCCCCCAAACAACATGGCCAAAGCATCACTTGTGATCCACATCAGATCAATTTGCATACCTTGTTATGCCTTGCTCTGCTGTTTGGAAAGATGGATGATGATGACATGGTAGACGCTGCTGGTGCTGCTATTGGCGAACTAGCTGTTGATAGAATCAGGCAGCCTCGGCGGCTCCGAGTGAGACGAAGGACTCGTCTGGTTCGCGGTCCTCATGTCTACAGGGTGAGACCCACCTTGGAAAACATGAGCGACTTTGAGGTTTATGATAAGTATCGGCTCAATCGCGAACAGCTCATTGGCCTTTACGATCTTCTTAAACCTCATTTGGAGCCACGTATAAGAATAAGGACTGCTGTTCCCGGCATGAGTAAGATGCTAAGTTGTCTTTATGTCCTGGCCTCCGGGAGTTTTCAATCCGGAGAAATGTACATGCATGGCCTGTCTCAAGGTACATTCTCTGTGGTGTTTGATAAATTTCTGGACGCCATGGTACGTATCAGTAAGCAATACATAGGATTCCCATAGAATGATGGTGATTGGAGACGCCTGAAGCGGGAATTCTTTGCTATAGCCGAATTGCCCAATGTCTTGGGAGCCATAGATTGTACCCACATTGGGCTGCGTGCTCCAATTGATGACTTGCCCTTCAGAAATCGCAAACATTTTCATAGCCTCAACGTGCAGTATGTTTGTGACGCACAGATGAGGATTATGCATGTGTGTGCGAATTTTGGAGGGGCTTGTCATGATGCCCGCATCCTCTCTCTGTCGTCCCTGTCGTGGCCGTTTGAGGAAAGACATGCCCCCTGGTTATCTCGTTGGTGAGTATTTGTGCACAACATGGTTAATTAGTTAGACAATTGCCACTGTAGTTTTAAAATGTTAGCGTAATGTTCAGCTATAGGATGCAATTTAACCATTTTATTTTTATTTCCGCAAATGTCTAGTTTTAGTTCAATGCAGATATGTAGCATGTCTTACCTTAAATGCTCAGAGAATGCAATGTAACCATTTAGTTGGTATTTTACACAAGGTCTGGTTTAGGCGAAAAACGCATATGTAGCATGTCTTAGCTGAAATGGGAAGATAGCAGCAAATGCAATTTAACCATGTCATTGTCTCTTTCCTTTAATGTCTAGTTTTAGTTCAATGCAGATATGTAGCATGTCTTACCTTAAATGCTCAGATAGAGAATGCAATGTAACCATTTAGTTGGTATTTTACACAAGGTCTGGTTTAGGCGAAAAACCATATGTAGCATGTCTTAGCTGAAATGGGAAGATAGCAGCAAATGCAATTTAACCATGTCATTGTCTCTTTCCGCTAATGTCTAGTTTTAGTTCAATGCAGATATGTAGCATGTCTTACCTTAAATGCTCAGATAGAGAATGCAATGTAACCATTTAGTTGGTATTTTACACAAGGTCTGGTTTAGGCGAAAAACGCATATGTAGCATGTCTTAGCTGAAATGGGAAGATAGCAGCAAATGCAATTTAACCATGTCATTGTCTCTTTCCGCTATTGTCTAGTTTTAGTTCAATGCAGATATGTAGCATGTCTTACCTTAAATGCTCAGATAGAGAATGCAATGTAACCATTTAGTTGGTATTTTACACAAGGTCTGGTTTAGGCAAAAAACCATATGTAGCATGTCTTAGCTGAAATGGGAAGATAGCAGCAAATGCAATTTAACCATGTCATTGTCTCTTTCCGCTAATGTCTAGTTTTAGTTCAATGCAGATATGTAGCATGTCTTACCTTAAATGCTCAGATAGAGAATGCAATGTAACCATTTAGTTGGTATTTTACACAAGGTCTGGTTTAGGAGAAATACGCATATGTAGCATGTCTTAGCTGAAATGGGAAGATAGAGAATAATATTGAACTAGATTATTCTTTTAAAAAATAAACATTTGTTAGTGGATTATCGTGTACACAAACTTTTTTTGGAATCAAAATACAATTTTGAGGATTCAGTTTGAATTATGTTCTGTTCATAATTTATAGGTGATTCTGGTTACATGAGCCGCCCTTGGCTTATTACTCCCTTACGTAGCCCTACTGATGTGGCTGAGGAGGGCTACAATAGGGCACATAAGAGAACCAGGGCGGTGGTTGAACGAATGTTTGGGCTCCTGAAGATGAGGTTCAGGTGCCTTGACAGGTCGGGAGGAGCCCTACAGTACAACCCAAAGAAGGTGGCTAATATCGTTATAGCCTGTAGTGTCCTGCATAATATTGCACAGCGGGCTGGGATGCTGCAGGCCGTCCAGGCGCACCGAAACCTCCTCAGAGATGAGGAGGACGATCCAGTTCTAGAGGGGCCATTCCGGGACGAGGGGCTCAATGTCAGAGCAGACATCATCAACCGCCACTTTAGACGGTAAATAATAGAAGTTAGATTGGAGTATTGTCAATAGATGTGAACTCTAGGGAAATGACAAGTAGAGAATTGTGCAAACATGTTAGGATTGTTCATCAAATGCTAAAAATGTGTTTCATTTATTAATATAGGTGATGCTCTGGTCATTGGGTCCTGTAGCGAGTCTTTGCCACCTGGTTTTTAAAGAGGACATCAGCTGGTAAGTATAAATGTATGGACTGTTG
This sequence comes from Bombina bombina, assembly GCF_027579735.1. Classification (NCBI taxonomy): domain Eukaryota; kingdom Metazoa; phylum Chordata; class Amphibia; order Anura; family Bombinatoridae; genus Bombina; species Bombina bombina. The sequence continues at coordinate 192,407,272 of NC_069504.1, read as the reverse complement.
CTGGCATGAATTGTACACAAATACATCATATGGCATACATTTTCAAAACTAGTATTTAGTTTACACATTACTTAAAATGTAAATACTCAGAAAGGGATCCTCTAGCATAACTATCCTCTAGCATGACTATGGTTCAAAGTCACACATTAAAGGTTCGGTCTGCTCAATATGACTCATCTTCACACTTGATTGATAGAACATAACACAAGATGCTACACACGCTTATTAAGCTAGTGACAGAAATTGATTCTGAAATGGGGGGTGGGAGAGGGGTACAGAACTGATTCACACACTTGTAGTAATAATTTTATTAAACTTTTTCTGCCATTAGGGAGCTGACTTAATCTAAAGACTGAAAGGGAAGAATTTGAAGCCTGACAGTGAAGATTGCCCAGACTGACAGTGGAAAAAGCCAAGATTGAAATTGAAGTATACCAATGGGATCATGTCTGGCATTATCTTTCAAATCTGCTGACCTTGAAAACCATACAAAGACATGTTCACATGGTAAGTGCCAACTATTTGATAGAATAAGGCTGTGGAGGCATCCTATTGGAGACACTTATATTATTTATACATTTTTAGATGGTATTTCACAGTCCTCTATTTTTGAAATGATGAATAAGACGCCTATTGAAGATCACCTGTTTTCTCCAGAATTGACTTTCAAAGACCATGCATTATCCAGGTTGGTTTACCAATGCATGATAGTTAAGAATCACAGGAATAATGTAGAATATTTGTAGCTTACATACATTAGTCATACTTTGTTCATAATTAGATATTTAGGTATCACAATCAGACACTTAGATTAATGTTTTATTTTTAGATGGCTTTTCAGTCCTCTATTTTTGAAATGATGAATAGGACACCTATTGAAGATCAACTGTTTTCTCCAGAATTGACTTTCAAAGACCATGCATTATCCAGGTTGGTTTACCAATGCATGATAGTTAAGAATCACAGGAAGAATGTAGAATATTTGTAGCTTACATACATTAGTCATACTTTGTTCATAATTAGATATTTAGGTATCACAATCAGACACTTAGATTTATGTTTTATTTTTAGATGGCTTTTCAGTCCTCTATTTTTGAAATGATGAATAAGACACCTATTGAAGATCAACTGCTTTCTCCAGAATTGACTTTCAAAGACCATGCATTATCCAGGTTGGTTTACCAATGCATGATAGTTAAGAATCACAGGAAGAATGTAGAATATTTGTAGCTTACATACATTAGTCATACTTTGTTCATAATTAGATATTTAGGTATCACAATCAGACACTTAGATTAATGTTTTATTTTTAGATGGCTTTTCAGTCCTCTATTTTTGAAATGATGAATAAGACACCTATTGAAGATCAACTGTTTTCTCCAGAATTGACTTTCAAAGACCATGCATTATCCAGGTTGGTTTACCAATGCATAATAGTTAAGAATCACAGGAAGAATGTAGAATATTTGTAGCTTACATACATTAGTCATACTTTGTTCATAATTAGATATTTAGGTATCACAAGCAGACACTTAGATTAATGTTTTATTTTTAGATGGCTTTTCAGTCCTCTATTTTTGAAATGATGAATAAGACACCTATTGAAGATCAACTGTTTTCTCCAGAATTGACTTTCAAAGACCATGCATTATCCAGGTTGGTTTACCAATGCATGATAGTTAAGAATCACAGGAAGAATGTAGAATATTTGTAGCTTACATACATTAGTCATCCTTTGTTCATAATTAGATATTTAGGTATCACAATCAGACACTTAGATTAATGTTTTATTTTTAGATGGCTTTTCAGTCCTCTATTTTTGAAATGATGAATAAGACACCTATTGAAGATCAACTGTTTTCTCCAGAATTGACTTTCAAAGACCATGCATTATCCAGGCTGGTTTACCAATGCATGATAGTTAAGAATCACAGGAAGAATGTAGAATATTTGTAGCTTACATACATTAGTCATACTTTGTTCATAATTAGATATTTAGGTATCACAATCAGACAAAGGAATACATATTATAGTTGATATAGAGGTATTTGAATGGACATTAAATATTACATTTATGTTCAGCATACATATATATTTATTATTTAAATGTGATATACATTATTTTGTATAATTAGAAATGCTGATATTTAAATGTAATTTTTATTACACAATATAATGGTGTATGGTTTTTTTGGTTTTTAATCCAAAAATGTAATTCATAAATATCTTGATAAAATTTAGCACAAAGTTAGAGCATAGACACAAGATGATTGTAAATGTATTTTATGAATATTTTACAACGTGTGTATTAACTTTGTAAAATATGTTTTTTTATTTTCAGATTTTCATCTGATGACTTCCAGGAATATTTTTTTTTTTGTTTTTGTTAAAAGACCTTTTTTTTCAAATGGTAATAATCAACATTTTATTATTAAATACCCTCTTTTGAACAGATTATAATAAATATCCATATAATCTGTCAATAAAAAACAATTTGACTCCCATGACTGGTAGTTGTCTATTCGACAAGCACATGCATAAGATCAAATTAGGCATCATGTATAGCATTAATTTTAGAAAATCCACTGATTCAGAGAATATTGAAGTAAACTATCTTTTTTTAATTAATTGGGGAGTGAAATCCATTGATGCTTTTATTGTGTAATTTTTAGATGTTAAAATATTTTCGGATATGTAGTAAGAATTTGACATAAATTTATTTGTTTCACTTTTAAGAAGGGGAAGTGGTTCACTTACATTAAAGTGACAGTGTTGTTGAATGTAAAATTTATTTTATATGATCTTGTATCTTCCTTAGGTATCTAAAAACATTATTTTAATAAATTTATATTTTTAAAATTTAAAAATGGTAGGTCAGTTAACTTCATATTTTGCACAAGCTAGTTATTGGATGCCATGTTAATAGATTTTATTTTCTAGTGGAGTCATTTAAAGGGTCATTTAACTATAGTTATTAATATTATGTATTTTTTTAAATCTTACCTCTTGGGTTAGACATCACATATCTATATATAATTTTCATTCCCCTTTAGTTTCTTTCGACAATGTTAAATCAACATTACGAATGTTTTGGTCCTTAAAGGGACATTCACACAATATATTGTGTATTGAATTTTAAACAATCATAAAATAATTTTAACATATTTATAAAGTACTATAGAATTACATTCAGTCTTTAAATATACTTAGAAAAAGATACATCAATGCACATATCTTAGACAATTACATAAGGCATCTATGTGCAACCAACAATCAGCATCAAAATAGCCTATGTAGATATGTATTTAATCCAAGAATATATATAATTAAAATCTAATGATCGAATAACAAAACATATTAAGTTGTTCAAATATTATAATCTTATCCAAAATGCATAAATAACATATAGCTTAATGTCCCTCTAAGCTGAAGACTGCAAAATACATCCATTACAATATATATTTCAGTCAGTGTGTAAAACAATCCAGGAGTTAATCTAAATATGCTTTACTCATATGTTATACTAATTTTGACAAAGGAAGGTGCCTAGGTTTATGATATTTCAAGCATTATTGTGAAATGTCTCCTTAAAGGGACATGAACTCAAAATATACTTAAAGGGATACAGTAAAAAAATTAATTATTTATACATTCAGAACGAGTATTCTATTTTAAGCAACTTTATAAATTGACTCATATTATCAATGTTCCTCGTGATGTTGCTATCATTACTTTAAAAATAAGGCATTAAATTGATAATTTATTTGATTCAGTACTCTGGACAGAACTTTTTTTTTTGGGTGGATTAATTTATCCAACAATCATCAAGGACAACCCAGGTTTTTTGAAAAAATTGTCCGTAATATAAAATATCATTCTTGATTTGCAAGAAAGATAACAATATAATTCTTAACATTTGAGAATCGGATTAAATTATAAAGTTGCTTAACATTTCATGCTCAATATCCCATCTATTCTTGATATCTTCATTTTAATGTAAGATTCTTTGAATGCCCAATTTATATTCTTCCCCTGTGTATTGCTTAATCTTATTTGGATAAATTTTGACAAAATACACACACTTTTGCATATGTTTTGATTTTAAAAATATAGATTCAATTTTTGAAATTGATCACGTAATTTAAGGGACATGCCAACTAAATTTTACATTGAATGATTTGGAAACGTGATTTTATTGTTTTGTTTAAACATTTTATGAGCTACATTGGTTCAGTCTATTGTTTTAGTTATTCTAAAAAAATATTGATTTTGGTTTAGGTTAAACAATGCATTACTGGTATTATCCGGTGGTTTTTTTCTTTGGATTAGACAATATTGATATATAATTCACATATTCACTGTTGGAGTTACTTTATAGATATAAGCATACTCTAACAGCACCATGATTACATATTTGTACTAATCAATTTGGTTTGGTATTGTGATCAATATGTGTTGTGTCCTAAACAAGATTACTGTACATTGCACAAATGGCTCGATGTGCCACATGTCTTTGTTTATATTTGTCAACAGCTGTTATTCAAAATGTGGTTTGTGTGTATTCTTTTAAGAACATTGATCAATGGGTATATTTAGATATGCAATAGCATCGTATGAGATGAGTTTGATGTCTAATATAGTCACAAATTAAACATATGTTAAATACATCATTTTTTACAGAATCCCCTTGATTCAATCAAGCATTTTTTTTTCTAATGACTGCTCTATTCTTCACATTTTCAAGTTGATTATTCTTATAAATCGAGACAGATGTGATTTAGTGCTATACCAAATGTGTTCACTAATATATATCTATATCATTCATAGAGAGAGTTGTTGTGGGGAGCCCAGAGGGATCCAGCACCGACACAGAGCTGCCTTTGCGGTCTTCTGGTAAGTCCATTGACTCATTTATATGTCATTGAAGGTGTATTGGTAATCAATATTATGAGCATGATTCTGATGAAGCATAACATTTGAAACAAACATATAATTTACTCCTCTGATTATATATTAATTTTAATTTAATATTGAAAGATTAAGAATTAAAACTTTCTTAGTCTACACCTTTGTTATTCAGAAGATGTATAGCATATGTTTGTTTCCATGTTCAATTTTGACAACAATCATCAAGTGATACACACATGAGAAATCTTAAATGTTCAATGTACTATGCTTTTATGATTTGAAAATTAATACAAACAATAAACCGAAAATCTGAATCATTGAGAATAAGAAATCTAATGTCATTTGTATGCTCCATCAAAATGATGTAAATCATAACTTTGGGTGTGTATATCTTTAATGCAACATTGATGTGTGTCTTTGAGCAACAGTAACATATGTTATAATATCTGATCCTAACGTGTACACAACATGTTATGTTTTACAGAGATTGATTTAACATGTGGGACGGAGGAGGAAGAGGCTCCCTTGAAGTCTGATGGTATGTGAAATATATCTAACATGTATCCAACATGTTTCTTTATTGGAAATCATTTTATTGAAGACATTCAAAGTCTACAGCTTTTGCACTTTAAAAAGGAATATTATTTGTCTGTTCAAATACACTACTGCCCCCTTTATATATCAGGCAGCATGAAGATATGCTTGGATTTGTTTAAATATTTGGATTTCTAATTCATGCCATCATGATGTCACATGCATATTCCAGGCCAAACCACAATAATAATTTTATAATTGTACAGACAGTCATTGCTATTCATCTGAGTGCCTATATGCATACCATATCCTCATATCCTCATGTCATCATTGTTTAGAAATTCAAACACACTTCTATGTATATTGCAAACATAATCAAGTTGAAATGCATTGATTTGATTTCATGATGTATGAGATGTTAATATATTTTTAATATTTATTTCAGATGGATCCTCCTCTTCTGGTCATCATTTTTCCGCCCCTGTCCAATCCCCTGCCCAGTCCCCTGCCCACTCCCCTGCCCAGTCCCCTGCCCAGTCACCTGCCCACTCCCCTGCCCCTCCACAGACCACAGACCCTCCCGGTCCTTCCCATTTTTTCTATCCTGTCCCTCCCAAAAAACGCCCCTTCCTCCCCCTTCGCCGCTCTCCCCGTCTTTTGGCCTGTACAGCTACCCCAGCTGCCCAGCCCCCAACTCACCACTCCCCAGCTGTACGGGCTACCCCAGAGCAGCAGCCCATCCCTCCCCAACCCAATCCCATCCCTCCCCCCTGTCTCAACCTTCATTGTCCTGGGTGTCGGATTGTCCTTCCCAGGCACAGCTGTAAGTATCATTCAAAATCAACATTATAAGATACTTAAAGGTACACTGAAGGGAAATTGTTTCTATTGTGATTCAAATAGAGCATGCAATGTTAATCAAATTTATAATTTACTACTCTTATCAATTATTCTTCATTCTCTTGCTATCTTTATTGAAACAAAGAAATGCCTCTAATTATTTTTTATTAAAACAAAATCTGGACATCATTTCTTTATTGTTGGATGAATGTATCCATCAATCAGCAGGGACAACCAAAGTTGATACCCAAAAATGGCCTGCCCTATAAACTTACATTCTTGCATTTAAAATATTGCTAGAGAATTCAAACATTTAAAGAATACGAGTAAATTAATAATTCTTTTTAATGTCATGCTCTATCTGAATCAGTAACTAAAATATTTATGTTTAGTGTCCCTTTAATTTGATATCACTACATATACCAATCACCACTACTTGGATCCAACAATTTATGTACAAATGTTCATACATTATCTCTTGTATAACCCAGTGGGAATGTAATTTCTTCTGGTTGCTATGTTTACACAGCTTGTCCTCAACGCCAAAATGTTTAAGGATAGGTGTGCCTACCACAGTATAACTAAAATATTTAAATTGCTAAAGTACAATGTAAATCCTTTTACAAGATTTTAGACACTCAAGCTGTAAAAGTGGATCATCAAAAACCAATTAAAGGGGACAACATGTTGGAGTAAAATGTCCCTTTAATGGTTTATGTCTGTCTGAATAACATATTTCATGTGTAAATAATCAATTTCATCAAATTAATTTAAAGAATGATTTAAATATAGAAACATAGATATTGACGGCAGATAAGAGCCATAGGCCCAGCAAGTCTGCCCCACCTTACCTAACAGTATAAACTTATCTAGTTCGTAGGATAGCCCTATGCTTGTCCCATGCATTTTTAAAGTCCCCCACAGTGTTTGTTGCTACTACCTCTTGAGGAAGTTTATTCCATAAATCAATCACTCTTTCTGTAAAGAAGTGCTTCCTCAAATTACTCCTGAATCTACTACCCTTTAGCTTGAGCTCATGACCCCTTGTTCTTGAATTTTCCATTTTATGTAAAATACCCACAGCCTCAGTTTTACTAAACCCTTTAATGTACTTGAAAGTTGCTATCATATCACCTCTTTCCCTTCTCTCCTCTAAGCTATAACGAATCTGAAATTACATTCTTTAGGGATTCAGCATCAGAAATCTAAGTGTGGGTAAATCCTACATTGTTTTGTTGGGTAGAATCTGCACGTACTATAGTTTTCTTAAAAAAAAATATTGATGTTGTTTTAAACAATACCAACGCAACATAAACTATGTAAAGAATTGAAGGATGCCACATGTGAGATTTGAGAAAAGATGAAATGTATGTCTTACAAAACAAAACTATAGCTAGCCACAAGATGTTCACTATATGAAACCTATGCAAAGAATAAAAATACCTGCTGTAAATAATGTGCACAGTGTTTTAATAACATCATTTCTTTCACACTTTAATAGAACTGTATCTGTGTCTTTATGATGACAATGTATCTTTGCTTATTTTTTTGTCTGTTGTGTAATTATCCTTAATATATTTTTTTTTCTTTATTTTAGGCTGTGACTCAACATGGCTCACGCTAGAAGGTCTAGCACGCGTAGAGCAGGCCGTGTTGAGGAACGCAGCTGTCCTGAGTGGGATGAGCGACACCATGCAGGCCCAGCTACAGGTTCAGCATTTGACTCTCCGTCAGATGAGACGGTGGAATTCAATTCTTGAATCTCTAGCTGGACAGGCACAGGACGATGAAGGGGATGGCCAGTAAGTGGAGGATCTGGAGATGCTCCAAGGGCGCAGATAAGAATCCTCCATCCACATGTTGATGTTTGTTTTATGGTTGCCATTTGGCCTTTTTTATTGTTATTGTTGTGCCTGTTGCACTCTTTTACCTTTTCATATGTCTCCAATAGGGCTATGCTGGCCCTTAACAACTCTCTTCATGTACTGTGATGCACTCTGTTACCTTGTCATATGTCTCCAATGGGGCTATGCTGGCCCTTGGCAACTCTCTTCATGGACTGTGATGCACTCTGTTACCTTGTCATATGTCTCCAACAGGGCTATGCTGGCCCTTGGAAACTCTCTTCATGGACTGTGATGCACTTTGTTACCTTGTCATATGTCTCCAATGGGGCTATGCTGGCCCTTGGCAACTCTCTTCATGGACTGTGATGCACTCTGTTACCTTGTCATATGTCTCCAATGGGGCTATGCTGGCCCTTGGCAACTCTCTTCATGGACTGTGATGCACTCTGTTACCTTGTCATATGTCTCCAATGGGGCTATGCTGGCCCTTGGCAACTCTCTTCATGGACTGTGATGCACTCTGTTACCTTGTCATATGGCTCCAATGGGGCTATGCTGGCCCTTGGCAACTCTCTTCATGGACTGTGATGCACTCTGTTACCTTGTCATATGTCTCCAATGGGGCTATGCTGGCCCTTGGCAACTCTCTTCATGGACTGTGATGCACTCTGTTACCTTGTCATATGTCTCCAATGGGGCTATGCTGGCCCTTGGCAACTCTCTTCATGGACTGTGATGCACTCTGTTACCTTGTCATATGGCTCCAATGGGGCTATGCTGGCCCTTGGCAACTCTCTTCATGGACTGTGATGCAATCTGTTACCTTGTCATATGTCTCCAATGGGGCTATGCTGGCCCTTGGCAACTCTCTTCATGGACTGTGATGCACTCTGTTATCTTGTCATATGGCTCCAATGGGGCTATGCTGGCCCTTGGCAACTCTCTTCATGGACTGTGATGCACTCTGTTACCTTGTCATATGTCTCCAATGGGGCTATGCTGGCCCTTGGCAACTCTCTTCATGGACTGTGATGCACTCTGTTACCTTGTCATATGTCTCCAATGGGGCTATGCTGGCCCTTGGCTTCACTCTTCATGGACTGTGATGCACTCTGTTACCTTGTCATATGTCTCCAATGGGGCTATGCTGGCCCTTGGCTACTCTCTTCATGGACTGTGATGCACTCTGTTACCTTGTCATATGTCTCCAATGGGGCTATGCTGGCCCTTGGCAACTCTCTTCATGAACTGTGATGCACTCTGTTACCTTGTCATATGTCTCCAATGGGGCTATGCTGGCCCTTGGCTACTCTCTTCATGGACTGTGATGCACTCTGTTATCTTGTCATATGGCTCCAATTTTCCTGATCTTTAAAAGATTATTTATAAACGTTGTTGATGTTTTCTGACATACTAATAAAAGACATGTCATTGCACGATTCTTTGTCCTCTTTATTCATGTCATTGATTGAAACCTCTAGTTTATCTGGTTGATCCTTAAAGGGACCTTAGCAAAAATAATGGTGTTTCCTGAATCATATATGTAATACAATTGTAAATGACTTTAAGATTAACATCTCCAATGTAATTTTATTATTTGTTTTTATATATTTTTCGTGAAGCTTTATCATTGCATGATTATGATTAGCATAGTAATTCTTTTATATATGTATATATAGATTGTTATTTGTGTATATATATGTATATTGCAAATTTCACATCCATGTGTGTATTTATAAACTCTGCATGAATTGATGCACCTTTATCAAATGATCTGAGGATTGATACAATGATATAATCCCTGTAAAGTGTTCATTTTATTGAAATAGTATTGTCTCTGTGTATCCTCTTTTTACAAATAAAAATCATGTCCCTTTAAGTCATGCTGAGCACAATTGTTAATGAATGGATTTCCATTTCTAAAGCGTTTTTGTCCTTTTTACATGAACAAGGACATATAATCTTATTAATAAACAATCTTATTGTAATGTTGAAAGCACATGTATTTCATTTTCAATTATCTTATTGTAGTAGTGTAACCAAATCAATCTCTGTGTGTAATGCGCATATTTTAGATGAGGAATATGTTTTTTCAAATATTGGAAAAAAATACTTCTCCTCCCATATATGGCTATAGGTAGGCTGACCATATTTCAACTTGAATAAATGACACGTTTGATCAATACATGTGTCATTATTGTTATTCCAAAACAATCTAAACATATCTTAAAACATCAGTGGCATATGTATTTCTCATGCGTATCTTTTAAATGTTAAAGATATACACCATAGCTATAGTTCAAGGGACAGTCAAGTCCGAAAAGATGATTCATGATTTCGTGACATTCCTAGATAGCAATATAGACACATACTAGTTACTAAAATATAAATACGTTTCTTATTGATATGCCAAGCCGTCAACTGAGTCCTTGTATTGGCTGCGGTTTTTCAGCGATCTCGGATACGCCATGTTGCTTAAGACGTCACCTGCCAGGCTGTCCAATGATTCCTTGGATTGACTGATGGTTTTATGTGATCAAGGATGCACCTTTTATTGGATGGCGTTTTTTACGCGATCAAGGGTGCGCCTTTTTTTGGATTGCGTTCTTACGTGATCAAGAATGCGCCTTTTATTGGATTGCGTTCTTACGTGATCAAGGAAGTGCCATGTTAATTAAGACGTCACATGCAAAGGTAAAAAAACGTCTGATTGTATTACGTAGTCCTGCAATATTTGTTTGTGCACGTTACACACGTTTGTGAATGAGAAGACAAGTTTAAAAACATGGCGAATATGGATTGTTTGCATCATGGTACATTGTTGACCCATAGCTGATAAAGACCACCACATTCTCTTTTGCTGGATGTCTGGTTGAATAAACGAACGAAAGCAAAATGTTTTCATGCATAAGATATTTCGAGGCAAGTGCAAATCTCTATAGTTCATCTTGTTTAATATGTTTATCAACAATATGTTCCTTTTTATGAAAATTGACTGTTGTGTTTAATGTTAAAGATATCTAATTCATAAAGATGCGCTATTGTATTAGAATAAAGTAATCAATATGCATTTATCTTTATCATATGCTAAATATATGATGCAGACTTCTTCTAAATGTAATTTCGTCGTATATATTATTAAAGGTTCATTAGACACTCACATTAAAAACCAAAATATTTTATTTGGTCTCTAGTTATATAGTCCATTGTTTACCAAATACATGTCTACTTTTGCTTCTGTTCAAATAAAATTGAATTAATTTTCAGACTCCTCGCCAAGCCTCAAAGTTTCATGTGAGTACCATCTCCAGCTTTCTCCTGTTTGTGTAAAGGGTCTTTTCATATGTTAATGATGAGGTATTGTCTTGTTTTACGGTTGTAATGGGGGTTCATCTATCTTTTCAATAGAGATAACCCGATTTTATTTGAAAGTGTTTAAAGCTTTTTAATATTGATTTTGATATCAGTATATGTTAATCTTGTTGTTTCTAGTAGTGTCTATTACATGCAGTTCTGTTAAAAAGATTGTATACTGTCCCTTTAATGCAAATGTTGATTTTTGTATCATGAATGAATTCCACATTGGTTAATCTCCAAATATATTATTGTTAGCATATTTTTTTTTCACTCCTAAAAGGACTTTAAACCATATTCATTGTTAAAACAAATGTCTTTCTAAAAAAAAATAAACACAATAATGTCTCTTTAAGAAAATAGACTTTATTTAACACGTCAATATAAATCTTTTTTCAATATTTCTTGTTTGAACAAGTACATGTAGATATACCAACAATCACCAAATATTATATGTTAGCATATGTAATTTTGTTAAAGGGACAGTTTAGAAAACAAATAATGTTTAGCATTATTAAAAAAGTCAAGTTTGTAATATCAATGATATCAAAGGTTTCTCACCAATTAATCATTTGTCTGTATTTATTTTTATTTTCTAGCTAAACCTATGATGTTCGTGTGCTCATTTCTTAGAGCTTGAAGAGTGCATGTAATCAGAATGCAATTTGACCACTAGAGGGCATTTGGATAGCATTTGTATATCTAAAACCTTGAGCTCATACAGCATATTTACCATGTATTGATCATTGATTGTGTAAAATGTTGTTATGTCAGAACAACAAATAAGTGGTCATTTTTCATAGGCATAGATACAAGGGTAAGCACATAAGTCACACGTATTTCTCCATGTTTTGTTGTTTCCATCTTGATAATGCGTAATACAGTGTTTTCTTTGTAATCAATAATGTTCTGACTGTCCCTTTAAGCTGTGTTATTGGCATTCAAACAGTAATATGCCATCATGGATAATTGTAATGGTCATTTTGTTTGCGATTCGGGAAACAGTTTGGACATCACATCACAGAAACCAATCAATATCATGAACAAGGATAGGTATGTGATGATGTGGTTTTCACACACTTATAACCCACACTCTGCAAACAATCTGCCTCCATGGACCCGGTCCCATAGAAGTAGATTATATACAGAGTGTGGTCCACAAGTGTATGTAAACCACATCATCACATACCTATCCATTACACATTAAATAAAAAAACATTAAACATGAAAACAAATACTTACTTCCTCTTCCTTCCCCTCTTCCCACGGGGCTGAGGCTCTGGGAGGGTCAACTGCCGACTCAGACGAGTTCTCATTGGAGATGTTGTGGGAAGAGTGGAAGGAAGAGTACTGGGACGACCAAGGTGAGGAGGAGGAGATAGCAGAGGAAATGGCCCGGCAGGAGAAGATGGCCCGGCAGGAGAAGATGGCCCGGCAGGAGAAGATGGCCCGGCAGGAGGCCCAGCAGCAGGAGGCCCAGCAGCAGGAGGCCCAGCAGATGGCGGCCCAGGAGCAGGAGGCCCAGCAGATGGCGGCCCAGGAGCAGGAGGCTCAGCAGCAGGCGGCTCAGGAGCAGGAGGCTCAGCAGCAGGCGGCCCAGGAGCAGGAGGCTCAGCAGCAGGAGGCACAGGAGCAGGAGGCCCAGGAGCAGGAGGCCCAGGAGCAGGAAGCCCAGCAGATGGCGGCCCAGGAGCAGGAGGCAGACCAGCAGATGGTGGACCAGAAGCAGGAGGCAGACCAGCAGGAGGCAAACCAGCATGCGCCTCCCGGAAGAAATTAAACATCTCTTGTTGGAGTCTAAAGGTTCTGTTTTGGGCTTCTTCTATTCGAGTAAGGAGGTGTATGATTTGGGTTTGGCCTTCAATGATTTTGTTTTGTCCTTCAATAATTCTATTTCTGCCTTCTATATTTTGGATCTGGGAGTTACGCATCTGGTCAATGTAGTCTAGTAGAACCCGCACCTCCGCTATTTCCTCTTGTTGTGCATGGCGGGGTGCCCGTGCACGGCGGTCTGCTGGTGCACGGCGGCCTGCTGGTCCTTGAGGGGCCTCTGCTTCTGCGGCCTCTTCCTCTGCTTCCGGGGCCTCTTCGTCAAGGGGGGCCTCTTCGTCAAGGGGGGCCTCTTCCCTCCGAGGTGGAGATTCATCCCCACCACTCTCATCCCGGGGAAAAGGAGGAGCCGGTAGTTGCTGTGCTGCCTCCTCCCCAGACTCTTTATATTTGAAAAAGAAATAAATGTATATATTAGCATATTTCCAAATAAAGGTTTAAATTACTTAGCTTACGATACAATTACAAATGCAGCCTCATTAATCCACTTGAAATCTATCAATACGATGTCCACATTTTCTAAACCGTGTTTTTTGATATCTCTGGTCAATCTGAATGTTTTAGCGTTTGTTTTCAGTCTGTTTAAATGCACACCTAGCCTATAGCCTAGATACTAATGTAACCACAAAGTAATTGTGAATGCGTGTAAACAACGTAATAGCATTAATCTGATCCTTAAAGGGACATGAAACCCAATGTTTTATCTTTCATGATTTAGAAGCATACAATTATAATCAACTTTCTAATGTACTTTTCTTATCTAATTTGCTTCATTCTCTGGATATTCTTTGCTGAAAAGCATATCTAGATATGCTTAGAAGCTGCTGATTGGTAGCTGCATATAGCTTCCTCCTGTGATTGGTTCACCTTGTGCATGGCTATTTCTTCATTAAAGTATATCTAAAGAATGAATCAAATTCGGTAATATAAGTAAATTGGAATGTTGTTTAAAATTGTATTCTCTACCTTAATCATTAAAGGAAATGTTTGCGTATAGTGTCCCTTGAAATAAATTTGTATGTTAATTTTTTCTTAAATGAGCTTACCGTCAGATGAGAATGGCAGGTTCCCGGTATCAATTCCTCCGATACCGACTATATCCTCCTCGGAGATGCTGGGACACAACATTTCCTCCCATCGGCAGTAATCAATTTTCAGTGCAAGGCCACCACCGGTTCCTGCGGCATGTTGGGCCTCCCGGCTTAACTTTTTCTTAAGATCCATCTTGCAGTCCCGGTAGCGATGTTTAATAGAGTCCATATCTCTGTTCCGGCCACCCACTGCATTGACTGCATTCCTTATCTCCTGCCAGAGCTTCCTCTTCTCAGTCGGGGTGGTCTTCTGATGCTGCAGCCTCCTATACCTGGCCATATAGGCTTCTACGAGGGCCTCTTTCTCCTCCATAGAAAACCTCGCCTCCCTAGTCGCCTTGGCCTTCCCCTGTGACGATGCCCTCTGTTTCCCGGACTGTAAAGCCCTACTCTGTCTGCCACTGGGCCCAGCCACTTGTTCATCTTGAACCAAGTGGCTGGGTCCACCCACCGCTTCCACCCCCGCTTCCTGCCCCCCTTCCTTCCCCCCTTCCTGCCCTGTTCCTCTCCCCCTCCCTCTCCTCCCCCTCTACCTCTCCCCTGCCTGCCCTCCATCTCTTCCCTAAACTAAACCCCAAATAAGCAAGTGAGTGTGATAAAATGAAAGGGGGTCAAAATAAAGAACTAAAAAGACAAAAAAAAGTGCTGAAAGTGTGAAAGGGATATAAATAAAAGAGGGTAAGGAGTATTTAAATGAACAAAATGAAGAAGAAGACTAAAAGGAGGATATGTAAACTAAATGTAACTAGGGGGTGGTGATGGGATGGGGATGGGGTATGGGATAAGAGTAAATGGGATGAAAGGGAATGGGGCTACAGGGAATGGGGTATGGAGTGTAGTATGAGAGGGTATGGGGTATGGAGTGTATGTAGTGTTATTGATAAGTGTATTTATGTATTGAATGTGTTTGCGTGTAAATGTGTTAAGTGAAAAAGCACTCGCACACTCACCCAAACCAACTGTCGCTCACTAACTCACACTACCACTAACTCTCTAACTCACACTAGCACTAACTCTCTAACTCACACTACCACTAACTCTCTAACTCACACTACCACTAACTCTCTAACTCACACTAGCACTAACTCTCTAACTCACACTACCACTACCTCTCTAACTCACACTACCACTAACTCACTCACGATAACACTAACTCACTCACAATAATGCACAAAATCTCTAAGCTCCAATCTCCAAAAACCCACCAGCAACACAGTGAAAGAAGCCATGCTTGTGTGGTGCTTATATACCCTGTGTAAATGTTTAATGATGTACCGGTTTGCGTTGTAAATTGTGTTCAGGTGTGCTTTATTCTTACTTATTATTTGTGCAATGTGTATTAGGTGTGTGAATTTGCGCATGCTCATTTGGAGTTAGTATTTGTGGAATGTGTAGAATGCGATGATGTCATAGTGCTCGTTTTCTATAACATTGACCAATAGTATTATGGTTAAAAGTGAATTTGCGATGGTGTGGTATTAGTGAAGTGTTGTATATGTATGTTTGTCCTAATATATAGTAATATTGAATGCGAGTATTTTGCTAGTGTATGATTGTGATTTTTGTTTTCCTTGTTGTTATTTTCCGTATTTCCGCATCTTAAATGATATGCGTATTCCCTGTATTTTTTTTTTTAAATTACCCCCGCTTCTGAATGCGTAATGCTTATGTGCTTTGTTTAGTGATTGTTGTTTTGACATTTGCGGCGTGTTATTGTTGTGCATTATGTGGTATGCGTCATATGACCGAGCTGTGCGTATTTCTCGCGAGATCGAGTGTTAGATGAAAAAAGCGTGTTTGTTTGCTTTTCCATTGATCTATATGGGAGACTGTCTAACGCGGGCAGGATTCCGCGTGTGAAATACACGCGTTAGGAGTATCGTTAGAAGGTTGTTTTTCAACTCTAAATACCGGCGTTAAAAAATGCCGTGCGTTAGACATAAACCACGCGTAGCTATCGCACCCCATCTACCGCCAAACTCCAAATCTAGCCGTATGTGTCTTACTCTGTATCTGTCTATCTATCTACCTCTCTCTCTCTGCTGTTTATATCTCAATATGTGTCCATCTTTATATCTATATATCCTTCTCTGTATGTGTGTCTCTCATTCTGTGTATCTGTCTACCTATAGCTCTCTGTATCTGTCGGTCTCACTCTCTGTATATGTCTCTTCTGTATATTTCTATTGCTATCTCTCTCTCTGTATCTGTCTATTTTTAACTATCTGTATGCTAAATTCTCTAGAAACTGCCCTGTTTAGATGCTTTGAGGAAGAGTAAAATGGGACAAGGGTGGGAAGAGAAGGGATAAAACAGTGAACCATAAAGGCAGAGATCTGACATAGAATAGGGCAAATGTGGAGATATTTGGTATCATTTTAGTCACACACATTTGTAACCTGAATACCTACATGCTTTAGAAATTACACTGTAATGTAGTTATTCAGGTTACAAATGTGTGTGACTAAAATGTTACCCAATATCAAAAAACCCGTTCTCATGTTTTGAAGTTTTGCCCGGTCACACTGTTACAGTCACACCTTCTGCATGGGCATGCCATCACCATGATGATCTCTGGTAGTTCCGCCCCAGTACCTGACAGTATATAGCCGTTTCTTGTGTAAAATAAATAAAATAATTACAGGTCATCATGTCCATTACCTCCTGTCCCCTGGGCTGGCTTCTTCTGTCTGTCAGTGTGAGTTAGACTTACCAACTCTCCTCCAATCTCGTCTGTGGTGTGGTCTATCTGACTCTGTAGGCTCACAGTGGGGCAACAGCTCAGCTGATTATGTCCACGCTCTGCTCCGACCTCTTCAAAGTTCAATCTAACAGCTCTCATTTCAGGAGGCAGATAACTGTCTCTTCCCGCCGCAGATGACTGTCTCCAGTGTCTCTTCCCGCGGCTGTGTGTGACTATAATTTTATATCATGCTTAAAACGCCCGCATTTCTTTGCCAGCCTTTAGTGGAGCTGTATGCCTGTGGATATTCCAGGAAGGGTATCAGCACCTTACTTAATGTTTGTAAAGACTTTGTTTATTGATCGTTGTAGCAGTCTGTGCATTGAAAGTCACGTGTGGCTGCGGCCTAGGACAGCGTTAAGTTGCGTAGTGTCTTTTCAGTCAAATAAAACTAATAATGGTGTCTAAGGGTTCTCTTCATGTGCCCCACAGCAATTGTTACTGGGTTGTAAATCAGTACTTGTATGGCCCTTCTGTTACTAGCGTTCGAGACGTTACACAGGATTAATGAAAATCAAGATGGCGGCCGCAGCTCCACCATGCGACTCACCAGCTGCGGTTCTCCCTTTGTGCTGCCGACTCCTACCTTCGAGTACTTTAACCCCTCAGACCGGCTACACCAGGGGTGACCTCTCTCCTTCTTCTCTCCGCTATGCGGTATATTAGCCTCTCTGTTTGCCGTTTCTGTTGTCCTGCTTCTGGGTGAATTATTTATTTTTCCTTCCGTTGAGGGAGCGGGTCTACTTTGCTCCTAATGCATCGAGTCCGGGCAGGTATAGAGGGTTTCCCTGCCAAGGTTTTGCAGCTTTTTTGGCCAGGTTAATGTGGAAAGGCTTGGACTGTGAGCTGAGAAATTACGGAGCTCACCAGTCTTGCGTCTTCCCTCAGCGGCCGCCCACCGGAAGTCTAAAACGTATCATGTTAAAGAGAAACGACTACCTATAAATTATCTGATCATGTACCTACTCCAGTAGAGCAGATCCTCCCACAGATACACTGTATAAAATGTGGTTGCTGGCAGTAGTGACACAATGTGTTAGCTCAGGGGCTGGTTCTTATAGCAGCATTGCCTGTATAAGTATGAGTTATATATGGTATTATTGGCAATGCAGTGCTTGAATATGGTATACGATATACAAGTCATGTGATTTCATGCTATATATATATATATATATATATATATATATAGTGCAGGTGTTTCAAATATGTTCATAATGTGTGTATATATATATATATATATTCTTCAACAAACTACAAGAGGAGAACAAGGACCATCAAAAATTTCTTAAGGCCCTGTATAGATAGGGAATCAAGCACTCTTTTTTTATAAAAAATAACTCAAAAGTGTAGCTAAATTAAACAAATGGAATGAATCTCTGACCAGTACAATCACTGAGAACAAAAAATAATTTATTAATAGTACAGAAAGAAGTAAATCCTAACTGTCTAAACATAGCAATAGGCCAGTTGTGCGCTGGCCTCGGGTATATGTTAGCAACACAAAGTAAAGTATGTTGAACAAACAATATAGTACATGTGGCCAATTAAAAACCTTGAAGATGTGCACATCATAATCATAATATTGGCAAAAATACAATCCAAAGACACCTAGTACACTGCTACACCCAAGCTGTACACGGTACCCAAGTCAATACAAGGGATAATTACCGGACAGGTACATTTTTAGGGATCTAAGCAGTGATAGGTGCTTTGTAAAGATTTCAGGAACAACAATAATGGCAGTATAGCAAAAATTACAAAGAATTACATACAAGTATGAAGAATAGCTATTGCAATGGTTATTAGCAATAAGATAGATAGTGAGTTACATACAAGTATGAAGAATAACTATTGCAATGGTTATTAGCAATAAGATAGATAGTGGAACATAGTAATACATCCTCCATAATGAATTGCCTCAGTACCGCAGTTACATAGAGACACAGCAGTTTACATAGAGATGCCTGCATATATTGAGATAAAATTCTCACAAGAGTGTATTGCTGAAGAAAACAACCAAATCACACCAGGATGATTTTCCACATATAGCGGTATTGTCTTCAGCCAGACTTTAGCAAAATGGGATAAGTGCTGCCAAAGCATGCTTGTTAGTAAAGCATAGTACTTCTTATTGCTGAAGATGTTGTGTGAAAACAGCAAACAAGCCAAATGAGCAGTGGGAGTCAGTCCAGGCTAACCCCCCATATTGCAAGTGAAAGCAGCTATATTCCTATGTTAAACCATAAGCCTGCACTTATCTGATTCTGGAGGTGTCCACAATTGAGGCCTGCTGTTTGTTACCGGTTGCCTCCTGAAAGACTGCCTTGTAATTGAGTCCCATGAAACAGTTTGCTGAGCCAGTTGAATGCTACACGCTGAGACTGCAGCGTGGTAGGACTGTGTGCTTACTTCCTGGTTGGTCACATGTGCATCTGTGATCCAATGCCTACGATCCTGATCGTTTCACCCACAATGCCAAATGATAGACTGGGCTACCTCAGGGCGGATGGATCTTAGCCCTGCTGGGAGGGAATATATCCACAAAGACTCCTCCCAGTTTTAACCAATTATATACCTTAATCTTGATGCTAAACAATGTGTAACATACATACCAAACCTATCTAATTCTAAAGAAGAAGGAAGTAACTAGCAAAAAAGTTGATGAGACATAATAAGTCAAATTAGTTAATGACGTTCACAATTGCAAATTAAAAAAAAAAAAAAAAATTTAAATGAAAAACAAAAGATAAGCAAAAGAATGAAATAAGTAGTCTTTAATTAAAATTGAAACTAAAATTAGAAACTCAGGGAGCAAGTAATGATGTTAGAAAGATATTCATTTTCATAACATCCAAATACTCTAATATACATGAATATTATAATAGAAAGGGGCTTTTTTAGATGAAACTAGCCATATCCAACTTTTCATTAAGACCAACTGGCGTAAGAGTGTTCAAAGTAAATATCCACTTACACTCTTTTTGGAGCAGACATTTATCATTGTCCCCCCCTCTTCCATGCACAATACCTTTGTCTATACCTGTAAAGCATAGACAACCTGGGTTGCTGTTATGTACAGCTTGATAATGTCTCGCAATGCTGCTAGATTGTATTTTACCTTTTATATCATCCCTGTGTTCCTTTATACGATCTTTAAAGATACGTTTCGTTTTGCCCACGTAAAATGCCGGGCAAGAACATTCCAGGAGATACACAACCCCCTCCGTATTGCAATTGAAGAAGTAATTAATCTGAAAAGATTTTTTACTATTGCCAGAAAATGTCTTGGTCCTTTTCATAAAATCACATGTCACGCACTTTCCACAAGGAAAGTTGCCATTAGGGATGTGCTTCTTAAGCCAATTTCCTTTTTTTTCTGTGGGTTTAAATTGGCTCGAGACCAGGTTACCTTTGAGATTTTTTGCTCTTTTTGCTGTAAGGCTGGGATAAGTCCCAACTTCTTCAGCAATGTTGCC
Source organism: Bombina bombina (assembly GCF_027579735.1). NCBI lineage: Eukaryota > Metazoa > Chordata > Amphibia > Anura > Bombinatoridae > Bombina > Bombina bombina. The sequence goes on along the minus strand of NC_069504.1, from coordinate 192,386,649 downwards.
ATCACTTAAAAGGATTGGCCAATGCTTATTAAGAACTGACTTAATGGTTTGCCAATGACAATTATAAGTCGTGGTTAATCGTATTACTGACTTTGTTTGTTTAGTCCTCTTGAACAGGAGATCATCTCTATCAATTTTTCTTGCGTGAATCATAGCTTTTTTAATCTTACGCCGTGAATAGCCACGTTCAAGAAACCTATCTTGCATGAGCTTTCCATGTTCCTCAAATTTCTCTTTCGACGAGCAATTGCGGCGTAGCCGAAGAAATTGTCCTTTAGGAATTCCTCCTATAAGGTGTCGGGGATGGTGACTGCTTGCCATTAACAGGCTATTAGTAGCCGTAGCCTTTCTAAAATTTTCAGTGACCAACATATTGTTCACATTTTTGACCTTAATGTCAAGAAAATCAATCTCAGATTTACTAAAGTGCATAGTAAGTCGTATATTTAGATGATTTTGGTTCAAACTATTGACAAACTGCAATAATTCAACTTGATCACCCTCCCAAATGAGGAATACATCGTCCACATATCTCAGCCAGAAATTGACATGTTTAGTGAACAAATTGTGTTGATAAACTGAATCCATGTACTATATTGTTTGTTCAACATACTTTACTTTGTGTTGCTAACATATACCCGAGGCCAGCGCACAACTGGCCTATTGCTATGTTTAGACAGTTAGGATTTACTTCTTTCTGTACTATTAATAAATTATTTTTTGTTCTCAGTGATTGTACTGGTCAGAGATTCATTCCATTTGTTTAATTTAGCTACACTTTTGAGCTATTTTTTATAAAAAAAGAGTGCTTGATTCCCTATCTATACAGGGCCTTAAGAAATTTTTGATGGTCCTTGTTCTCCTCTTGTAGTTTGTTGAAGAATAATTTTTTATAGGGTCTGCACCACATAAAAATTATAATCTAGCATAACATTAATGTTTTCTAAAGTTTGATAAATTTTTTTTGGAAAAAGACACATTTATAGTAGCCATTTGTCCTGTACCCTTTTTTTTTTTATATATATATGAGTATGCTGTGAGTGTTCTTTATACACATGTGATTGCCAGGCTTGCTTATGCATTTTCAAAAATAATGTAATTGGAGGAGTACATATACAATTTTATATGTTATACTTGTTATTGGAAGGCATGTATATACTGTATGGAATACAATTCTTTTTTTTTTAAAAAAAAGAAACTATATACTTTTATTTATAGTACAAGTGTTTGCAAGTCAATTTTTTTTAGTATATGAAAAGATGTCTGCCTATCCTCCCCAAACTACTGTAATCATTCTTCTCAGTATAGCATTATAGTGATGTTTTATATATAACAATAAACAGTGAATAATTAAGTAAATGGTTTATTAGTAGGTCCCTCCATCGTTTAAATGTGTCCCTGGCATATAAGGTTCTAGGAGATGGGTACATGTATGTGTTAAAAGCATTTTCAGTAATCTGATATATATTAACTATAATTATATGGACTGTGTGGGTCCACATTTTCAAATTTGTAGGATCAGAAATCCCATGATAGGTCAAAAAGATTGTTTTCTGACATTCTTCAGATAGTGCACGCACTGGTTTTCAAACCTGTCCTCAGGCCTCCCTAACAGGCCACATATTAAGGATATCTGAACTGGAGCACAGGTGAAATAATCAGCTGATTAGTAAACCTGGTTATTTTACCTGCTCTCACCCCAAGGTAATCATGAAACCCTTGCCTTTTGGGGAGACCTGAGGGCAGGTTTGAAAACCAATGAGATAGAGCTACACAAAAGCATTCATAACACAGAAAGTGAAAAAAGTTCTGCCTCTGGGAAGGTAAGACCATGCACTATATTTTTTCATTTCTACATTTGCCTATATAACAAGAATTGAATTAGTTTCTTACCTGTAGGCATGTGATGTAAAGCAGTGTTTCTCAACCACATTCCTCAAGTACCCCAACAGGCCTTGTTTTCATCTGAACCAAAGCACATGTGAAATAATTAGCTGATAGGTGAGAGCAGGTTACTAACCATGGTTACTGATCAGCTGATTATTTTACCTGTGCTCTAGATCAGCTATAATGAAAACCTGGCCTGTTGAGGGTACTGGAGGGCCGGGGTTAAGAAACACTGTTGTAAAGAATGATAATTATCTTTATGCAACATGCTAAGTTAATTGTAAATTTAAGCTACCTCTATTGGGTTCATATGTGCTACTCAGATATATCATAGCCAGTGCCTCACCAGCCTCTGACCTCACCGCATGTCTGCATAACTGTCCAGCATAAGTGTTGTTCTTTGTGTCCTAAGGTGAAATAACAGATCAAGCAGGAGTCTGCTTAAGTTAATTCAACCAGCAATAATGGTCTTAAGAGACGTTCCTTATTTACTGTACACATGGGGTGAACAATGAGCAAAATAATTAAGAATTAAAAATGAAATAACATTTGATTGAAAAGATAAAGCATCTCTGAGGACTGATTATCCATTATGAAATGTGAAAAAATGAAAAAAGCAGAGCTTATTAAAACACTCTTACAGCTGTGCAGAAGGCTAAAACTGAGCTCCATAGAGGCTAAACTTCACTAAACTAACCTGTTTGCTAGTTAAAAATCCGGAAAATTAAATGCAGTCAATATAAAAAGGCTTTTAGATTTAGAACCATCTATCCATTGAAAGCAGCAATTTTTAATGAGGCTAATTCTTTTATAATGAAAAAAATTATATGTGGAACAGTTAATGTAGTTAAAGGGATAGTCTATTCAAAATGAAACTTCCATGATTCAGATATTGCATTGAATTTTAAGCAACTTTCTAATTTACTCCTATTATCATTTTTATTCGTTCGATGGGTATCTTTATTTGAAAAAGTAAGAATCTAAGCTTATTAGTCGGCACATTTTTGGTTCAGTACCTGGGTAGCGTTTGCTGACTGGTGGCTACATTTAGACATCAATCAGCAAGCACTACCCAGATGCTGAACCAGAAATGGGCCTAAGCTTACATTATTGCTTTTTCAGATAAAGAAAAATTAATAATAGAAGTAAATTAGAGTTGATTAAAATTTGCATTCTCTATCTGAATCATGAAAGATTCGTTTTGACTAGAATATCCATTTAAGTAAAGATTCTTCTCTCTATAAAGGCTGAAAAGGACACGATAATCCTTGGATGTGATCCTAAGAATTATGTCTGTCCTGTACCAAACGCATGAAACCCATATTTTACATAGCCATGGATTTAGTAGGCAAACAATAGGTGTATAAATTTAAAGCAGTAGTCTAGACCTATTACTTTACTTATTGTTTATTACTTATTATTACATCTTGCAACCAGGTTCTATAAGTTTGTAAGAAATACATGAAACTTTTAAATAATCAGGATTTGTTAGCAGTCGAAAATGGCCGCCACGCTCTGCCCATAGCTTTCTGCTTGTCAAGTTAGCCGTTTTCTTGTATGACAGTTTAGCAGTGCACGCTTAATATTTTTAAGTTAGTTATTTCAAATAGCGCATGCACAAATCAGCGTGTGCAAGTAGGAAAACTTTTTTACAAATAGATCATGATTGGAGAAACTTGAAGGGACAGTCTACTACTTGAACTGTTTTATAGTTTAAAAAGATAGATAATCCCTTTATTATCCATTGCCCAGTTTTGCATAACCAAAACTTTTACATTAATTAACTTTTTACCTCTGTGATTAGCTTGTATCTAAGCCTCTGCAGACTGCCCCCTTATCTCAGTTCTTTTGACAGACATGCATTATAGCCAATCAGTGATGACTGACAAATAACTTGATGGGAGTGAGCACATTTTTCTCTATATGACACATGTGAACTAGCGGTGTCTTACTGTGAAAAACTGTCAAAATGCACTGAATAAAAGGTGGACTTTAACGGCTTAGAAATCAGTTTATGAGCCTACCTAGGTTTAGCTTTCAACAAAGAATACCAAGAGAACAAATCAAATTTGATGATAAATATAAATTGGAAAGTTGTTTAACATTGCATTCCCTTTAATTTTGACTAGACTGTCCCTTTAACATACATACATGCAATGGGTGGGTGGAGCTTGGCTGCCATTTTCAGTTCCTAACAAACAAATATTTAAAAGGGACATTCTACATCAGAATTTGCATTGTTTAAAAAGATAGGTAATCCCTTTATTACCCATTCCCCAAGTTTGCATAACCAACAGTTATATTTATACTTTTTACCTCTGGGATTGCCTTCTATCTAAGCCTTGGCAGACTGCCCTCTTATTTCAGTTCTTTTGACAGACTTGCATTTCAGTCCTGGCTCCTAGGTAACTCCACTATTGTAAGCACAATATTATCTAAATGGCACACATGAACTAATGCCCTCTAGTTGTGAACAAATGACCAAATGTAATTAGATAAGAGGCGGCCTTCAAGGGCTAAGAAATTTGCATAGGAGCCTCCTGGGTTTAGCTTTCAACTAAGAATACCAAGAAAACAAATCAAAATTGATGATAAAAGTAAATTGGAAAGTTGTTTAAAATTACATGCCCTATCTGAATTGAAAGTTTATTTTTGACTAGACTGTCCTTTTAAATATTTCATGTACTTCTTACAAGCTTATAGATGTGGGACCAGTTGCAGGATGCTTCTCTGGTATGTAATAATAAGTAATCAAAATTAGGTATTGGGTCTAGACTGCCCATTTAAGGGCCTAATCAAAAGCTTGCTGGCATGGATAGAAATTATGTAAAATTTTAAACTGTTTTTTTGAACATTATATAGCAACATTGTGTGTCTCTTTTTCACATCCAGAAATCTGCATAACTAGGTAACAAGCTAAAACATTCCTTACTACAAATGTTTGAGGGACCTTACATTACTGACGAGACTGGTTAAATAAGTTAAATAATATTGCCAGAGTGGAGTGCTTTAAATCATGAGGCCCTAAGTCTTTGAAATTAAAATTGCAAAAAGAAATTACATTGCAATACACACACACACACATATATATATATATATATATATATATATATATATATATATATATATATATAAAAATCATCATGGAGGTTCAAGGGTATGGAACTGCAGAAAAAGATGTATTTGGAAATTCAATATGTTTGGATTTATCAGCATGATTTTACAAGACATAAATGTTTTTTGACAATGTCATTAAAATTTATATAAATACACATGCAAAAAAATTACAAATCAAAAAAGTTTTATAGTATAACATTTGACTACCTCAACAGCAGGGATAATGTCAATACCCACAGCCAAGAAATCTTCATACTTCAAAAATGGGTTATAACAGCTTCCAACATCAAGTAACCCTATTTTTCCAGGGAGATGAAATCTGTGGAAAAAGAAGTATTTAAATATGCTAAGTGAACATGCTAAGCCCAATTTAATGTCAATGACAATTTCATTTCTTCACACTTAAAGTAGCATCATATTCAGGTGGTAATGGGCTGTATGCATCGTTACTGATTGGAGTTGAAAGTCCCAGTGGTGGTTTAATACCCTATGCATATTTATTTTATTTTAGATCAAAGTCTATTAAAGAAACATTTGGAAATTGGAGATTGTTCACAAACAAGACCCTGATGTTTTCTCACACACTTATATCATATTCAGTCAAAAGCAGGGTCATTTATCAAAGCATAGGTGGAAGAAAAACATGTGGACACCCAACCAAGGTACTAGGAATTGCTACTTGTACAACTTTTCAAGAAGCTTCTGACAATACTGCAAATCCAATATGACGTAAGTCTTGGTCCGGCATATTGCAGAGCACTATTATCTTCATTATATTTTCCGATGTACAAAACATATTTTTTTAGATAAAGGGTACATGTAACCATATGAAAATGCAAAGCTTGTTATCATGTCTAGACTGTTCATTAAAAATCAGGGTCAAAGCAGATGGAATTAGAAAAACATTTTCATTTTGGATCTAGCATTAAAACACTTTATCCACATCCCTCAGATTTAAAATGTCTTGCTTGGACTGCTCAACAGACACAACTTTCCACATCATCTTCCTAAATCTTAAACGGTTGGAAACACCAGAAAAACAAAACAAAAATTTACTTTGATAGCTATAACACGTTACAAGAATAATTGCAGGGCTTAAAGGGACAGTCTAGGCCAAAATAAACTTTCATGATTCAGATAGAGCATGTAATTTTAAACAATTTTCCAATTTACTTTTATCACCAATTTTGCTTTGTTCTCTTGGTATTCTTAGTTGAAGGCTTAACCTAGGAGGATCATATGCTAATTTCGTAGACCTTGAAGCCCACCTCTTTCAGATTGCATTTTAACAGTTTTTCACCACTAGAGGGTGTTCACGTATTTCATATAAATAACACTGTGCTCGTGCACGAGAAGTTATCTGGGAGCAGGCACTGATTGGCTAAACTGCAAGTCTGTCAAAAGAACTGAAAAAAGGGGCAGTTTGCAGAGGCTTAGATACAAGATAATCACAGAGGTTAAAAGTATATTATTATAACTGTGTTGGTTATGCAAACTTGGGGAATGGGTAATAAAGGGATTATCTATCTTTTAAAACAATAAAAATTCTGGTGTAGACTGTCACTTTAATAAATCCCAGGAACATGAGGTCACAGAAATTTACTTCAGGATTTGATTTATTTTCGACACATTTAAAGTACAAAACCCATGGCTGGTCCCTATATAAAGTTAGTCCTAGATTTTACCATAAACAAAAATGTATACTTCAGGGAGCATAGGCAGCATCATTGTCTATAATTTAAAATTGTATGACGATAAGGACAGTGAACATCACTTTAAATGAAGATGAGCCATGACATTTGCTTCTTTGATGCTTACATGTCATGATATCAATACTGAATGTCTTGTATTTTTTTTTTTTATTCTGTTAGCTGTCATATCTGGATCATATACCTCATAAAACAAATCGGTGCTCCGGACTTCTGGTCCCGAGCGGAAACTAGCAGTGCCACAACCGCTTCTGATTAGGTCAGCTGCAGTTTCTGTGGCTCCTAATCATATTTTAACTATGTGTTTAACTCAGTTGGGATGGGGAAGGGGGAACAAGTAGCATTAGTGTTATTAGTTTTGAAAATGACATGTTTTACCGAACATGTCATTTTTCAACTTTTAAAGGGACAGAACACACCTTGTAATTACAACACATTTCTCATAAATGTTGCTAAAGAACATATCACCCAAAGTCTAAAAGTTTTTGAACCAGACTCAAATTCTTTTTACTGCAATTTTTTTTTTTTTTTTTTTTATAGCCAATCTCCAGCCTCCATGTGCCTTATTTGGAGAAGCAAATCAGAGTGTGAACCTGCAGACAACAAGGCTTACCAATGTAATAATGTTAGTATAAAGTGCATAGTTTTACAATTCTTGTCAAAGCCCATTAGGGAAAATATGTTGCAGTGTGAACCTTCAGAATTCAGCAGGGTGCATTTCAAGTCCAGAGAATTAGAAAATCCCAAATTTTCAGTACTAACTTACATGTAAAAGGGTGCAAAATAATTTGTTCTGCTACACAAACTAACCATTATATATAAAAAAAAATCCCAAAAGGTGATTATGCCCCTTTAACAATTTTAAAACCCCTGGTGCAAGATGTAACAATTTCACTTCTCCGAGACCATCAGGGTATTCACAGCTCATACATGAATAGCCAAGAAAAACTACAAAGTACCACTAACCAAACACTTGGATCATGTGCTACAAGAAAATGCATCTCCACATTAAACAAGTCATCACTTCAACAAAGCAGGGGCAATAATCCTTCTAGCAGTATTTAAAACGTACCAAATTATAAGTCTCATTATCAAGAAATATATGACAATAAAAGGAAGCAAGTCTGAATAATTTGGAGAAACAAATTAGCCTTCAAAACATATTGTATACTGTTGACATATTAAAATACAGATATGGAATTTCAACAGCAATACTTACTCGTGATCTGGAGTTTTGACAGAAAACCCCAAATTAGCAAATAAAACTTTACCACACTTTGGAGAGTTCTGAGTGTTGTTTAAAGCAGTCCTGCATGCATCTTTTTCCAATGCTTTTCTCTTTCCTCCATTGAAAAAATACTCTTGGCACACAATGGAAATAACACAGGTACACTCAAATGTAAATATAAGCACACCCTTCCCTGTAGAAGTTTTGTGGTAGGCATTGCATTATTTAAAAACTTTCCTAAACTAGCCTCACCTTTTTAATTAACTTTATGTACATTTTAGCTAAACAAAACATATCTCAGTAGTGTAGTGAATAAACCCACTTTGTTGGAACTGTTCCTATGTCAGTAAGACAATCATTTATGCAAAATGCGAACTGCAACAACAACAAAAATGCAATTCCTGGTCAACTGTACAAAACATTATGAAGCTCTCTCTCAGGAACAATCTGTAAGAAAGGAAGAATCTTCGGGTTGGTAAACCTTTTATTTTGCACTACTTTTTTTTTAATTATTATTTATAATTTTTATAGAGGTTCAGAAAAGTTACATATTACGAGTCTTTGTAATACAGGTTACAGAGTTTCTTGTAGATTACATTTGGTTATAGTATGGAGGGAACAATAGAAACAGGTAAACAAACAAATAACATTAAAGCTCCATATAAACATTGGACTTCTCTTGCTAAGTTTTTTTGTAATAAACTTTACACACATTAAGGTATTGGTGGGTCACATAGATCCATTTAATTATGCGAGTTTGGAATGAGCACAATCATAGTCAGGTATGGTTAGTGAGAACAACCTTTAGGGTAATTAGAATAGTCAGAGAGAGAGGAGGAAAAAAAAAAAGGGGAGAGGGGGTCACAGGTGGGGGGAAAGGAAAAGGAGGACTAGCATGTACATCTATTGTTCCTGTTTACTACTCAGTGTGGGAGTTCGGTCATCTGCCTCCATGTTTCCCAGATTTCTGAGTGCAGGTAGATTTTATTGTGTTGAGTAAAAATCGGGCCTTCCATTGTCTCTAGGTAGCTCATGGTTTTGACAACTTCCCCCCAGGTAGGCGGGGTTTGCTGTCTCCATAATCTCGCAATAGCTAATTTGGCTGAGATAAGAATATAGACAAGAAGTAAGGATTTTGGGGGTGAGGCTGTGTCTATGTTTAGGTGTAGCAGGGCCGCTTGTGGGGAGGCCCCTAGTTGAGGGAATAGATTCCTACAATGGTGTGAGACAGTGCGCCAGAAGGGAGCCAATGTTGGGCATTCCCACCAGATGTGAGCTGGCGTGCCCACCAGTCCACATTGCCTACAGCATAGTGGGGAGTTAATTTGAGAGATTTTGAACAACCTGTGAGATGCCATTGCGTGCAAACTTTAAGATATAATTCAAGTAAGGTAATGGAGTGGAGTGCCTGTTTGGTTATGGTTACTGCCCTGGCCCAGTCAACTTGTTCTGCCCGAAACTGAAAAGCATTTTCCCAGGCCAAAGCATAAGCTGACCTGTGGTAGATGGGGGGGTTCATCAAGTCTCTGTAGGAAACCGATAGCGCTCTGGGAGTCCTCATGTTGTTGGTCCACCTTTTTTCCCACATAGTGGGATCTCGAGGGGGTTGGCTCAAAAATCCCCAAGATTTCAGAAGGCTCCTGAGCCTCCAGAACTCAAACAAAAGAAGTTGATTTGAGTTGTAGATATTGGTGAACTGCTCAGTGGTGAGAAATTGATTGTTGAGGTACAGGTCCGCCACCTGAAGTATCCCGTGCTCCTGCCATAGACAAGGATGAGAATCCCTGAGGGCCTCTAGCAGGCTCGCCAGGGAGTGGATGGGGGAGGGGTGAGGAGCTATCTGGGGGAGTGAGCGTAGTCTGTCCCATAGGCGGAGAGCGTGGGTGATAACTACATTCTGTATTTTGTAGTACGATCTGATATGTTTGGGCAACCAAATAAGGTCTCGAAGCATGAGGGGGCCAGGAAGCACTGCCTGTTCCAGGGTTTTCCACTTATTTTTACTGTCAACATTATTCCATTCCAAAATATGGGAGAGTCTCGAGGCTTCGTGGTAGTAGATTAAGTTGGGGGCGCCCGCGCCTCCACTTAAAAATGGTTGTTGTAGTATTCTGGTAGCAACCCTATTTTTCCAGATATATTTATTGCAAATTTGCTGATTTGAGACTTAGGGACAGGGATAGGAAGTGAACAGAATAAATACGTGAGTTTGGGGAGTAAGAGCATTTTAAATGCTGCTATGCGTCCCAGCCAAGAAATACACGGGACACTCCATTTATCAACACTAGACTGAAAATGCTGCAGGAGGGGATAGAAGTTAGAATCGATTATAGTAGGGATGCTCCAAGATAAGTAGACCCCTAGATGCTTAATCCGGTGCTGGGACCAGTTGAAAGGATAGTTTTGCTGGAGTTCCGCGAGTGTCACGCCTGATAAGTTAATGACATAGGCCTTTGTCTTACTGACATTGAGTTTATAATAGCTAATGTGCCCGAACCAATCCAATAATTTGAAAAGATTGGGGAGAGAGTGTAGAGGGTCGCTCAGGAATATGGTTAAATCATCCGCAAATAGTGCGGTTTTTGTAAAGTGCCCTCAATCTCTACACCTCGATTGTCGGGGTTGATTCTTATCGCCTCGGCCAACGGTTCCATGACTAAAAGTAACGGGGAGAGGGGGCAGCCCTGACGTGTCCCATTTGTAATGGGAAAGGCTGAAGAGTGAAACCCCAGTCCCCTAACCGAGGCCGAGGGGGCCGCATATAAGGCCTTGACACAAGAGCAAAAACCAGGGGGAAATCCAAACTTATTTAGTACTTCAAATAGATATGTCCAATTGACCCTATCAAAACCCTTTTCAGCATCTAAGGCTAAGGTCGTGCAGGGAAGATTGCGCCTCTTGGCTTTAAAATATATATTGAGAATCCAACGGGTATTATCCGGGCCCTCTCTACCGGGAGTGAAGCCCACCTGATCGCCATCCAGCAATGTCGATAATACTAAGTTCAGTCTAGAAGCCAGGAGCTTCGCCAACAACTTCACGTCCGCATTAATCAGTGAAATTGGGCAGAAGTGTTCGCACACATTAGGGGCCTTACCCGGTTTCGGTATGGTTACAATGATCGCCTCCAATAATTCAGACGACAGGGTGCCTGACTGTCTAGCTAGAGAGCAAACTCTGGTTAAAAGCGGGGCGAGTTGCAGTCAAAACGTTTTGTAAAACAGAGCGCCGTAACCATCTGGTCCCGGAGCTTTGTGTGGTTTTAGAGACTTAATGACAGAGAGGACGTCTTTAGAGCTAAATGGGGCTTCAAGTAATTCTATCTGGTCTGCTTTGAGAGTCGGTAAAGAAAGGGTATCCAGGAAATTCTGAATATGCTGTGTGGGAGGAACCTGATGGGCAGGAGAATCTGCTAAATTATAAAGCGAGGAATAATAAGAGGTGAAAGCCTTCCCTATGTCTGCTGGTAGTCGGACAGTTCCCTGGGGTGTTTTAATATATGGGATACGAGCCTCCACGGTCCTTTGTCTAAGCTTATTAGCTAGTAACCTGTCGGCTTTATTTCCCTTGGTGTAGAAAGTCTGTTTAAACTGATGAACCTGAGCTTGGTGTCTTTTTAATTCTAGGACCGAGATTTGTGCTTTGGTGGTTTCAATTTGAGTGAGAACCTGGGGGTCCAATGATTCCTTATGTAAGGGATTAAGCCTCCTCAAGGTGGTGTAGAGTTGGGCGAGTGAGCTACCTATTCGTTTCCTATGCTCTGTAGTTAGCTTGATGAATACTCCTCTGAGGTATGCCTTGAGGGAACTCCACAGGCAAAAGTCATCAACTGCACCGTTATCATTTATATTCAAATATTCGGATATCTCCTTCTGGATGAGTGCAACCTGTTCTGGGCTTGAAAGTAAGTATTCTGGAAGTTTCCATGAAGGCCTAGATAGGGCGCAAGTGGGGTGATTCAGAGTAAGCTGAACCGAGGAATGGTCAGACCATGTACAGTCGGGCATGTGTATTGACTGGACCAGGTCAAGCAGTCTTGGCTCACAAAAAAATAGTCAATCCTTGTATAGGAATTATGCACTCTAGAGAAGTATGAGTAGTCCCTGGAGGTGGACTTAAGCTTGGGGGAGCACCTGTCTAATGCTGGGTCGAGTAGCATGTTGAAGTCCCCTGCTAGGAGTAAATTCTGTGTTTTGTGGGATGTCAACAGTCTCAGAAACTTTCTCAAGGCTCGCGTCTGACAGGAGTTTGGACCATAGTAGTTAGCTAGAGCATATGGAATATTATCTAGTCTACAGTTCAGTATCAGGAATCTCCCTTTTGCGTCTTTAAAGGTTTCTATCTTTTCAAAGAGTATAGACTTGTGTATCAAAATTGCCACCCCCTGGATTTTCCTGCGAAGGATGCCGCCTCCACTATTGGATACTGTCTACAGTGCAGGGAAACAGAGGAGCCCTCCACCCAATGGGTCTCTTGTAGAAAAGCTATTTTAGTTTTGGAGTGAATCAGATAAGTGATTAGTCTACTTCCCTTGTCTGGAGTGTTAAGCCCTCTGGTATTAAGGGAGGAGCAGATTAGTGCCATTTTTAAATAGGTTAAGGGGGGGTAGGGGAATAGGGGGAGTCGCAAAGAAGACTGGAGAGAGGGAAAGGAGGGAGAAGGGGATAAGGAGAGAGAGGAGAAAAAAAAATAATATAGAAAAACCAAGAGCAGAGAGAGAAAAGTTGCTCTTATAGTTTGGTGCTATTCCAAAAAGTTATAGCTCAGATTAGAGTTTGTTACTGTAAAAGTGTACTAAAAATTGAGAATTGCGGTATGGCCAAGAAAAAAACGCATTAATCATCTTCCCTAGAAAGGGAGGCACATTTAAGAAATGGGGTGGTCAATTACTGGGGCAGGAGGTGGTGGGCATTGTTAAAGTATATTACTATTCTTCTTATTATTATTACTGGCGGGCCATATGGGGGGGCGGCCGCACTAGGACAGAGTAGATAAGACTAAGGTGGTGGGGGTCAAAACTTGTCGGCCTTGTGGCCTGTCACATGTAAGGATTGTATACTAGTGGAGATTGTATAACAGTGATAACATACAGCGAACAAAAAACATAACAGATAACAATAACTTCACATTTGGAACTACTTTAGCATTATCGGCAGTTATAGCATCATAAAGTGAAAACTGGGAATCAACTTACATTACCTTGCGGACACATGAAATCAGTGCTGGGGTTTGTAAATGTGGAACCAAAGGAATGCTCCATTATCTACCCTGTAACTCTGGCTGAACAAGCATTGATGGAACGTATATGCTCTGGATGTGTGACAGGCAGCTATAGCCATAACGCTGCGTTTTAGAAACCTTGTATTCTGTATTGTAATAGTTTTGTTTACACTAATGGTTTGGGAGCATATGAGAGTGCTAGCTTACCGTGTCGTGCTAAGTGTTTCTATCCTTGGTGTGATAAGTCTCCTGTTGAGCTATCTAGACTAAAGTGTCAATGTTAGAGTTACCTACTGCGCACGCAAATTAACCATCACTCCAGCAATGCCCCCTATAGGGCTAGGGAATGTCGTGTTTGGACATAGTGAGCATATCTGGTGAATAACAGTAAGGGCTACCGTGTCTAACTGTTCTGTGATACATGCTATATGTAGTTCTAAGTAGGTACTATCAGCTATGGTCATGTTTGTTAAGTGCGCAGGAGATGTGCTTCGGCTGGGCCCACACCGAGCGCTCAGGACCTGCGAACCAGCATGACCCTGACTAACAGGATAAACGTCACTCAATTAACCAATGGGGTCAAGACTAGAAATTACTGCAAAGTTAAGACAATATTACACTCTATACACAGTAATGATAATTGGGTAGTATGAAGGTCTCTACATATTTATATAAACAGTGGCAAAAGCATCCTGAATATATATTTTTATTAAAAAAGATAGAGTCTAAAAGAAATACTTATCGTCCATAGATCCCCGGAATCAGCAAGCAAGACCAAAGAGTTTCAGGGGTGTTGGGACACTTTCCTCCAGCAAGCACACAGTGTCCCACAAGAACTGTTCATGTTAGTGAGACCACAGGATGTAATCACATCTGCAAATTCTAGGGATTTGATGATCCAGATCTGTGTCTTTGAGAAAGAGTGGACCATTCTTGATCTTCGTGTCGCTTCTGCGGTCCAAGACCTCGGGCAGAGGGGGTTGACCAGTCTCTTAGCCGAGAGGCCTCTAGGGCGCCCTGTCGGTCTACAGGATTGTTGGAGGCTGTCCATTCTGCTGCTGAGGCACTTAGCTGGGATTGCCTGGCCTGTGTTTTTTCTTTTTTTTGGGGGGGGTGGGGGTATAAGTTCCACATCTTTAGAAGTTTGTATCCCTTGGTTGAAGTTTGAACAGTGAACATCTGATTGTTTTGGAAAATTAACAGCTTTATGGGAAAACCCCATCTATACCTGATGTCATTTTTCCGTAGGATAGAAGTTATTTCAGCGTAGGTCTTTCTTTTTTGTAGAGTTCTCACAGAAAGGTCGGGGAAGATTTGCAGGCTTTTGAATTTGTCTGGGAGGGGTGGTTTCTGGAAGTGCGCTCTCTGGATTCTCTCTTTGTAAGTGAAATAGTGGAGTCGTACTATTGTATCCCTGGGCTGGTCATCTGAGAGACCCCTGGGCTTAAGTGCGTGATATGCACAATCCATCAAGGCTTCTATTTCTGTGGCAGGGGGAGCAAGCACATGAAACAGTTCTTTTAGGTATGGTTGTAGGTCAGCTGCGGAGACTGTCTCGGGGATACCTCGGATCCTCAGGTTATTCCACCGAGATCTATCTTCTAGATAAGCTATTTTATCATCCACTACTTCAAGATAGTCTGCTAAGCGCTGCATGTAGGATTGCAAGTTAGAATGCTCAACAGCAGCATCCTCCTGCCTTCTCTCTAGAGCATCTATTCTTTCATTAGTAGATGAAATCTCTTTTTTAAGTTCAGCCGTGGAAGCTGCCATTTGGGCTGTGAATGAGGCATGGAGTTTGTCTAGCAGGGACTTTAGAGAGTCCATAATAAAAGAGGGAGTAGCTACCTCAGGAGGGGCTTGTTGTATATTTTGTATAGCCGCTAGTGCGAGATCTGAGGAATCAGACCTGGGGGAGTCTGGGGGTTCCATGTCACACTGTGGAATTCCGTGTCAAAACGTGGTTTAGAAAGGAGCGCCAAATCTTGGCGAGGTCTGGTGCGGTATAGGTGTGAAAATATGGTATTCTGTCTGAGAAATTGTATAGCGCTATAGCTCAGCTACAATTATGGTAGTTGTGCTGTATAGATGTGTAGGTTTTGATATCTAGATATAAGATCTAAGAGTGGCACAGTTGATACATAAAAGCATTTAATACATATTAAACATATAAAACAAGGGTGTCGTTTAAAATATATTTTAACAGAACGGCAAGAAATAATGTGTAAAAACACATAAACACATAAATATCTATAAAAACACGCGTGTTTTGCTTTTTAGCTGTATGTATAATGTCTCATAAAATTCGTCTCATATATAGTTGTGTTGGCATAAATCTGAAAATAATAAACAATAAAAAATAATAAAAAACAATGAAAAGTAAATAATGTCCAATAATCCCTTCTCAAAGTTAAGAGATATATAAAAAAAGGTTAAGTAGTGTCCAAAAATCCCTTCTCAAAGTTAAGAGATATAAATAGATTTTCACATGTGTATCCAAAAAATAAACTGTCCAAATTTAAGTGTTGTCCAAAAACGTGGTATAAATGAATAGTGCAAATCCAGCAGATTCAAAAGTTCTATTAAAAAAGCTTTGCAAAAAACATTTCAAAGAGACATTTAAAAAACATCAAAATGAAGGTAGAAAAAAAGGTCTATCAAAATATGGTGACAAAGAATAATCCGTGAAGTCAATCCAAAATAGTGATAAAAATAAGTCCAAAAAAGATGTAAAATATCCAAAAGATAAAAAACAAAAAATAAATGATTAGTATGTGCACAAACTAGTGAGAGTGATCCCAAAAAGGGGGCTTATGTGGAGGGGTTATGTTTCCATGTAGAAAAATTATTTGCTGTATAAAAATAAAAAATAAAAAATAAAAATAAGCAAAAATACAAAAATATAAATAAAAATAATCCTAGGGAATCTTCAAACCCTGAAAATAAAAGATAATAACAATAGTGTAATACTGTATTATAATTCAACAATCAAGGAATAAATAGCTCACCATAGCTCTGTCAACGCGTTTCGGCCCTCAAGAGAGGCCTTTATCAAGACTATAGTATGGTGTGGGTGAGCTGAAGACTTTATACCTTTCTCTAACCAATCAAATTGCATTGAAATTGCGCCAAATTTTTGCGCCAAAATTTCGCGCCAAAATTTCGCGCCAAAAATGTGGTACCGGAAGTGTTGAGCCGGAAGTGCTCATCTGTATAAAAAAAAAAAAAAAAAAAAAAAAAAGTTCACATTTGTCTCTGTATCATTTAGATAAGGCTTTTATTTAGAGTTTGTCTATGTCTATGTTTATTAAACATTGTCTATGTTGTTCCTAATGTGTTTATTCGTGTTATGTGCATTAGTAGTTAGCTGTGGGGTCAAATGTTATGGTTTGCCGGTGTTTTTTTTTTTTTTTTTTTTTTTTTTTTTTAACCGGAAATGGCCGCTGAGATGTAAACATCCGGTTAAGCTATATCGGATGTTATGGGTGAGGCGGAAGTGGTATTTACTCTGTACCAATCAGATCCGGAGGGGCAGAAAGCAGTTATCCCACATGTAGAGCCAGTTTTACAACTTGGCATGAAATATATGACAAAATACCGGTACGTTTCTGAACCGGAAGTAGCCGGAAAAATTAAGATACTTTAACATCCGGTAAGATTGAGCCGGATGTTGCACCTTACCGGTCATGGTTAAACCGGAAGTGGTGTGTATCCTAGCCTATTCAAATTCAAAGGGACAAAAAGTGTTAACCTTGGTATTTGTCTAGTGAACAAAATCAATGTAGGGATCACGGTACAGAGAGTGTATATTGTAAAATACACAGTTTATATATATTGGAAAATATATATATATATCGAAAAATACATAATCTAATAAATAGAGATCTAAAAACCTTAAAGGAACTTTTGGAAACTTTCTTGTCAGACACCAAGACCTACGAAATTATGAGGAACAACCCCACAGATGGTTTCAAGAAGGAAATGGACAGGATTCTAGGAGAGGCACATAACAACAAAATACTGAACCATAAAGAATTCAGATACATAAGCGTGGAGCATCCCATCACTCCCGTCTTCTACTACCTCCCGAAAATCCATAAGACCCTCCACAACCCTCCGGGAAGACCCATCATATCCGGCATAGGGTCTCTAACCAGTAATCTGTCTGAATATCTAGATAAGAACTTACAGAAATATGTGACACAACTACCATCGTACGTGAGAGATTCCACACAGATTCTGAGCAGTCTAGAGAATACAGAATGGAAAGAGAACTACCTACTCGCCACCTGTGACGTCACCTCCCTATATACCTGCATACCACACAAAGGAGGTCGAGAAGCTGTAGAGTACTTTCTCAAGAAGGACCACACAGTGCCGGCACTACAGAAGACATTCATTCTGGAAGGGATTAACTATATTCTAACGCACAACTATTTCCACCACGATGGGAAATTTTATAGACAGCTGTGCGGCACCGCCATGGGGACTAGGTTCGCGCCGAGCTATGCGAACCTTTACATGGGCAAATGGGAACACATATTTTGGGAGTCGTGCCCAGCCGGCGCGGACCTAGTCTCCTACTACAGGTACATAGATGACATCCTCCTGATATGGAAAGGCTCCAAAGAAGATTTAGAACACACTATAAGGGTTATGAATAACAACACCAACAACCTGAAATTTACCTACGAGATCAGTGACAAGGAAATCACATTCCTCGATCTAAAAATTACCATCAAAAATGGGAAACTTCAGACTTCAACATTTTTTAAACCTGTGGATTGTAACAACTATGTCCACAGGGACAGCTGCCATCATTTCAAATGGAAGGAGAATATACCAAAGGGACAGTTACTAAGATTGAAAAAGAACTGTTCGGACCCCATTTTATGGGAAACCCAGGCGGAAGAACTGAAAAAACGCTTTCTTGAGAGAGGATATGAAGAGGAAAAACTCCACAAAGATATAGAAGAAGTCAGGCAAAAGGATCGCAAGGAACTTCTCAAGTATAAAGACAAGAGAATTAGGAGAGACATGAACACCGACTCCATAGAGGTTGCCTTTATCACGCAGTACAGCGAAAACAGGAGAACCATCGAGAAAATAATAGAAAAGCACTGGCATCTACTGAAGGATGACGACACAATTGGCGAAACACTCATCAACAGACCGAAATTTATCTATAGAAAATCAGATAACCTTAAGAACATTCTATCTCCTAGCATTCCACGCCCAACAACACCTCAGACGAGAGATATATCCGGAAAACCCATAAAAGGTTTTTTCCCATGCCCGAGCTGCAAGGCGTGTAAGAGAGGCTTGAAAATCAAAAACTTTTCACCTCACAACTCCAGTATCAAACATGAAATAAAGGATCTGATCAGATGCAGCAGCAAGGGGGTAATTTACATAATACAATGCAAATGTGGACTACAATACGTCGGACAAACCTCGAGATGCCTAAAAGACAGAATACGGGAACATGTGCTACAGATTGAACATGGCAGCACAGACACCGCACTGTATAGACACTTTTCTATTAAACACAAAGGAAACATCAAGGATCTAAACTTCTATGGTATCCAGATAGTAAAGCCTAATTGGAGGGGAGGCAACAATGAAAAGAAGCTCCTAATCGCGGAATCCAGATGGATATTTGCACTGGATTGTCTCTACCCGAAGGGTCTGAACAACAAGGAAGACCTCTCACATCTTTTAAGCTTGAAACACACATAAATTTGACTTCTGAATATCTATTCGGAAAACACTGCTGCCCTCATACAGAAGGAAAACAATAAAGAAAACATAACGAGGTCAATATATGACACGACAAGAACAAAATATATCTAATGAAGATGTCCTGCATAGATCCACACAAAGATCTATATTAGGATCTCTAAAGCCAATCTAATCATCTTTATTTTTATTGCTCTACTCAAATAGCCATAAGATGAGTTCCAACAAACCTTATTACACATACAGAGAGACTATATAGATGCCAATAACATTAACAAGATATGATCCCCTAATATGTCAACAGCATATGAGATGCCAATAATATTAACAAGATATGATCCCATAATATGTCAACAGCATAAGAGACACTTGACTTAGCAACCTCTCCATCTGGGAAATATCTAACAGAATAAGTTAGAAAGTAACCGAAGCCTGACTCTTCATAAGAATATAAACACAATTTAAAATGTGTATAGAGGTAACATAATCCCAATACCAACAACATGATTACACCTCATAACAAATTTAAATTCACAATTCCCCAAAAGACAACTAATCAATTAGATCGATAAAAGTACCCATTGATCTCACAATCTACATAAATACATTCATATACTTGTATGAGACAAGTTTCCTTCATATCCACATCAGATTTCAAAAAACTCCTATCATAGTGCGCACATGGTTAACTAATTTTTATACCAGGCACATTTAGATAGAAAATAAGACTTCCAATACCCAATATTGCACATGACAAAAAGAGAATACAGGTTGATACAAATGTACTCCTTCTATAGATTTTCTAACCAATCATAGATGCATTGTAAAAAAGTTTTTCTTTATACTACATATCTTTTATATTTTTATCCTAAAAAGTTTTTTAGAAAGTTTCCAAAAGTTCCTTTAAGGTTTTTAGATCTCTATTTATTAGATTATGTATTTTTCGATATATATATATATTTTCCAATATATATAAACTGTGTATTTTACAATATACACTCTCTGTACCGTGATCCCTACATTGATTTTGTTCACTAGACAAATACCAAGGTTAACACTTTTTGTCCCTTTGAATTTGAATAGGCTAGGATACACACCACTTCCGGTTTAACCATGACCGGTAAGGTGCAACATCCGGCTCAATCTCACCGGATGTTAAAGTATCTTAATTTTTCCGGCTACTTCCGGTTCAGAAACGTACCGGTATTTTGTCATATATTTCATGCCAAGTTGTAAAACTGGCTCTACATGTGGGATAACTGCTTTCTGCCCCTCCGGATCTGATTGGTACAGAGTAAATACCACTTCCGCCTCACCCATAACATCCGATATAGCTTAACCGGATGTTTACATCTCAGCGGCCATTTCCGGTTAAAAAAAAAAAAAACACCGGCAAACCATAACATTTGACCCCACAGCTAACTACTAAGGCACATAACACGAATAAACACATTAGGAACAACATAGACAATGTTTAATAAACATAGACATAGACAAACTCTAAATAAAAGCCTTATCTAAATGATACAGAGACAAATGTGAACTTTTTTTATTTTTATTTTTTTAATTTTTTTTTTTTTTTTTTATACAGATGAGCACTTCCGGCTCAACACTTCCGGTACCACATTTTTGGCGCGAAATTTTGGCGCGAAATTTTGGCGCAAAAAATTGGCGCAATTTCAATGCAATTTGATTGGTTAGAGAAAGGTATAAAGTCTTCAGCTCACCCACACCATACTATAGTCTTGATAAAGGCCTCTCTTGAGGGCCGAAACGCGTTGACAGAGCTATGGTGAGCTATTTATTCCTTGATTGTTGAATTATAATACAGTATTACACTATTGTTATTATCTTTTATTTTCAGGGTTTGAAGATTCCCTAGGATTATTTTTATTTATATTTTTGTATTTTTGCTTATTTTTATTTTTTATTTTTTATTTTTATACAGCAAATAATTTTTCTACATGGAAACATAACCCCTCCACATAAGCCCCCTTTTTGGGATCACTCTCACTAGTTTGTGCACATACTAATCATTTATTTTTTGTTTTTTATCTTTTGGATATTTTACATCTTTTTTGGACTTATTTTTATCACTATTTTGGATTGACTTCACGGATTATTCTTTGTCACCATATTTTGATAGACCTTTTTTTCTACCTTCATTTTGATGTTTTTTAAATGTCTCTTTGAAATGTTTTTTGCAAAGCTTTTTTAATAGAACTTTTGAATCTGCTGGATTTGCACTATTCATTTATACCACGTTTTTGGACAACACTTAAATTTGGACAGTTTATTTTTTGGATACACATGTGAAAATCTATTTATATCTCTTAACTTTGAGAAGGGATTTTTGGACACTACTTAACCTTTTTTTATATATCTCTTAACTTTGAGAAGGGATTATTGGACATTATTTACTTTTCATTGTTTTTTATTATTTTTTATTGTTTATTATTTTCAGATTTATGCCAACACAACTATATATGAGACGAATTTTATGAGACATTATACATACAGCTAAAAAGCAAAACACGCGTGTTTTTATAGATATTTATGTGTTTATGTGTTTTTACACATTATTTCTTGCCGTTCTGTTAAAATATATTTTAAACGACACCCTTGTTTTATATGTTTAATATGTATTAAATGCTTTTATGTATCAACTGTGCCACTCTTAGATCTTATATCTAGATATCAAAACCTACACATCTATACAGCACAACTACCATAATTGTAGCTGAGCTATAGCGCTATACAATTTCTCAGACAGAATACCATATTTTCACACCTATACCGCACCAGACCTCGCCAAGATTTGGCGCTCCTTTCTAAACCACGTTTTGACACATATTTTCTAAAAGTGGGCACCTGGGGACCCACTATAGACAGGAGCTATAGGTCCACACTTTCAGCGCTGTAAGAAAACATTGACACTGTGGAATTCCTCCTGAGGGTCCGAAGTGGTCTATCACAGTTTTTTTTGGTAGAAAAGGCTGCTTGCTGTCATGATCCTTCCGGTCATCGCCGTGTCGCCGCGGCTCCCGGATCTTCTCAGTATGAATGATGTCACGTTGCTTAGCAACGTGACGCGTCCTCTGACACACCCCTCTGATGACGTTGCCGCTCCTGCCTTTAAACCACGGCGGGAGATCTTACTCGGGGCCCGTTTGTTGGATTTCTCTGGCGTTGTGAGTACTTTCCCTGAAATCTGTTTTCTGATACTTGTGTACTGACTATTGCCTGCCTGACCTTGCTTATGCCTTATCCCTTCTACTGATGTCTGGATACCGACTGCTGCCTGCCTGACCTTGCTTTTGCCTTGTCCCTCAATCTAACTCTTGGATATAATTTCCTTTGCCTGTCTGAGTCAGCTTCAGTCTTATGTTCTGTTACTGCTTTGCCTAAAGTAAGCTTTTTATTTTGTTTGTTGCAAACCTGCTCAAAGGAGATTTACTTTTACAAGCTGCAAAAGAGAACTTTGTCTATTTGTTTATTGCAAGCCTGCTTAAAGGGACATTTACTTTTACAAGCTGCAAAAGAGAACTTTGTCTTTTTGTTTGTTGCAAGCCTGCTTAAAGGGACATTTACTTATACAAGCTGCAAAAGAGAACTTTGTCTTTTTGTATATTACAAGCCTGCTTAAAGGGACATTTACTTTTACAAGCTGCTTACAGAGAACATTATCTTTTATATGTTACAAACCTGCTTAAAGGGACGTTTACTTCTACAAGTTGCTAAAGAGAATTTTTATAATTTGTTTGATTCAAAGCTACTAAAAGGAACGCTAACACTTTTGTGGCTATCCAGCGTAAAGGAACAGTTATTATTTTTTGTAACCTATCTTATTTGTTTCCTGAGTGGGTCACGTCCTGGTTATTTCTCAGTGTGTTAGCGTGTGTTTTACTTTTCACGCTAACAGTTGGGTTAATCCCCGGACTGATTCCTAAACGGCTGACATTACAAACAGGCCATAAATGGACCCCACTGAATTATCCATGGCCGTGGCTCACCAGGGACAACTATTGGGATCTCATGCTACCCACTTGCAATCCCTGGACACTAAGCTTGATCAAATAACCGCTTTATTACAAAGTTTGGTTGCTCCTACACCTCCCAATCCTAATCCTAATGAGGCATTACCTCCTTCGATTCCAAACAACCAGTCTCAAGTACAACTGAGTCCTAGGATACCTCTTCCGAATAAGTATGATGGGAATCCTGAAGATTGTAGGGGTTTTCTGAATCAGTGCCGTCTCCATTTCCGAAATAGCCCTACTCTTTTTGCTACTCCCTCTTCTAGAATCACATTCCTTATTTCCTTAATGAAAGGAAAAGCTTTGGCTTGGGTATCACCTTTGCTAGAAAAGAATGATCCTATACTTTTGGATGTAGATGCATTCCTCTCTGTGTTTTCAAATGTATTTGATAAACCTGGAAGATCTTCCGCTGCTGAAGCTACTCTCTTGGATTTACGACAAGGTAGTCAACCAGTTTCTCAATACGCTATTGATTTCCGCACCCTTGCCTCTGAAACTACTTGGAATCAGGGAGCACTTAGAGCCGCTTTTCGTAAAGGACTTTCTGAGCGTCTCAAGGATGAATTGGTGTATCGGGAACTTCCAGAATCCTTGGAAGCTTTAATAAATCTTTGTATCAGTCTCAACGCCAGATTTCGTGAACGCCAACAAGAAAGGGATAGAACACAGAAGTCATCAACTCGAACTCCTTTTCGTTTGGCTCCTCGTTATTCTAATCCAGTCACTCCTGTCTCTCCTACTCCTGATCAGGCTGAACCTATAGAAGTGGGAAGTATAAAATTAACAGAGACTGAACGCTTGAGAAGACGTTCTCTTGGCCTGTGTTTGTACTGTGGCCTTAAAGGGCATTTATTAAGGGATTGTCCTACCAGGCCAGTAAAAGCCAGGGCTTAACTCTTGTCCAGGGAACTGAGTTAAGCCAAAAGAGTAGTCATTCCCTATACAAGAAACTCTTTGTTCCAGTAACCCTTCAAATTGGACATAGTAAGATTCATACCCAAGCTCTTATCGACTCTGGTGCTGGAGGAGTGTTCATTGACTCCACATTCGTCTCTACTCACACTATACCCTTACTAAAGAAAGAGTATTCTATTTCTGTCTCTACGGTTAGTGGAGATCCTTTGGGTTCCGGATATATTCAGTTTGCTACTAAACCTTTACTTCTCACTTTTGGAATACTTCATTCTGAGACAATTTGTTTTGACGTCATTCCTACTCCTTAATTTCCCATTATCTTGGGACTTCCCTGGCTCCAAGCACATAATCCTACTTTTTCTTGGACTTTTGGCGAACTCACTTCCTGGGGATCAACATGCCAGACTAAATGTCTTCAAAAGATCACTAAGTTACCACTCACTATCGCTCTCACAATCGAAACTCCGGACTCTCTACCTATGCCTTATCATGACTTTGTGGATGTTTTCTCCAAGAAGGAAGCTGAATGTCTTCCTCCTCACCGTCCTTTCGATTGCCCCATTGATCTCCTTCCTGGGGCTACCTACCCTCGAGGCAAGACATATCCACTTTCTAGACCTGAAAACGTGGCTTTGGAAGAATATATTAAAGACAATCTGGCTAGAGGTTTTATTCGACCCTCCTCGTCTCCTGTAGGGGCTGGTTTCTTTTTTGTAGGAAAGAAGGATGGCGGACTACGACCCTGTATTGATTACAGAGGACTAAATCAAATTACCATCAAAAACAGTTATCCTCTACCCCTTATTCCTGAACTTTTTACTTATCTTCAGGGATCCACCATATTTACTAAACTAGATCTACGTGGTGCTTACAATCTTATCCGTATACGCAAGGGAGATGAATGGAAGACTGCTTTTAACACTCGATTTGGGAATTACGAGTATCTGGTCATGCCTTTTGGGCTATGCAATGCTTCTGCGGTTTTTCAACATTTTGTGAACGAGATTTTTCGTGATTTTTTGAATATCTTTGTCATCATATACTTTGACGATATCCTGATTTTTTCTCAAAACCACCAAGATCATATGCACCACGTCAGGAAAGTACTTCAACGTTTAAGAGATTACCATCTGTTTGCTAAGCTGGAGAAATGTTCATTCCATCAAAAATCCATACCCTTTCTGGGTTATGTAATATCTGCATCTGGATTTGAAATGGATCCTACTAAACTTTCTGCCATTTTGGATTGGCCTAGACCTGATTCTCTGAAGGCTCTGCAATGTTTTCTGGGCCTCGCCAACTATTACAGGAAGTTCATCAAAGATTTTGCTACTATTACTTCTCCCCTTACTTCTCTCACTAGAAAGGGGCAAAATTGTAAAAAATGGCCTCCTGAGGCTATTGAGGCTTTTGAGTCTCTCAAAGAAGCTTTTTCTTCTGCACCTATTCTCCGTCACCCAAATCCAGATTTTCAGTTCATCCTGGAAGTTGATGCTTCCTCTGTTGCTGCTGGAGCTGTTCTTTCCCAACGAATACCTGATACTGGAAAGATTCATCCTGTTGGATTCTTCTCTAAAAAATTCACTCCTTCTGAATTTAACTATGACGTAGGCAATAAAGAGTTGCTTGCCATTAAAATGGCCTTGGACGAATGGAGGCATTGGCTGGAGGGTACCTCTTTGCCGTTTACCATACTCACTGATCATAAAAACCTTCTTTATCTCCAAACGGCCAAACGATTAAATTCCAGGCAAGCATGCTGGTCTTTATTCTTCTCCCGGTTTCACTACAATTTGTCCTATATACCCGGTTCTAAAAATATTAAAGCAGACGCCCTTTCCAGACAATTTCAAGATACCCCAATTCCTGAGTCTGGTACCATTCTCCAACCTCATGAAGTCATAGCCCAGTTAACAACTTCCTGGTTACAAGATTAACAGTCTGCTCAAAGGAATCTTCCTTTGTCCTGTAAACCTCCTGATGGTCTACTCTTTGTTCCTGAATGCCTTCGTTCCAAGATCCTATTTTGGGCTCATGATAGTCCCCTTTCTGGACATCCTGTCATCAGTAACACCGCTCAAAATCTTAAACAACATTTCTGGTGGCCCATTCTCTCTCAAGATGTTAAAGATTATGTTTCAGTATGCACACAATGTGCCATGAACAAGACTCCTCGTCAACTTCCTTCAGGGTTGCTTCAACCGTTGCCCATACCTCATCAGCCTTGGACTCATGTATCCATGGACTTTATTACCGACCTTCCTCTTTCAGCTGGAAACAACACTATTTGGGTGGTGGTCGACAGGTTCACTAAGACTGCTCATTTTGTTCCCTTACCCAGGTTACCGTCTGCCAAAAGACTGTCTGAACTTTTTATTTTGCATATTGTGAGAATACATGGATTTCCTCTGGATATTGTTTCAGATAGAGGGGTACAGTTTGTTTCCCGATTTTGGAGATCACTTTGTAAACACTTTGGAACAACAATTTCTCTGTCTACTTCACATCATCCACAATCTAACGGCCAGACCGAAAGGGTAAACCAGTGTCTTGAAGCATATCTTAGACATTATGTGGATCATTTTCACTCTAACTGGACTTCTTACCTTCCATTAGCTGAATTGGCTCATAACGCCCGGTATAATTCCTCCCTTCAGACCTCTCCTTTTCATGCGGCCTACGGATATCAATCCAGAACATTTCCTTTGCACACTTCCACAGAAAATCCTGCTTCTGATCTTTCTGCCCGAAGTTTAACTCGTCATTGGCGGAGAATACATCATATCCTTTCTGTAGCTTCTAAACGTTACAAGTTCTTTTCAGATCTTCGACGGAAGAAGGCTCCCAAGTATCGTCCTGGTGATAAAGTTTGGATTTCTTCTCGTTATCTTCGCCTGAAACAACCTTCTACCAAACTGGGACCACGATACGTGGGTCCTTTCCGAATACTGGGTCAAGTGTGTTCCACTGCTTACCGGGTGGCTTTACCCAAGACTCTCAAAGTCCATCCGGTATTCCACGTTTCTCTTTTAAAACCTATGTTGTCTAACAGGTATTCTAAACCTCTTTCCAAGCCTCCACCTCTTTTTGTTCATGGACACCCTGAGTTTGAGGTCAGCCACATTCTGGATTCCAAACTCAGTGGCAAGAAATTGTATTATCTCATTCATTGGAAAGGTTATCCAGTCACGGAACGATCCTGGGAGCCGGCTCATCAAGTAAATGCTCCTACCTTAATAAAGGCCTTCCACAAAGTCTCATCCTGCTAGGCCTGGTCCTGTCCCCCGGAGGGGTCCTTGAGGAGGGGGGTGCTGTCATGATCCTTCCGGTCATCGCTGTGTCGCCGCGGCTCCTGGATCTTCTCAGTATGAATGACGTCACGTTGCTTAGCAACGTGACGCATCCTCTGACACACCCCTCTGATGACGTCGCCGCTCCTGCCTTTAAACCATGGTGGGAGATCTTACTCGGGGCCCGTTTGTTGGATTTCTCTGGCGTTGTGAGTACTTTCCCTGAAATCTGTTTTCTGATACTTGTGTACCGACTATTGCCTGCCTGACCTTGCTTATGCCTTATCCCTTCTACTGATGTCTGGATACCGACTGCTGCCTGCCTGACCTTGCTTTTGCCTTGTCCCTCAATCTAACTCTTGGATATAATTTCCTTTGCCTGTCTGAGTCAGCTTCAGTCTTATGTTCTGTTACTGCTTTGTCTAAAGTAAGCTTTTTATTTTGTTTGTTGCAAACCTGATCAAAGGACATTTACTTTTACAAGCTGCAAAAGAGAACTTTGTCTATTTGTTTATTGCAAGCCTGCTTAAAGGGACATTTACTTTTACAAGCTGCAAAAGAGAACTTTGTCTTTTTGTTTGTTGCAAGCCTGCTTAAAGGGACATTTACTTTTACAAGCTGCAAAAGAGAACTTTGTGTATTTGTTTATTGCAAGCCTGCTTAAAGGGATATTTACTTTTACAAGCTGCAAAAGAGAACTTTGTCTTTTTGTTTGTTGCAAGCCTGCTTAAAGGGACATTTACTTTTACAAGCTGCAAAAGAGAACTTTGTCTTTTTGTTTCAGCTTTGGCCCTTTGAGCCGCTTCTGTAAGATATTCCTGTATTTGTAATTTTATTTATATGTGCTTTTTACATTTTTTATATATAGTCTTTTATTACTGATGCTTTTTAACATGGTTCATTAAATAATCTTCTTTTATCTCTCTGTGAGTATATTTATCCCTTGGCCTCTTGTTGGCGCTGTATTCACTTCTTACCACTTGTGCATATTTTTTGGAGGTTGGTTAGGATCTCTGTTTGGATACAGCTTGGGGATTACCTTAGCGCTTGTACACACACCCTTTTTCACTTTTTGTTTATTGCAAGCCTGCTTAAAGGGACCTTTACTTTTACAAGCTGCTTACAGAGAACATTATCTTTTATATGTTACAAACCTGCTTAAAGGGACGTTTACTTCTACAAGTTGCTAAAGAGAATTTTTATCATTTGTTTGATTCAAAGCTACTAAAAGGAACGCTAACACTTTTGTGGCTATCCAGCGTAAAGGAACAGTTATTATTTTTTGTAACCTATCTTATTTGTTTCCTGAGTGGGTCACGTCCTGGTTATTTCTCAGTGTGTTAGCGTGTGTTTTACTTTTCACGCTAACAGTTGGGTTAATCCCCGGACTGATTCCTAAACGGCTGACACTTGCTCTTTTTCCCCCTCGCTGACTGAGACATGCTGAATGATAAATGAGATGTGGACACTGTGGCGGGGGTTCTTGGTGGGAGTGTATCCAGGGATGTCTAGGTAGTCCCCCTTGGGTGGCTATAGAGATCACTGTGTGGTAGACAGGCCTGGATGGCCTAAAGGAGGTTATTCCATATTAGACGGATTCAGTTCCTATGAAATCTGAAGATGCCGCAGGCACTTGGGGCATCTATCTGGTGGCTTAAGATGAAACAGGTTCAGTCTTTTATAAGTTGATAGATCACTCTGAACTAAGACTTAGTGATAGGCACCCTCCCCGGGGAGATTGCCACCTCTGGGCCAGTCCGGAAAAAGGGAGATGGGATATGACCTGCTGCAATGAATACAGCAGGAAAGGGAGTGAGAGAGTGCCCACCCGCTGCGCTATCTGAAAATTGCTTAGGAGATAGTTATAGCTGTCTCTGCAAAAAGAATCTTTGTCTAGTAGAATGGCAGAGTGAGCAGCCAAAAGCAGCCTTTGACACTGTGCTGTTTGCTTGAGGAAGGGCCTACAGTGTGAAGTTAGAGAAACCTAAAGGGTTCTCAGCCAGCCAGAGAACAGTAACTTAATTCACTCTTAGATTTATTGTCTCCTCAGGTGTTGAAGTGGGACACTGGAGAGTGGGGGGCTGTTGCTGTGTGATACTAATGACAGGCCTCAGCATTAGTAGTGTGCTCCACGTGGGCAGCCAGTGGGATAAAGTGTGTAGTTGCAGGCCTTTCAATGATCTCTCATTTAAAGAGGTGTCAGGCTAAACTTTCAATGAGGCCTTTGAGAGAGTCTAATTTGGGCAGTGTTCAGGAGCCTTCAGCAGTTGCGTGGGCATAGGGCCAGGGTGTCTGCTTGTTGTGTTAAAGCGCTAAGCAAGTAAAGATGGCGTTTTTGCGCCACTTTATTGGGAGGCCTGTCGCTGTAATGGAGCCCCAATTAGCAGCCTGGTATTTTGGGAAAATGTCCTTGTGGCTTTTATGTGACCCTAGGGCAGGTAAGTGTGTGCGGGAGCAAAGCGGACAAAGTTACCGCTTGTAATTTAGGCGGCAGATACTCACTGGCCAGTCCGGTTGAGAGATGTCCGTTGAGAGTCTCTGAGGTGATGTTGAGGTGTAGGATCCGGAGCGGATCCCCGACCCTCCGGAGCTAGTGCCAGTAGTGGGAGCCACTGCTTTGTGCTGAAACGTGGTGTTGCTGGCTCCGCTTCCAGTTCATCTCACTAGCAGATAGTTACAGGCTAGTTCCCGACTCCGCTTTCTCAGCTGTGTGGTGATTTTCGGCTGCCGGGGAGTGCGGTTGAGCTCTGCTGCTGTGCTGAGGGAGAGGGAAGGCAGAGATCTGGAGCCGGAGGTCTGATGAGAATGAGACCTCTGTTGCATGCGGCACACTCGCTTCAGCTGCTGTTGTCCGGAGCTATGAGAAGCTGTCACACTAGTGTACTGCCCTCCAGAATACAGCTGAATATTAGTAGCAGATAGAAATGGTTATTAAAAGTCAAAAACTAACTATAACTGTGCCCCTTATCTGAATTGGGTAGAGAGCTCCGACTATGTGCGACCAGCCATGATGGAAGTTGGCTCCGCCCCCCATGCACTACTTTTTTAACCCTTAGATACCATTAGGATGTTCCATGCCATCCTGCTTCCCCACCAATACCTCCTGAGAGCTGGATCTGGTTGGGAGACATACCTAGCAACTCAGACAGTCCCCCAGCATCCAATCAGTGACAATCAGTCACTGAAACAATGTAACAGCCAATGAGGCCTATCTATCAAGCTCCGAATCTTCAGACTCGCCAGAAACACAAGTTATGGAGCAGCGGTCTAAAGACCGCTGCTCCATAACCCTGTCCTCCTGCTCTGATGAGGCGGACAGGAATCGCCACAATTCAACCTGATCGAGTACGATCGGGTTGATTGACACCTCCCTGCTGGCAGCCGATTGGCCGCGAATCTGCAGGGGGCAGCGTTGTACCAGCAGCTCTTTTGAGCTGCTGGTGCAATGCTGAATACGGAGAGCGTATTGCTCTCCGCATTCAGCGATCAATGTCTGTCGGACCTGATCCGCACTGTCGGATCAGGTCCGACAGACACTTGATAATTCAGCCTCAATGAGTGGGAGAGAGGAAGACAGATCAATTAAACAGTGTCTTGCAGTGCTTGTGCTGCTTTGTGCAACAACAAAATAATTGAGCTTCTTACTGCTGATCACAGTGTTATTACTGTGATCAGTACATTAGTACTGTTCAGTAGTTTTGGGATGTTATTTTTTAGTTGCAGTTAAACCCTTTCCTTCAATTTAAGTTTTTAACACTTTCCTGTTGTAGCTAATCACCACCATTTGTCTGAGATCATTCTCTGCTTTAACCCCCTTTTTTCTGTTTATTAAAAAAAAAAAATGAGGGAATTGGGGGGTGGTAATTGAAGGGTGAAGTGGTAACTGGTGGGTGGGTTGAGGGATTTATTGTTACAGTTTACTGGTAGGAATAAAAAAAAAATCCCTATAGCATCACACTATACAGCAGAAGAGGCTTACGTCATTCTTGCACAAGATTCAGGGAGTGGAACATTAAGTGCCTTATCTGATAGAGAAACTCTTACAGCATCAGATAAAGAGCTCCTGAGTGATACATCTAATGATGGTGCTCTCTGCTTACCATCAGCTAAAAGGAGGCATCCAACAATATCCAATGAAAAAGTGCTACCCTCAAATTTAACTGCCCCTTAAATACCCCCATTTGCAGCAACTTCTAGTATCACAACCATCATTACAGTTTGTGAGCCGATTAATTATTTCAACTGGTTTCAGAAAGATAACATGTTTGAGAGCATAGTTGCTCAAACAAATTTATATGCCATTCAGTATCTGTGTGGCACCTCACTGATCTGAAATTAAAAGGTTTTGGGCATTAACATTAGTAATGGGCATTGTGAAGAAACCCAGCATAAGTTCCTACTGGAACCAGAACCCCATCCTGGCTACCTCTCTTTTCCCAGGGATTATGACGAAGGATAGATACAACCAGCTGCTGCAATTTCTTTATTTTAACGAGAATACCCAGTGCCCCCATAAAAATGTCCCCTTGAATGACAGGCTATACAAGATATGGCCCCTGATAAAACACCTGTCATAAAAATGTTCAGAAAATTACCCCCCTGGCCAAAACATCTGTATGGATGAATCCTTTATGAAATTCAAGGAAGCCTTACTTTTCAGACAATATATTATATCCAAGCAGTCACACTATGGAATAAACTTTTATAAAAATTGTGCAAATGCAGTACAGGTTATACGTGAGCATTTCACATTTATGAAGGAAAAGATAGCCACCTTGATCCACCTGGCTGCCCAGATTCAATTGGCACAAGTGGCAAAATTGTGTGGGATGTGGGAAAAAAAGCAGGCACAGGGATACCATACACTTTCCTGGAATTTACACTAAATATTTTATCAGATATTTTGTTTAACCAGACCCCCCTCCCACATTACAGTCAGAAAATGTACAGAAACTTTGCAGGAGGCACTTTCCTTCTAGAACCCCCCCACCCCCACAGCCTGCAAAAAGTTACCTCAGAAAAAGTGCAAAGTCTGCTACAAAAAAGGAGTGAGGAAGGACTCTGTGATACATAGGCCAGGAAGGGAAATAGTAACTAGACTGCTTCAGACTACCACAGAGTTAAAAACGTTTGATTCAAATGACGTGTGATTTATTTTATCTTATTATTCTGTATTCCTGACTTCATGAATCCCAAGGAGAGTGGTGAAGTACAAGTTAATTCTCTTTTATACTCTATGGGGAAAGATGTGGAGCCAGTGTTCAATGACTTTACTTTCCAAGAAGGGAAAGAATTTGACTTTGAAATAGTTATGAACAAACTCAGTGCTCACTTTGTGTAAGGTTTAGCTCTGTAATAAATATCTTATACTTCTTAAAGAGGATTCTCAGCTGCAGAACTTTATCATGTGTATATAACAATAGAAATTGTTAGTGTGTATCACAAAAATACCCAGCTTCCACAAAATGAAAAGTAGCAACGATGGTAAACTTGTGAGTTAGTCTTTAAGTAGTTGATGTACTGATAGGCAATACTTTGAGCAAACAAAATATTGGAAAGCTCTATGGAATATTTTTGAATTGACTTAGCTTAACTTAATCTGTCTGTCTCACAATATAAATGATGCTGCCTTTGCAATACTGAATTACTCTGGTTACTGTGAATCCCTGTTATGTCACAGGGGCGTGATTCAAACACGCTTTTTGAGAGAGAGATTATCTGTGCACAGAATAGTCTTTTAAGGATGTGCAACCTGAGTACTTACTTCAGAACTCCAAGTCGCTTTGTGAATCCTATGCTTTGCGGTAATCAAGTAAGTAGTGTGGCGGCTCAGCCCGTTACCTGTTACATCACAGGGGGAGTGGCCTAATGCCGAGGAATGGCTTGCAGCAATACCGCTTCAGAGTCAGTGATAGAAACACAGGTTGCTGTGTAAATGAAGTAGAATCAATTGCAGATAAGACAAGTAAGCTTGTTAGTATGGTCAAGTAGAAATAAGCTTCAGACCAAGTCCGTGTACAAAGTAGGTTGAGTATTACAATGAAGGTCAGAGTATAGTTATATCTGTGCAATCCAATTGAAAGATGTTATAATGTCCAGTAGAAAAGAAACTGGTAGCTTGATCAGGCTCTTGATAGAAATCTATATGGAAAACTCCTTAATGAAGGATTTCTGGTAAAGGCTTCAGTAAATGAGTAGACTGTCAGCACCTCACTGCAGTGAAACAAACAGGTCTCTGGAAACAAAATACTAAGCACCTGTCTGATGTTGATTGACAGGTTATATAGAGGAAGTGGGAGGAGACATGGAAAGGTAAAACCCTGACACTTTGTGCCCAAAAAAAAAATGTGATTCATGAGAGGGCCTGTTTTCACAAACATGCTCAGCATGTGGGAGAATCTGTGGAGTCATTTGTGCGCAGCCTGTATGAACTAGCTGAATTATGTGAGTTTGGTGTTGCTAAAGAGGAGCAAATCAGAGAAAGAATAGTCATAAGAATTGCAGATGCTGAAGTCTCACTGAAGCTATAGTTGGAGGCTGATTTAACATTGGATAGGGCTATTAGGATGGCCCGCCAGATTGAACTGGTGAAAAAGCAAAGTGCTGATCTGAGGTCCGAGAGTATTGTGTATGAAGTGCAGCAGTTCAGGAGAGCTGCTAGTGAAAAGCACAGTGTGAGCGGTAGACCAAGGGCAACAGATAGGCCCAGAAACGGATGGGCACAGCATGCTCGCTGCACGCAGTGTTACCGTACCCATGATCAGAGTCTCGTATGCCCTGCTAAAGACAAAAGATCCAGAAAATGTAACCGAATGGGCCATTTTGAAGTGGTGTGTAAAACTGAATACATTAAGGAGATGCAGGTGGATAATGACCAGGAGGGCCAAGAAGTGTCCTTTGTAGAGTCCGTTGTTGAACGGTCTGGTTCAGATGAAAATTGGCGGGTTACTCTTACTGTAATGGGAGCCAAAGTTGCCTTTAAGATTGACACAGGAGCAGATATCACTGTTATGTCCCTTGCAGCATTCATAAAACTGCCTCGACAGCCTCAGCTGGCGAAAGTTACAACAAAAGTTCATAGTCCTGGTGGCCGCATCAATTGTGCGGGGAAATTTCTTGCCAGCTGTGAGTACAAGCAGAGAAAATTCACAATGTGGGTACAATTACATGTGATTAGAGGTCAGTGTGTTAACAACCTATTGAGCAGAAAAGCAGCCTGTGGTGTGGGCCTGGTCACCAGAGTGAATGAGATTTCAGAAGACATGTTTGGTGAATTGGGGCTACTTAATTGCAACCCAGTCCGAATATCACTTAAAGGTGACGCAGTCCCATACAGCATTACCACTCCTCGTAGAATTCCATTTCGGCTCATGCCTCAAGTGGAGAAGGAACTTCTGCATATGAAGAATATGGGAGTTATTGAAGAGGTTGTTGAAGCAACTGACTGGTGTGCCCCCATTGTGCCTGTTACGAAGAAAAATGGGAAGGTACGCATCTGCGTAGACTTGAAAAGGCTGAATGAGGCGGTGAAGAGAGAGATATGTGCTGCAGACACTTGAAGACATAGCTCCAAAATTTAAAATTAAGGAAAAAGAATACAGTTTTGAGCACTCCCAGGTCAATTTGAGTAAATTTGTATAATTATCACTAGTTTATCCCAAAGGATAAGAAGTGCTCAAAAGTGTATTATTTTTCCTTCATTTTAAGTATCAAGTTACATACACACAGCACACAAACCCAGCCGTATAAGTTGGCTAGATAAAGTATATACAGGTACCTTGTACACAAGTAGTGCCATTGGTAATCTTCTCAATCCATAGCTCCAAAATTGGCTGGGCTGAAGTTCTTCTCTACACTGGATGCTTCCAGCGGCTTCTGGCAGATACCTCTAGATCCAAAGTGCCGCAAACTGACTACCTTCATTACACCGGTAGGTCGGTTTTGCTTCTGCAGACTCCCCTTCGGGATATCGCCTGCTCCTGAAATCTTTCAAAGAGTGATGAGTTCTCTCCTAAGGGACCACAAGGGCACGGCAGTCATCATGGATGACATTTTGGTGTATGGGTCTACATTGGAGGAACATGATCAGCGATTGAGCTGTGTACTGCAGACCATTAGAGAGTCTGGGCTGAAATTAAATAAGGAGAAATGCCATTTTAGGAAGGCTGAGTTATGTTACTTTGGGCATATTATCAATGGGGATGGCATCAAGCCGGACCCTGATAAAATCCTTGCTATTGAACAGATGAAAAGTCCTTCTGATGTACATGAGCTGAGACAAATAGTGGGCCTTGTGAATTATGTGGGCAGGTTCCTTCAAGATTTATCCACAATACTACACCCTATCACAGAGTTGTTAAAGAAAGATGTTGCCTAGGTCTGGGGACCTTCACAGGAAGAATCTTTTGTGTAGGTCAAGTCCCTGCTGAGGTCTGCCCCAGTGTTGGGGTTCTACGACCCTTCTAAAAAGCCTGTGGTTAGTGCTGATGCGAGCAGTTATGGGTTAGGGGCCCCCCTCCTGCAGTTGATTGAGAACAAACTACAGCCCATCGCCTACTGTTCCCGTACACTGATGGCTGCTGAGTCGAAATACGCCCAAATTGAGAAAGAGTGCCTGGCTGCAGTTTGGGCCTGTGAGCGCTTCCAGCGTTACCTAGAGGGTTCAGAGAAATTTAGTCTGGAGACTGACCATAAACCGCTAGTCCCTCTAATCATCTCCTATGATATTGACAAAACATCCCTAAGATGCCAGAGACTTCTGATGAGGCTGCTCAGGTTCAACGTTAAGGCAGTGCATGTGCCGGGGGAAACAACTAGTAGTGGCAAATACACTTTCCAGGCTCCCGCTGGCTGCTGCTGAAGAATCTTCAACGGAATCATATGTGAAAGTGTATGTAGATTCAGTTCTGGCATCCAAATCCATTTCGTAAGGGAAGCTAGAGGAAATAAGAAAGGAGACATATTTAGATACTGACCTTCAAGAAGTTATTAAGTACATAAAAGAAGGTTGGCCGAGAGCTGGGCAGCCTAGATGTCTTTAAGTTCTTACCAGTCAGAAAGGTCGCAGCTCATGGAGCTGGGTGGGTTGATGCTGTTCCAGGACCGCATTGTTATTCCTGTTAGCATGCAGCAGGAGATGCGAAGCAGGATTCATGATAGCCACTTGGGCATTACAAAGTGCAGAGAAAGGGCAGCTATGGCAGTATGGTGGCCTGGGATCAGTTCCGACATTGCAAGCCATGTGTCAAAATGTGCCTTTTACCAGGAACGCCAGCCTACTAAGAGAAGGGAGCCCTTGATTTTTACTCCGCTGCCTGCAGGCCCATGGCAGATATTAGCTGCTGATTTGTGCGAACTGCACTCGAAAAAGTATCTATTCGTGATTGACTACTATTCCAGGTATTTGGATATTGCACCCTTGAATGAGATCACAAGTCAAGCCGTTATCACTCGTCTCAAGAGCTTGTTCGCCCAGTGGGGCATACCAATGGAGTTAGTGAGTGATAACAGAATGCAGTTTGCTTCCATGGATTTCAGTTCTTTCAGCAGTAAATATGATTTTGTCCATTCTATGTCGAGTCCACATTACCCGCAGGCTAATGGAATGGCTGAAAGGGCAGTTCAAACAACAAAGTTCATCTTGAAGCAATCTGAGCCGTACCTAGCCCTCTTGGCCTATAGGGCGACTCCCATTCAAACCATGGGTTTTAGCCCGGCACAGCTGATGCTAGGACGTCAGATTCGCACCACTTTACCCTCTGTGGGTGTCTTCCAGCCAACTAGCTCTGTTCTTAGGTTCTTAGGAGGGATGAAGAGGCTAAAAGGGGCTATCGATTCTTCTATGACAGGAAACACTCTGTGAGACCCTTGCAGGAGCTGAATGTGGGGCAAAGTGTCAGAGTTAAACTGAATGATGAGAAGAAATGGAAGACGCCTGCTATGGTAATTGGATGTAATTGGACGCTCTCCAGAACCAAGCTCTAGTCTGTAGTCCTTACTGATGGAGGGACAGTAACACGTTGAAATCGAAAACATCTTCAGCCAGTACCTGAGAGTTTGGGACTGGATGCCTCAGTACCACTGCCGGTGGGATCCCCTGTTTTAAGGGGTGCCTTCTCCTCAGCAAGATCCTAGCGGGATACTTTTTTGCTTCCAGCAGACTATCAATCACCTTCTTCTGTATCAGAGGACAGTTCATGTAAAATGATATCAAGTGGAAGGGTGGTGAAACTTCCAGCCCGATATCGGGATTAGCACTAGTTAGAGCAGGGACCTGAAGTATGAGCAGAATAATCCCATGGTCACTGTGGACTAGGGTAGTCTACCCCAATGTTTAAGTCAGGATTGTATTTCATGTTGTTTATTTATATCCTCTTTAACTTGTTATTTGTTGTATACTAAACAAAACTATTTCTGTATGCTTCTTGTATACCTTGTTATTTGATATATTCAAAAAGGAAAAAAAATGTATGCTTTGTCCTTTGAAAAGGGGGAAGATGTAATGAGAGTGACTTCACCGGATGGGGGCGTGGTTTAGGGGATTGATTGTCTATGTGACATTTACAAAGTTAGATGTTTTGTACAAGCTGTATACTTCTATGCTCTGCAATAAAATAGTGTTGTATCTTCTATGCTGTGTCCTGCATTTCATGACAATAACCTTTTTGGAATACCCTGGGGTTTGTCTACTTATATAAATGTTATGCCATAATAGAGCAATTTTAATCATTGGGCTGCCAAAATGTCTCAAATGCGATATAGACCCAGAAAATCAATGTGCCAAATTTCCATGTATGAAGACTGAAATGGGCAGGCAGGCCCCATATTTGGCCTTGAAACTTCCTGACACTCCATAAAACCTGTACATGCGGGGGTGCTGTTGTACTTGTGGGAAATCACTGAACAGAAATATGGGTTTTAGATATATATTTAAAGCATATAATGATGATATACACAGCAGAAGGGCAGTGCTTGTGTGAAAAAACACAAAAAAATTATTAAAATAATATTAATAATAGTAATAATAATAATAATAATAATAATATTATATGAACACTAATTATGGCCAGGTGATGACTAAGTGGCTGCAAAAAAAGACTGGGCATATCCCTTTTGGAATACCCTGGGTAGTCTACTTTTGCAAATAGTATAACATGATGGGGCAATTTTCATTATTGGGTTGCCATAATGGGGCTGATTTATCAAGCTCCATAAGTTGTCCGCCTGCTCTGAGGCGGCGCACAGAAATCTACCCGATCGAATATGATCGGGTTGATTGACACCCCCTGCTAGCGGCCGATTGGCCACAAAT
Source organism: Bombina bombina (assembly GCF_027579735.1). NCBI lineage: Eukaryota > Metazoa > Chordata > Amphibia > Anura > Bombinatoridae > Bombina > Bombina bombina. The sequence continues at coordinate 192,348,193 of NC_069504.1, read as the reverse complement.
CTGCAGGGGGCAGCATTGCACCAGCAGTTCACAAGAACTGCTGGTGCAATGATAAATACTGACAGCATATGCTATCGGCATTTATCGATGTGCAGCGGACATGATATGCTACATCGTATAGAGGAACCCTGAAGGAAAGCATTGAGGAAAGGGTTCTGTAACCCCCATGGAGGCCAAGTGAAGGAGTCATCTTGGGGCCAGTGGGTTGGGCCTCATGAGGGTAGGTGGGGGAACCTAGCGGAAGTATGGCAGTTCAGGACCAGAACGTGCGAGGAGGAGCTGCTGCTGTTTCTCCTCACACTGCCCTAGGGACATGGACCAGGGTCACGGCAGGTGTTTGTTGCTTGTCATGGGCGGCGGTTTGCAGAAGAGGTTTCCATGGCAGCTTGTGGCGGCGGGCTGCAAGGCTGGCCATAGGAAGTGAGAATGGACAGTGGGTGCCGCAGGAATTAGTTGGCATGGAGCAGGACCAGAACGTGCAAGGAGAAGCTCCCTACCTCCCTACCCTTTTTGTAGGTGGTTTGATCTGTATGTCATAGCTTTGGGGTGGTGGGGGTGCTTGTCTATTTAGTGGTGGTTTTGATCAGAGTGGATTGTTGGTACCTCCTGTTTGATTGGCAGGGGAGAATTTTTACATGGGGGCGTTCCCTTCTTAGTGGTAGGAAGGGCATGTTTTGTGGATGGGCAAGCACCCTGGGGGGTTTTGAAATGTTTAACTGATTATTTGGTAATGTTATGGATATATTATTTATGGTGTTTAATAAAGCAAGCTGCAGCCTTTATAACCCCATCTTTCTTGTGTAATGCATTTATTTAAACGGAACGTAAGTGCCTAGTATGGAGGTCACATGTCTGCTTGCACTTTAATAAATATACCCCTATGTCTCAAAGGCAACATAGGCACAGAAAATGATTGTGCCAAATTTCTATGTAAATAGGCAGGCCCAATATTTGGGCCAATAACGTCTCGAAACCCCATAAAACCTGTCCATAAAATTATGGTTTATATATAAATATTTGATGTTAAAAAAAGCAAGATTTGTCATCTAAAAAACAAATATATAATAATAAGTGTGCTGCACTTAATGTAAGAAAAGAGGTAAATTATGGTTGAACAAACATATAGCTCATATTGTAGGTTTTGTTAACATTCAGAACTTGGACAATTGCCTCTGACCTGAAGGCGTTAAAGGACATTAAGCATGAATTCTAACCTGAGAAGAATTTTGCAATGAATAATACAGCTTTATATTGTATATTGTTATATTTATATTTTTCCTTTTCACTGACTTCCCTATCACCCAGAACAAAAGGGCCCCTTCTAATCATGCAGACTAATCCACATGTAAAAGGATTTGATCATGAATAATTGTTTGCACATTTAAAGAGATTCTCTTCCCTCAATGTGTTTAGCATTAAAAAGGGACAGTGTACCCTAATTTTTAATTTGTTCCCAATGATCAATTTTACCTGCTGGAATGTATTCAATTGTTTACAAATAGCTTCTTTACCATTATATTGGCATTTGAAACAGCCGTTTTGTCTGTGGTATCCCTATCTATACCCTATCCCTATCTATACTGGAAGTTTCTAGACTTAAAGGGATATGAAACCCAAAATTCTTCTTTCATGATTTAGGTAGAGCATACAGTTTTAAACAACTTTCCACTTTATTTCTATTATCAAATGTGCTTCATTCTTTTGGTATAATTTGCTGAAGGAACAGCAGTGCACTACTGGTTACTAATTGAACACATGGGGTGAGCCAATGGCAATAAAAAAATTATATATTCAGCCACCTATCAGCAGATAATGATGCTTTGCTGCTCCTGAGTTTATTTAGATAAACTCTTCAACAAAGGATAACAAGAAAAAGAAACAAATTAAATAGAAGTAAATTGAATAGTTGTTTAAAATTGTATGCTCCGTCTGCATCACAAATGTCTAATTATGACTTTACTGTCCCTTTAAGTATAGGCCAGGAGTTTTCAAACTTGTCCTCAGGCTTCCCTAAAAGGCCAATTTTTCAGAATATCTGAACTGAAGCACAAATGAAATCAGATGATTATTAAACACAGTTAGAACAGTTAGAAGCCTGTCCTCACACAAGTTAATCCTAAAAATCAGACCTGTTAGGGAGGCCTGGTTTGGAAAGCCCTGGTATAGGCTATATAGAAAATCTGTGTAAACAAAGCAAGCTGGAGAAATTACACTCCCAGTGCGAGGTATGAGAGATAACGAATTAAATGGTACATTTTCAAAAGTTTAAATTACTGGGCTTTGGTATATAGACAATGTGTGTACAGAAAGTAATAGAATAAGGGGATATGATTTCACTGCAAGCCCAACCGTGTTTAATGGGTTGTGGTTTTAAACACTAAAATCAGATATTTAATGGACAAAAATAAAGACTCAATGGATCATGTAATTTATACTCTGCAGCTGGTAAAACAAGTCTTTGTAAACAAATTAAGAGAAAATCAAGTTTTATCTTACACTTTTCCTTGAACTCAGCTTAGTTAATTAATAATTTATTAAACAGGCATTTAAACAAAACATACAAATAGATATTTTTTTTTTAACCTCAATTTAACAGGTAAATTGAAATCTATACACAGTAATATCCGCACGTAAATAATTAGTATACCCACTGCTATTGCTCATAATTGTTGATGCAAAATTGAAATTCCACCTTAAAGCAAGATGAACCAATTTTGTTCTCTTTCATGATTCACATAGAGCATGTGATTTTAAACAACTTTCCAATTTACTTCTGTTACCTAATTTATTTTGTTCTGTTGGAATCCTTTGTTGAAAAAGAAACCTAGGTAAGCCCATGAGCTGCTGATTGTTGGCTGCACATACAGCTCATGTTATTGGCTCACCCTGTGCGTTCAGCTAGCTCCCAGTAGTGCATTGCAGCCTCTTCAAAAAGGGATACCAGAAGAATGAAGCAAATTAGCTAATATAAGTACACTGGAAAGTTAAAAAAAAATCTTTCAGATAGAGTACAATGTTAGAGTTTCATGTCCCTTTAAGAGAGACAAGGAGAGGGAGAAGACACACAAACTGCACAGAAAAGTAGATAACAGTACAAACCCAATCCTCTATGGGAGAAAGGGAAACAATCACAATTGTCAGATTTTTTTTTTCTAGCAAAAAGAAGCAAAATAAATAATGTATGAACATTTTATGCATTGCAAATATTTGAGTTTAATGGCCCTTTGAGAATTGCCCTTTTTCTTTTTGGACTGTTGCTGAACACATGTTAAGCCCAGTTATCCAATGATTATAGCACCACCAACAATGCACAAAATATGCCCTTTTATAATCAAGATCACATATTTGTGAAGCAGCAAAAATGCACACTTAAAGGGACATTTAACCCAAAAAAAATATTTCATGATGAAAATAGATCATACAACGTTAAACAACTTTCCAATTTAATTCTATTATTGTTAGAATATATTTAGCATTACTGACGCCATTTTGTCTTTAGGCATCCGTTTTGTCAAGAATGGTTTATTATAGTTTATTATAACAGATTATTATGTTGTGAGAAATACTGTATGCTGATGTTAGGAATACTTGTATATCAAGAATGGCCTTATGAATGTCCCTGGCGATGCGCCTGGATGCCCCATTATCCCTAAAAGATGTCCAACGGCCTTGCTTTATGCTGGGCGTTGCGCCCAGTTATACTTATATCTAACATTCCCTGCGTATGAGAAATACAAATTTTTACCCAATTATATTTAATAAGCTTCTTTTGTTTCTAAGCAATACTGTGTAAGATGATGTAGCTATGAGTACGTCATTGTTTAACCCTATATGCTGTAACCACTGCCTATAAAAGTATTGTGCACCTTATAATAAACAGAATAGTGATTAGACCTTTCTTGCTGCATGTCTGATTTATGTTCCCAAGATATCTTGTCAGGTATCCCATTCAGTTCCAGGTAGAGTTGTAGAATACTGTAAGTGTTAACTGACCCCCCCCCCGAAAATAACACCTAATAGTTCTGGTGTCAGAAGTGGGTTTCACACTGGGTAAGTAGATAAGCGTTTTTTTACTCTGCTTTTCCCTCTGTGAATCTGAACCTAAAAGTTTGGAAGGTGTTAGTGATATATATAAAGGGTTAAAGTAATTTTATAAGTGGTTCCTACCGTGGAAGCGCAGGGCTGCATGGGTTCGAGTTCCAGCGCAATTTATGGTAGTGCAAGTTTGAGTCTTGCTCTGGATTAACCCTTCTAGATAGGTTTAATCGTATATTTTAGCGTAAAATTGTGGAGGTTTGAGTCCTCGCGCAAATTTGTAGCAATATTTTTAGCGTGAGTTGAAGTCTCACCTGGGTTAAAATTCATTATATAACCATATAGTAGAGTTTAGTTTGCTTATCACTGGAACTGGTATGGGTACTTGTTGATGCTTATTGCTTAATTGTTTGTGCTTCAAGGCTTTTTCATTTGTGCTGTGCTTTAGAATATTAAAGTAATTGCTGATATTATTTTATTGCTGCCATTATTGTGTTGTTAAAATGGGGTCTGCTCACAGAAAAAAGGTTTGATATAATGCTGAGGTACAGATAAGTCAGGCTTTCTGACACCCTGCCCCCTCCATATCAAAATGCCCCATCAGCTCCACCGCCTGCAATTTGTCCCTCACTAGCTGCTTTAAATAATGCAGAGCGAAAAGAGGAGAATGTTATTGCTTCTTTAATGTCTATGAAGTGGTTAACTGTTTAATTTCAAGGCAGGGAGCTGTGCACTCCAAGCTGTCAGTAATCACAGTCCTGTAAATTAAAGTTTGCTTCTGCACAGAAAGCGGGGAGCCGAATGCAGAGACACAAGAGAAAAAAAAACTATTATAGAAGCTATGTTTGTAACTATAGGTGAGCAAACCATGATTAGAGCCCCTGACTCAGAGCGTTTGATGGGTTGGGCACTGAAATGCCCTGACCCTGTGAAGCACCCTATGGGAGCTATTTCATATCTTAAAAGGGTCACAAACAATATTTCTAATAGCTTATTTCTTTACTAATCATATTGTGTTGTGAATGTTTTCTCTGTTCAAAGAGCTTAGTGATAAGTGTTGTAGCTGCTTTTTGCATAATGTGCTCATGAAAAAAGTTCCTGAATCCCTGTATATAATGCTGTAATGTGACATGACAGGATGTATCATACAAAAATAGCTTGGTATGTGAAAAATCTTTCTTTTGTTGTATGTGTTGCAGTAACGAAACAGAGATTCTGTGTATTTTATGTGTAAGAAGTGTTTGTCTGTCTGATGTTTCACTGTGTCCCGTGTTACGTGTAAAAGGTTTACTCCACACTAAATATCTGAGAATTTATTATCCTGTCTAACAATTATTTGTTTATGTCTCAATCTGCTGGGAAAATGGCAATTCCTTGCAAATTCGGACAATTTCAGATACATTTTAAATTTAGTGGAAAGTTAATCTTATTGTATTTCTAAATGTCTTTGGTATGTTATGAAATATATGTTTTCCTAAAAGAGAGAGAACGTTAATAAAATGTGTTTTCTGTGTCACTAAAAGTTTGCTATGTTAAAATTGCTTAATGCTGGGAGTGAGATATTTGAGGTATGCGAGTTGATATGATTTTTGTTTATAATCGCTGCAAAAGAAAGCTGACCTTGATGTTTGATGCAGGCTAGAGATCTTTGTGTGTGTGTGTATCAGGGATTCTTAGCTAAGAAATGTGGCACTGTAATGACTTTGTTATTTTAACTTGATTTTAAAGTCATATATATGTTCTTACTGTATCATAACCTGCATATGTGTGTTATTAATAGAATTTTTAGTTTTAAGTGATATTTGTTGTATGCAAATAAAGACTGAAGAGAGATTTAGTGTGTTTTTCACCTGTTAAAGGCACATAAAATATATTGTTTTTGTAAGTGAACTAATTAAGGAATTTGTAAGTGTGATGATGTTTGTGTGACTTTCGGTCACGTTCTGGTAAATAAAAAGAGTTTTTTTCTGGCAAGTGATTAACAGGTTTATGTGCGTAATGTAAGATTCACATAAGGAGTTAAGAAAAAGGAGAAAGGAAAAGACTATACGCTGTATGTTATTAAATGTATCTGAAGTATTTGGGTCTGTTTCTGTTGCAAGTAGAGTAATTCAGTAGAGTTTCAACATAAATTGGTAACATATTACTGTGTAATATTATTTATGCTGTGATGGCTCTTATTTGTAAATATGCAGGTTATGATACAGTAAAGAAGTAAATTTTTAATGGTAAATAATACAAGTTTCCTAATCATGGCTAGGTTATATATATGTAATATACATGTTATAAATGGTCAGTTCTAAAAGGGACAGTTCAATGATTTGTTATTCCAGCTGTGTAGTATAAAAATTAGGAGAAATTGTATTTTTAGGTTTATTTGTATATATGAAGTAGTTGCTTTTGTGATTTTAAATAACGGCCTATTACAATGGGTTAAGTTTCAGGTAATAGCATATCTCATTGTCCTTATCTGATATTTGTCTGGAAAACCGGAGCTCAGTGCTTAGACAGAGCAATGGAAAATGTAATTTTATTACTTAACTATCCTGTACCCTATGGAGAGAGCGATTTCTTCTTCTGACCGTGTTAGGCTATTCAAATGATGAAACTCCAGTATATAAATGTTTTATTATAAGTGGGTATACCACAGACTGAATCAGTTATTTCAGGTGCCAAAATAGGGGTGAAGGAGCTATTTGTAAACAATTAAAGGCACTCCGGCCTAGATTTGGAGTTTGGCGGTAGCCTTGAAAACCAGCGTTAGAGGCTCCTAACGCTGGTTTTAGGCTAACTCCGGTATTTGGAGTCACTCAAAAAAGGGTCTAACGCTCACTTTTCAGCCGCAACTTTTCCATACCGCAGATCCCCTTACGTAAATTGCGTATCCTATCTTTTCAATGGGATTTTTCTAACTCCGGTATTTAGAGTCGTGGCTGAAGTGAGCGTTAGAAATCTAACGACAAAACTCCAGCCGCAGGAAAAAAGTCAGTAGTTAAGAGCTTTCTGGGCTAACGCCGGTTCATAAAGCTCTTAACTACTGTACTCTAAAGTACACTAACACCCATAAACTACCTATGTACCCCTAAACTGAGGTCCCCCCACATCGCCGCCACTCGATTAAATTTTTTTAACCCCTAATCTGCTGACCACCACCTACGTTATACTTATGTACCCCTAATCTGCTGCCCCTAACACCGCTGACCCCTGTATTATATTTATTAACCCCTAATCTGCCCCCCACAACGTCGCCGCCAGCTACCTACAATAATTAACCCCTAATCTGCCGACCGCAAAGCGCCGCCACCTACATTATAGCTATGTACCCCTAATCTGCTGCCCCTAACACCGCCGACCCCTATATTATATTTATTAACCCCTAATCTGCCCCCCTCAATGTCGCCTCCACCTGCCTACACTTATTAACCCCTAATCTGCCGAGCGGACCGCACCGCTACTATAATAAAGTTATTAACCCCTAATCCGCCTCACTAACCCTATAATAAATAGTATTAACCCCTAATCTGCCCTCCCTAACATCGCCGACACCTAACTTCAATTATTAACCCCTAATCTGCCGACTGGAGCTCACCGCTATTCTAATAAATGTATTAACCCCTAAACTAAGTCTAACCCTAACACTAACACCCCCTAATTTAAATATAATTTTAATCTAACGAAATTAATTAACTCTTATTAAATAAATTATTCCTATTTAAAGCTAAATACTTACCTGTAAAATAAATCCTAATATAGCTACAATATAAATTATAATTACATTGTAGCTATTTTAGGATTAATATTTATTTTACAGGCAACTTTGTAATTATTTTAAACATGTACAATAGCTATTAAATAGTTAAGAACTATTTAATAGCTACCTAGTTAAAATAATTACAAAATTACCTGTAAAATAAATCCTAACCTAAGTTACAATTAAACCTATAATTACCTACAATTGAACCTAACACTACACTATCAATACATTAATTAAATACAATATCTACAAATAACTACAATGAAATAAACTAACTAAAGTACAGAAAATAAAAAAGAACTAAGTTACAAAAAATTAAAAAATATTTACAAACATAATAAAAAATATTACAACAATTTTAAACTAATTACACCTACTCTAAGCCCCCTAATAAAAGAACAAAGACCCCCAAAATAAAAAATGCCCTACCCTATTCTAAATTAATAAAGTTCAAAGCTCTTTTACCTTACCAGCCCTGAACAGGGCCCTTTGCGGGGCATGCCCCAAGAAGTTCAGCTCTTTTGCTTGTAAAAAAAAAACATACAAAACCCCCCCAACATTACAACCCACCACCCACATACCCCTAATCTAACCCAAACCCCCCTTAAATACAGGGAGTGCAGAATTATTAGGCAAGTTGTATTTTTGAGGATTAATTTTATTATTGAACAACAACCATGTTCTCAATGAACCCAAAAAACTCATTAATATCAAAGCTGAATAGTTTTGGAAGTAGTTTTTAGTTTGTTTTTAGTTATAGCTATTTTAGGGGGATATCTGTGTGTGTGTGCAGGTAGGTGACTATTACTGTGCATAATTATTAGGCAACTTAACAAAAAACAAATATATACCCATTTCAATTATTTATTTTTACCAGTGAAACCAATATAACATCTCAACATTCACAAATATACATTTCTGACATTCAAAAACAAAACAAAAACAAATCAGTGACCAATATAGCCACCTTTCTTTGCAAGGACACTCAAAAGCCTGCCATCCATGGATTATGTCAGTGTTTTGATCTGTTCACCATCAACATTGCGTGCAGCAGCAACCACAGCCTTCCAGACGCTGTTCAGAGAGGTGTACTGTTTTCCCTCCTTGTAAATCTCACATTTGATGATGGACCACAGGTTCTCAATGGGGTTCAGATCAGGTGAACAAGGAGGCCATGTCATTAGATTTTCTTCTTTTATACCCTTTCTTGCCAGCCACGCTGTGGAGTACTTGGACGCGTGTGATGGAGCATTGTCCTGCATGAAAATCATGTTTTTCTTGAAGGATGCAGACTTCTTCCTGTACCACTGCTTGAAGAAGGTGTCTTCCAGAAACTGGCAGTAGGACTGGGAGTTGAGCTTGACTCCATCCTCAACCCGAAAAGGCCCCACAAGCTCATCTTTGATGATACCAGCCCAAACCAGTACTCCACCTCCACCTTGCTGGCGTCTGAGTCGGACTGGAGCTCTCTGCCCTTTACCAATCCAGCCATGGGCCCATCCATCTGGCCCATCAAGACTCACTCTCAAATCATCAGTCCATAAAACCTTAGAAAAATCAGTCTTGAGATATTTATTGGCCCAGTCTTGACGTTTCAGCTTGTGTGTCTTGTTCAGTGGTGGTCGTCTTTCAGCCTTTCTTACCTTGGCCATGTCTCTGAGTATTGCACACCTTGTGCTTTTGGGCACTCCAGTGATGTTGCAGCTCTGAAATATGGGCAAACTGGTGGCAAGTGGCATCTTGGCAGCTGCACGCTTGACTTTTCTCAGTTCATGGGCAGTTATTTTGCGCCTTGGTTTTTCCACACGCTTCTTGCGACCCTGTTGACTATTTTGAATGAAATGCTTGATTGTTCGATGATCACGCTTCAGAAGCTTTGCAATTTTAAGAGTGCTGCATCCCTCTGCAAGATATCTCACTATTTTTGACTTTTCTGAGCCTGTCAAGTCCTTCTTTTGACCCATTTTGCCAAAGGAAAGGAAGTTGCCTAATAATTATGCACACCTGATATAGGGTGTTGATGTCATTAGACCACACCCCTTCTCATTACAGAGATGCACATCACCTAATATGCTTAATTGGTAGTAGGCTTTCGAGCCTATACAGCTTGGAGTAAGACAACATGCATAAGGAGGATGATGTGGTCAAAATACTAATTTGCCTAATAATTCTGCACTCCCTGTAAACCTAACACTAAGCCCCTGAAGATCATCCTACCTTGTCTTCACCTCACCAGGTATCACCGATCCGTCCTGGCTCCAAAATCTTCATCCAACCCAAGCGGGGGCTGGCGATCCATCATCCGGTGGCTGAAGAGGTCCAGAAGAGGCTCCAAAGTCTTCATCCTATCCGGGAAGAAGAGGCGATCCGGACCGGCAACCATCTTAATCCAAGCGGCATCTTCTATCTTCATCCGATGACGACCGGCTCCATCCTGACCTCCACCGCGGACCCATCTTCATCCGGCGACGTCCAACTGAAGAATGACGGTTCCTTTAAGGGACGTCATCCAATCAGAATATTCCTACCTTAATTCCGATTGGCTTATAGAATCCTATCAGCCAATCGGATTTCGAGGGACGCCATTTTGGATGACGTCCCTTAAAGGAACCGTCATTCTTCAGTTGGACGTCGCCGGATGAAGATGGGTCCGCGGTGGAGGTCTTCAGGATGGAGCCGGTCGTCATCGGATGAAGATAGAAGATGCCGCTTGGATCAAGATGGTTGCCGGTCCGGATCGCCTCTTCTTCCCGGATAGGATGAAGACTTTGGAGCCTCTTCTGGACCTCTTCAGCCACCGGATGATGGATCGCCAGCCCCCGCTTGGGTTGGATGAAGATTTTGGAGCCAGGACGGATCGGTGATACCTGGTGAGGTGAAGACAAGGTAGGATGATCTTCAGGGGCTTAGTGTTAGGTTTATTTAAGGGGGGTTTGGGTTAGATTAGGGGTATGTGGGTGGTGGGTTGTAATGTTGTGGGGGGTATTGTATGTTTTTTTTTTACAGGCAAAAGAGCTGAACTTCTTGGGGCATGCCCCGCAAAGGGCCCTGTTCAGGGCTGGTAAGGTAAAAGAGCTTTGAACTTTATTAATTTAGAATAGGGTAGGGCATTTTTTTATTTTGGGGGTCTTTGTTATTTTATTAGGGGGCTTAGAGTAGGTGTAATTAGTTTAAAATTGTTGTAATATTTTTCTTATGTTTGTAAATATTTTTTTATTTTTTGTAACTTAGTTCTTTTTTATTTTTTGTACTTTAGTTAGTTTATTTCATTGTAGTTATTTGTAGATATTGTATTTAATTAATGTATTGATAGTGTAGTGTTAGGTTTAATTGTAGGTAATTATAGGTATTTTATTTAATTAATTTAATGATAGTATAGTGTTAGGTTTAATTGTAGGTAATTGTAGGTATTTTAATTAATTAATTTAATGATAGTATAGTGTTAGGTTTAATTGTAACTTAGGTTAGGATTTATTTGACAGGTAATTTTGTAATTATTTTAACTAGGTAACTATTAAATAGTTCTTAACTATTTAATAGCTATTGTACCTGGTTAAAATAATTACAAAGTTGCCTGTAAAATAAATATTAATCCTAAAATAGCTACAATGTAATTATAATTTATTTTGTAGCTATATTAGGATTTATTTTACAGGTAAGTATTTAGCTTTAAATAGGAATAATTTATTTAATAAGAGTTAATTAATTTCGTTAGATTAAAATCATATTTAATTTAGGGGTGTGTTAGTGTTAGGGTTAGACTTAGCTTTAGGGGTTAATACATTTATTAGAATAGCGGTGAGCTCCGGTCGGCAGATTAGGGGTTAATAAGTGTAGGCAGGTGGAGGCGACGTTGTGGGGAGCAGATTAGGGGTTAATAAATATAATATAGGGGTCGGTGGTGTTAGGGGCAGCAGATTAGGGGTACATAGGGATAATGTAAGTAGCGGCGGTTTACGGAGCGGCAGATTAGGGGTTAAAAAAAATATGCAGGGGTCAGCGATAGCGGGGGGCGGCAGAATAGGGGTTAATAAGTGTAAGGTTAGGGGTGTTTAGACTCGGGGTACATGTTAGAGTGTTAGGTGCCGACGTAGGAAGTGTTTACGCATAGCAAACAATGGGGCTGCGTTAGGAGCTGAACGCGGCTTTTTTTGCAGGTGTTAGGTTTTTTTCAGCTCAAACAGCCCCATTGTTTCCTATGGGGGAATCGTGCACGAGCACGTTTTTGAGGCTGGCCGCGTCCGTAAGCAACTCTGGTATCGAGAGTTGAAGTTGCATAAAAATGCTCTACGCTCCTTTTTTGGAGCCTAACGCAGCCTTTATGTGGACTCTCAATACCAGAGTTATTTTTATGGTGCGGCCAGAAAAAAGCCGGCGTTAGCTACGCGGGTCCTTACCGACAAAACTCCAAATCTAGGCCTCCATCAGGTGAGATGGATCATTGGGAACAATTTAAAAGGGACATTTTTGGGCAAACTGTCCTTTTAATCTATTAGTGTAAATTATTATTATTATTCTTTTTTAGAAAGCTCATTTTGTTGTATTCAATGAAGCCCTGGAGGAGTAGTTACTGCGGAGCGGCATTTGACCCCTACCTAGGAGACTAATGGTAGCTTGTGTGAGGAGGGGCCTGGAGACAGGTATATAAGGAGGGGGGGTGGCCCAAAAAGAGTGCCAAAATCTCTTTGCAAGGTCCGTGGGGGAAGAAGCTGACATTTTTCTGGCACATACCTTGCAAAGTGATGGCAGCTCTCCAGAACCTGATCGAGTCGGTGACGGCCTTGACTAATGCCAGAGGCGCAGAATGGGTGTGGGAGCAGCTGTTGACGGTGGGCTTGATGTCACCGGAGAGCAGGGAGGCCACTGGACAAGGCAGGACATCATGGCCCTCTGGAGGAAGACCTGCCAGGAGGGCCAGACTGCCGGAGCGGCTCAGTCCGGATGTAGGCGGCAGGCCTAGGATGCAGGGGCCATGCCTGCGCAGAAGAGGCGAGAGGAGAGTGTTGCCTGCAAGAGCTGGAGCCTCAGCTGCAGGAGCATCGACACCGTTGAGGACCGTCAGAGAGGAGGAGCCGTCTGTAGGAGGGCATGCAGCTACAGGAGGACACAGAGTTGGTGTCGGGGCCCAACGGTCGGGTGGAAGAGCCAGGCGGAGCCAGCCAGTGAGGAGGACGCAGCCAAAGGGGCGCAGGATACAGGTAGGAGGAGTGGAAGTGTGGCGGTAGTATGGGCAGTGTGGCGATGAATGGGACAGTGTGGTGCTTGCACCTGAAGCGGGGGGGCAGAGCTTGGGCATGGGGCCATATACAGGGGGGTAAATCGGCATGGGGCTGGCCAGGTGGGGATCGAGTTGCAGCTGAGGCCCTGAGGGCGCTTGGTGGGACTGGGGTGCGGGAAGGGGGGCCTGTGCAGGGATAAGCAAAGGCCGGGCCATGGGCATATGAAGCAGCTGTCAGGGATAGGGGAAAGCTAGTGGAGCTTAGCGGTTAGCTAGTCACAGGGTAGGAGCTGCAGGGCCCATAAGTATTGGGAAATAGTAGGTTTGAAACAAAATGAAAAGGTTTTGGTGGCCTGGGAATGAAGGCCTCAGGGGTAGGGAATCCACGTGGGGAATAGTGAAGGTTTGGCAGGGGGTAGATAATAATAAAAATAAAAGGGATAAAAGAAATAGATGCTAGAGACAGGTGTAGGGGGCAAGAGGTGCTGGAGTATTGCAGCACAGTTATAGGGGTTACAAAAAAATAATATAGCTCGAGGGGTAACTTGGGGAGGGGGGCAGCGGCAGGAAGGGGGCTGTTAGGTCAGGGAGGCAGAAGTCTTAGGGGGAGACGGGGGGAGGTAGTAGGGGCGGGCTGTTAGCAAGGGAGTGGGGGGTGGGATCATGGTTAGGGGATTGTGTGGCACAGGTGGGGAACCCCTCTCTCCCCCTTTTCAGGGGACACCTCAGAGGGAACCTGACTTTAATGATGTGGATATGGACACAATCTTTCTGGGGGACACGTATAATGAGTTTGACGAGGAACCTCACAGGAATGTGGAGGAGTCCGGACCAGTGGTGGCAGACCAGGTAGGTGAAATGAGAGTGTTGGCCCAACTGCTGCAAATTATGTCACCTGGTGCCGCAAGGGGGGAAAGCAGTAGGGGGGGTGGGTCTGGAAGGGGTGAGAGGACAAAGGGAATTTAGTATTTAGAGGGCGCTAGGAGAAGCGAAAGATATCTAAATATGTGACCTTAAATAGGTGTTAAAGAGGATTAGCCTTAATTACACTGGGATTGTCTGTACGTGTGTTTATATAGACTAAACCACAAATTCAATACCTAAAGATTATTAAATTAGTGACTATAGATTGGTGTGAATACAGATTAGTCTTAATTATACTGGATATGTTTATATGCAATATAATAAAATTGTTACCCTAAGCAGAGTATGCAAAGATTATTACAAATGCATTTACAGAGATACTTCAGTATTTAATATACATTCACAGTAGTAAAATTTGGGACGTCTTCCATACATATAGGACCACGGCGAAAATGATAACATATAAGATTATAAAAACAATCTTAAATTACAGTAAAATGATAAAGCAAAAATGAATTCCAACTATTCATGGATCATATACAGTAGTAGATAAAATCAATGTATATGTATAAAACTCTTCCAAATAAACAAATCTGGATAAGTGGATAACCTATATAAGATAGCCAGCTAGATAGATAACATATGCCATTAACCAATAAAAGAAAATATATATTCAGAGGTTTAATAACCGCATACCACATAGGAAAATTTTTTATTATTGAGTCATTTTAGAACTCATCCACTTCTGATTTGATATATCTTTAAGACGTACTGGTAAAAGTTTGTATTGCAGGAACTAAACAAACTTATGTCGCCACTTAGGAGGGCCAAGTAAAAGCAATGGCCTAGATTTGGAGTTTGGCGTTAGCCGTGAAAACCAGCGTTAGAGGCTCCTAACGCTGGTTTTAGGCTAACTCTGGTATTTGGAGTCACTCAAAAAAGGGTCTAACGCTCACTTTTCAGCCGCGACTTTTCCATACCACAGATCCCCTTACGTAAATTGCGTATCCTATCTTTTCAATGGGATTTTTCTAACTCCGGTATTTAGAGTCGTGGCTGAAGTGAGCGTTAGAACTCTAACGACAAAACTCCAGCCGCAGGATAAAAGTCAGTAGTTAAGAGCTTTCTGGGCTAACGCCGGTTTATAAAGCTCTTAACTACTGTACTCTAAAGTACACTAACACCCATAAACTACCTATGTACCCCTAAACCGAGGTCCCCCCACATCGCTGACACTCGATTAAATTTTTTTAACCCCTAATCTGCCGACCGCCAACTACATTATCCTTATGTACCCCTAGTCTGCTGCCCCTAACACCGCCGACCCCTATATTATATTTAGTAACCCCTAACCTGCCCCCCACAACGTCGCCGCCAGCTACCTACACTTATTAACCCCTAATCTGCCGACCGCAAAGCGCCGCCACCTACGTTATCCTTATGTACCCCTAATCTGCTGCCCCTAACACCGCCGACCCCTATATTATATTTATTAACCCCTAATCTGCCCCCCACAACGTCGCCTCCACCTGCCTACACTTATTAACCCCTAATCTGCCGACCGGACCGTGCCGCTATTATAATAAAGTTATTAACCCCTAATCCGCCTCACTAACCCTATAATAAATAGTATTAACCCCTAATCTGCCCTCCCTAACATCGCCGACACCTAACTTCAATTATTAACCCCTAATCTGCAGACCGGAGCTCACCGCTATTCTAATAAATGTATTAACCCCTAAAGCTAAGTCTAACCCTAACACTAACACCCCCCCTAAATTAAATATAATTTACATCTAACAAAATTAATTAACTCTTATTAAATAAATTATTCCTATTTAAAGCTAAATACTTACCTGTAAAATAAATCCTAATATAGCTACAATATAAATTATAATTACATTGTAGCTATTTTAGGATTAATATTTATTTTACAGGCAACTTTGTAATTATTTTAACCAGGAACAATAGCTATTAAATAGTTAAGAACTATTTAATAGTTACCTAGTTAAAATAATTACAAAATTACCTGTCAAATAAATCCTAACCTAAGTTACAATTAAACCTAACACTATACTATCATTAAATTAATTAAATTAAATACCTACAATTACCTACAATTAAACCTAACACTACACTATCAATAAATTAATTAAATACAATACCTACAATTACCTACAATTAAACCTAACACTACACTATCAATACATTAATTAAATACAAAACCTACAAATAACTACAATGAAATAAACTAACTAAAGTACAAAAAATAAAAAAGAACTAAGTTACAAAAAATAAAAAAATATCTACAAACATAAGAAAAATATTACAACAATTTTAAACTAATTACACCTACTCTAAGCCCCCTAATAAAACAACAAAGTCCCCCAAAATAAAAAATGCCCTACCCTATTCTAAATTACTAAAGTTAAAAGCTCTTTTACCTTACCAGCCCTGAACAGGGCCCTTTGCGGGGCATGCCCCAAGAAGTTCAGCTCTTTTGCCTGTAAAAAAAAACATACAATACCCCCCCCCAACATTACAACCCACCACCCACATACCCCTAATCTAACCCAAACCCCCCCTTAAATAAACCTAACACTAAGCCCCTGAAGATCTTCCTACCTTGTCTTCACCATACCAGGTTCACCGATCGGTCCTGAAGAGCTCCTCCGATGTCCTGATCCAAGCCCAAGCGGGGGGCTGAAGATGTCCATGATCCGGTAGAAGTCTTCATCCAAGCGGAGCAGAAGAGGTCTTCCATCCGATTGAAGTCTTCATCCAGGCGGCATCTTCTATCGACATCCATCTGGAACGGAGCAGCAGCATTCTGAAGACCTCCGACGCGGAACATCCATCCTGGCCGACGACTGAATGACGAATGACGGTTCCTTTAAATGACGTCATCCAAGATGGCGTCCCTCGAATTCCGAATGGCTGATAGGATTCTATCAGCCAATCGGAATTAAGGTAGGAATATTCTGATTGGCTGATGGAATCAGCCAATCAGATTTAGCTCGCATTCTATTGGCTGATCGGAACAGCCAATAGAATGCGAGCTCAATCTGATTGGCTGATTGGATCAGCCAATCGGATTGAACTTGATTCTGATTGGCTGATTCCATTAGCCAATCAGAATATTCCTACCTTAATTCCGATTGGCTGATAGAATCCTATCAGCCAATCGGAATTCGAGGGACGCCATCTTGGATGACGTCATTTAAAGGAACCGTCATTCGTCGTTCAGTCGTCGGCCAGGATGGATGTTCCGCGTCGGAGGTCTTCAGGATGCTGCTGCTCCGTTCCAGATGGATGTCGATAGAAGATGCCGCCTGGATGAAGACTTCAATCGGATGGAAGACCTCTTCTGCCCTGCTTGGATGAAGACTTCTACCGGATCATGGACATCTTCAGCCCCCCGCTTGGGCTTGGATCAGGACATCGGAGGAGCTCTTCAGGACCGATTGGTGAACCTGGTATGGTGAAGACAAGGTAGGAAGATCTTCAGGGGCTTAGTGTTAGGTTTATTTAAGGGGGGGTTTGGGTTAGATTAGGGGTATGTGGGTGGTGGGTTGTAATGTTGGGGGGGGTATTGTATGTTTTTTTTACAGGCAAAAGAGCTGAACTTCTTGGGGCATGCCCCGCAAAGGGCCCTGTTCAGGGCTGGTAAGGTAAAAGAGCTTTTAACTTTAGTAATTTAGAATAGGGTAGGGCATTTTTTATTTTGGGGGGCTTTGTTGTTTTATTAGGGGGCTTAGAGTAGGTGTAATTAGTTTAATATTGTTGTAATATTTTTCTTATGTTTGTAGATATTTTTTTATTTTTTGTAACTTAGTTCTTTTTTATTTTTTGTACTTTAGTTAGTTTATTTCATTGTAGTTATTTGTAGGTTTTGTATTTAATTAATGTATTGATAGTGTAGTGTTAGGTTTAATTGTAGGTAATTGTAGGTATTTTATTTAATTAATTTAATGATAGTATAGTGTTAGGTTTAATTGTAACTTAGGTTAGGATTTATTTGACAGGTAATTTTGTAATTATTTTAACTAGGTAACTATTAAATAGTTCTTAACTATTTAATAGCTATTGTACCTGGTTAAAATAATTACAAAGTTGCCTGTATAATAAATATTAATCCTAAAATAGCTACAATGTAATTATAATTTATATTGTAGCTATATTAGGATTTTTTTTACAGGTAAGTATTTAGCTTTAAATAGGAATAATTTATTTAATAAGAGTTAATTAATTTTGTTAGATGTAAATTATATTTAACTTAGGGGGGTGTTAGGGTTAGACTTAGCTTTAGGGGTTAATACATTTATTAGAATAGCGGTGAGCTCCGGTCGGCAGATTAGGAGTTAATAATTGAAGTTAGGTGTCGGCGATGTTAGGGAGGGCAGATTAGGGGTTAATACTATTTATTATAGGGTTAGTGAGGCGGATTAGGGGTTAATAACTTTATTATAGTAGCGCTCAGGTCCGCTCGGCAGATTAGGGGTTAATAAGTGTAGGCAGGTGGAGGCGACGTTGTGGGGGGCAGATTAGGGGTTAATAAATATAATATATGGGTCGGCGATGTTAGGGCAGCAGATTAGGGGTACATAGGGATAATGTAAGTAGCGACGGTGTCCGGAGCGGTAGATTAGGGGTTAATAATAATATGCAGGAGTCAGCGATAGCGGGGGCGGCAGAATAGGGGTTAATAAGTGTAAGGTTAGGGGTGTTTAGACTCGGGGTACATGTTAGGGTGTTAGGTGCAGACGTAGGAAGTTTTTACGCATAGCAAACAATGGGGCTGGGTTAGAAGCTGAAAGCGGCTTTTTTGCAGGTGTTAGGTTTTTTTTCAGCTCAAACAGCCCCATTGTTTCCTATGGGGGAATCGTGCACGAGCACGTTTTTGAGGCTGGCCGATTGCGTAAGCAACTCTGGTATCGAGAGTTGAAGCTGCGTTAAATATGCTCTACGCTCCTTTTTTGGAGCCTAACGCAGCCTTTATGTGGACTCTCAATACCAGAGTTATTTTTATGGTGCGGCCAGAAAAAAGCAGGCGTTAGCTACGCGGGTCCTTACCGACAAAACTCTAAATCTAGCCGAATGTCTCTTATAGCGAGTTTCCCACTTCAGAATGTGGTAGCATATATTACTATTGCAAACATATTATTCTCAAGATCGTAAGTGAACTGTTCCACAGGTAATTGACACTTTTGAATCTATTTATCAAAGTGTCGACTTTTTTGCATTCAACGGCACCAATACGCTCGCCTAAGATCGCCTAACATCGCTATCGCGGACCTGAATACGCTCTCCAAAGTTACCAAAAAAGCTGTCAAAAAGCCGCGCACCAAGTATGGGGCGATGAGCAGCGGACTGTTGTTAACTAGCAGTACAATAGTTTAACTAGGTACAATAGTTATTAAATAGTTATTAACTATTTAATAACTACCTAGTTAAAATAAAGACAAATTAACCTGTAAAATAAAACCTAATCTAAGTTACAATTACACCTAACACTACACTATAATTAAATTAATTCCCTAAACTAAATACAATTAAATACAATTAAATTATTTTTATCTAAAGTACGAAAAAAACCCCACTTAATTACAGAAAATAATAAAATAATTACAAGTTTTTAAAACTAATTACACCTAATCTAATCCCCCTAATTAAATAAAAAAGCTTCCCAAAATAATAAAAAGCCCTACCCTACACTAAATTACAAATAGCCCTTTAAAGCACCTTTTGCGGGGCATTGCCCCAAAGTAATCAGCTCTTTTACCTGTAAAAAAAAGTACAATACCCCACCAACATTAAAATCCACCACCCACACACCCAACCCTACTCTAAAACCCACCCAATACCCCCTTAATAAAACCTAACACTAACCACTTGAATATCCCCCTACCTTGAGAAGTCTTCACCCAATCGGGCAGAAGTCCTCAACGAAGCCGGACAAAGTGGTCCTCCAGCCGGGCAGAAGTCTTCATCCAAGCCAGGAAGAAGAGGTCCTCCAGATGGGCAGAAGTCTTCATCCAGGCGGCATCTTCTATCTTCATCCATCCGGCGCGGAGCATCAAACAACGTCCAACTGAAGAATGAAGGTTCCTTTAAATGACGTCATCCAAGATGGCGTCCTTTGAATTCTGATTGGCTGAATTCTATCAGCCAATCGGAATTAAGATAGGAAAAATCCTATTGGCTGATGCAATCAGCCAATAGGATTGAAGTTCAATCCTATTGGCTGATGTGATCAGCCAAAAGGATTGAGCTTGCATTCTATTGGCTGTTCCAATCAGAATTCTATCAGCCAATCGGAATTCAAGGCACGCCATCTTGGATGACGTCATTTAAAGGAACCTTCTTTCGTCAGTTGGATGTCATTTGAAGAGGATGCTCCGCGTCGGATGTCTTGAAGATGGAGCCACTCCGCGCCAGATGGATGAAGATAGAAGATGCCGCCTGGATGAAGACTTCTGCCTGTCTGGAGGACCTCTTCTTCCCAGCTTGGATGAAGACTTCTGTCCGTCTGGAGGACCACTTCGCCCGGCTTCGTTGAGGACTTTGGGCTGGTTGGGTGAAGATTTTGCAAGGTAGGGTGATCTTCAAGGGGTTAGTGTTAGGTTTTATTAAGAGGGTATTGGGTGGGTTTTAGAGTAGGGTTGGGTGTGTGGGTGGTGGGTTTTAATTTTGGGGGGGCTATTGTACTTTTTTTTACAGGTAAAAGAGCTGATTACTTTGGGGCAATGCCCCACAAAATGCCCTTTTAAGGTCTATTTGTAATTTAGTATAGGGTAGGGCTTTTTATTATTTGGGGGACTTTTTTATTTTATTAGGGGGATTAGATTAGGTGTAATTAGTTTTAAAAAAGTAGTAGATGGTATTCGTATATAAATATATCAACATAAATATTGTATTGTTCGTAGAATAATATATCACAAGCAGGTTTAACTGAGTGGAAACGGTTGTAATAACTGGCATGAATAACAAAAGCAGCTTGCAATTTAACGGTTGCAGTAACTGAAGCTCGAATTGAGTTACTTAATTAATAATTACTTAATTGAGTTACTATTAAGTTACTATTAATAATTATTAATTGATTTACTTAATTAATAATTCAAGCTTCAGTTACTGCAACCGTTAAATTGCAAGCTGCTTTTGTTATTCATGCCAGTTATTACAACCGCTTTCACTCAGTTAAACCTGCTTGTGATATATTATTCTATGAACAATACAATATTTACGTTGATATATTTATATACGAATACCATCTACTACTTTTACGCTCAAGAAAACCCACACTGGAAGCAAAACATATTATTATAACTTAAGTTATTGCAAGTCCTATATTGCAGGCTGGTTTCTAACAATGACAGTTACTAGCTATATGCAATTGTATCACAGTTAGTTCTATCCAAACTTGTACTGTATATATATTTTGTAGTATTAATCTAATTAAGTCGCTTTTATTTCATATATCATAATATACACACTGTCATTTGGACACAGCATACAATAGCATTGAGACCATGATAGGCTCTAGTCTGCCCTTATAGGGAGTATAACCTGGCTCTACACTGTCTTTCATAACTTTGAGTTTGATAGATAGATCACGCCTGGGTTTTACCAATAACTGTGCATATGTTACTTCTAACATCGACTTATCCAGCTCTGTTACAATTTAAGCTATTAATGTGCCATTGATGGATTCAACTATATACCCATAATAAAGTTATACATGATCCATCCCAACAGCCTTATTCAGCTTTAATAAGTAATATTTGTTACTTTACTCTCAATAGGCTCCTAAGTGTGATTTTAACGTGTGTTTTTCCTATTTTATTTTGTGCTTTTAATAAAAGTTATATTTTAACCTTTTATAAGTTGTTACTTATCTTTCAAGATTCCATATTATTTTGTCTAAGTGCCTGACACTCTATATAGTGTCCCTTTTTGGACAATGTTATTCATATTAACCCCTTGAGTGCTATATATGTAGTCTTTCTCAAGCGGGGGCTGTTTCAGCCTCTCTTGTTATTTCAAATTCAGAGTTTTTACTACATAGCACCACACCATCCTATTATCATATGCAGTGACTTAGTTTACTAATTACACAAAGGAATACAGGGGTATAACATATTATGCCAGTAGTGCCATTAGATTTATCTTTGTTTTCAAATTGACACTTTGTATCAGCAGTTTTAGTTTACCTGCATGAGCTATGCTCCTAGCTCTTGTTTCTTACCGCAGTTTTTCAAGCGTGTGTTTGGCGTGTTGTGTGGCTCCTCTGTGGCGATCACGTGACTTTACCTTTAACCTCTTAAGGACACAGCTCTGATCCACTATGTAGCAGTTCTGGTTAAGGGCTGGATTAGATACAAAAGAACTTTTCCAAAAGTAATAGCAACCTTAAAAGATTGCAACAAAAAGTCTCCTTGCACTTAGTGCTGATAGCACGCAAGTAGTGTTGGATAAAGCATATACAGTATTATAACCTGGGTTATTTTTAAATGTCCGACGATGTTCCAAAGATTAGACACTGGATCAGAAGTTATCCGTAGATTTGTGCCTGTGTGTTAGCAGTTAGGAATGTTCAGCATGTATACCATCAACATGTTTCACCCTATGATGAGCTTTATCAAGACAGATTACAGGCATGAATGGGCACCCTTTTAAAGGTCCCCGATTAACCCTATTGGCTCGGACATTAATGGAAATTGAGTAAGGTGGTATGCTTCCGGTTTCTTTAGACCATTTAAGGTGGTATGTTTTATAATAGACATTCAGGTTATTCATTAGTAATAGTTATATAGTTATATCCACTTGCATATTATAGACTGGAATCACATTTTATATCATAATATTTTACAATATATTCTCATAACTTTAACTTAGTAGGGCTAGGAAGAGAAAATTATAATGATACAAATTTTATATTAATTATATTATTATTTTAATATTTTTCTCAGTATTTGAGCATATCTAGATATCCAGATGTTCACATTCTTATCTTCTAAAAAATGATATTAGAATATGGTCTTATGTATAAAAAATAAAGACAATTTTCATATGGTTAAGTATTGTGTTCCCTTTAAAATTATTTTGATAAATTAGTTATTAAGTTTATTCCACACTTGACCATATTTACATATCCAGAGTTGTTTTTTTTTTTTTTTTTGTTACTAGATCTATTGATCTTACACTCGTCTACAATCAACTTTAGTGCTGTGATCTTATATTTTATTCAAAGAGAAATGGTGATAAATCAAGTTCAGAATTTAAACCTCTAGGATACAGTATGTCAAATCTATAAATAAGTTCGGCTTCCTTAATAAGCAGATTTTTCTCGATGTCTCCCCCTTTCCAACTTTCTTTAATCTTAGATATTCCCCAGTATTTTAGGTCATTACTTCTCCCTTTGTGTACATCTTGAAAGTGTTTATATAAATGTGTTTTATCTATGTTGTTATCTATACAACATAAGTGTTCCCTAATTCTATCCCTTAATATCCTTTTCGTTTCACCTATATATATCAAATTACATGTGCATTGTAATGCATAAATAATGTTTTTATGTGTACATCTAATCTTTAATATTAAATTCTTCATTAGTGTTGGTGATAGTGATACTCTTATTTTTTGTACTATGGTGACATGCTCTGCATGTATAACATGGGTAAAAACCTGTGACTTTATTACCTTTTAGATCTAAATCTTTTTGTGATTTTTTTATTTTTGTTTTGTCTAAAATCGCTAGGGGTTAGAATGGATTTTAAATTTTGTGCTCTTCTTAATACAAATTTTGGTTTTGGGGATAGTAGATCTCCTAAGAGTAGGTCTGTTTTAAGTAAATGACAGTGTTTTCTAACTATTTTCTTAATGATCCCATGATCTGCACTATAGTCTGTTATAAATGGAGTATTGATTTCTTTGGTTTTCTCATTGTCTATAGGGACTTGCTCTTTATCTTTGTATTCAATTAGTTTTTTTCTGTCAATTGACTTTGTTTTCAAGACTACTTTATTTATTACATCTTCTCTATAGCCCCTATAGCTAAACTTTTCTATAAGAGTAATGGCTTGATCTTCAAAATCCTCTATCCTTGAGCAATTTGTTCTTATTCTTATACATTGTCTCAAAGGTATGTTCTCTTTCCATCTGCTAAGATGGCAACTTTCTGCATGGATATAATTTTTGGAATCAACAGCCTTAAAGTGAGTTTTTGTCTCTATCTTGTTATCTAATATCATTAGATCTAAATCTAGGAATGGTATCATTGATCTACTATAATTGTAAGTGAAGATCAGTCCTTTGTTGTTATTATTCATATCATTAAATAGCTGTACTAATTGTGTCTCAGGACCTTTCCAAATCAATAAAAGGCCATCAATGTACCTTTTGTAGAGTACGATATTTGCACCATAGCCATTGCCAGAGAAGAAATATTCTTCCCAATCTCCCATAAAGAGATCGGCATAGCTTGGTGCAAACTTCATACCCATGGCTGTTCCTTCTATTTGAAGGAAATATTTCCCTTCAAATGAAAAATAATTATGGTTAAAAATCTACCAGTGGGGTTTAGATCCAGTTTTTTATATGTTTTTTTATTATAGAGTAATCTATGGGCTATAAGATATTGTTTTGTAGCCATGACAACAATCCCCCCCCCTTGTCTGCTGGTTTGATGGTCACATTTTCATTTATCTGTAGATCTGTGATTATCTTTCTATCCCTTTTGTTAATATTGATTTTTTTATATATTTAGAGGGGCAACTCTTCTTTATATCTTGTAACACAAATTTTTCAAAAGATTCTATATTGCTTCCTTTTGCAAAAGTTGGGTTAAAACTAGACTTTGGTTTGAGATCTGTGTGTTGAAAGTGCTTTTCTTGGGTATTGTTTGTATTCATGTTTGCCACAATCTGTCTCTCCAATGGTTGTTTAATAAAAAATCTCTTTATTGCTAAATGTCTTACAAATTTGCATTTGCATGTATATATGTGTATGAAATGTATTCATCCTTATAGTGGGTGCAAAGGAGAGTCCTAACGATAGAACTCATTTACTGATCCTTTTCCTCTCTTTCCTCTTGTGCTCTTTTTCTTTTTTGCATAGGTTTTCTTTCTTCCTCCCACTCTTTCCTTAAAAGATCCCTGGAGGTGCCTTCCCTTAGAGGGCTTTACTCTAAAAAAAACCTTCTCTTCATTTGTTAGAGCTTCTGATTATCATATTCATTAAGTGGTTCAAATCTATTTCTCATTGGGATATAGTTGAAGTTTTTTTTCTGGTGTGCCCATCTGTTTCTCTGTCTATTCTGAAATTGTCTCTCATTTTGTGCCCTCCAATCTTGTTGATATTTACCATAATTTCTTTCATATTGATATTGTCCATAATCTTTATCATAACTATGACCTTGATAATTTCTATTTGTATAGCTGGGATGATCTGATCCTGAAAACTTATGTCTTGGATAATAGTCCCTATTATAATTATTCCTATAGTTACCGTTATAGTTGTTGTTTCTATAACTGTTATTGTGGTAGCCATTCTTATTATAGCTGTTATGATAACCATTGTTGTGCTCTTGCTGTGTGTTTCTATCCCTATTTTCCCAAGTTATATTATGGTTTCTTCTTTGATGTTTTACCTCTATCCATGAGTCTTGCCTCACCCTCTGGTTTTGTCTAATTGGGATATTACTTCGAATATTTCTATCCTCTATTGATCTTGATGGATTTTCTATTTGGATCTCATTATTTTCACTATCAGTAATATCTCTTTCCATTTTTCTCCATTTGGTACGTAATAAATCTTTATTCATTATATCTAGCCTTTCTATCATGACTTTTTGCCTTTCTCTATATTTTGTTTCTAACTTCCTATCTTTCAATTTTTCATTTAATTCTGATAAGTCTGATTCAATTTATGTTAGCGTTTCTTTTCTTGAACGTTTTAGTATCTCAATTAGATCATTAGAGGCTTTTTTTAGGACTTCCTCCCATTCTTTTTCTAAGATGTTACTTAAGGGGAAAGTACATTTTTTACTTATCTGTAGTCCTCTTGGG
This sequence comes from Bombina bombina, assembly GCF_027579735.1. Classification (NCBI taxonomy): domain Eukaryota; kingdom Metazoa; phylum Chordata; class Amphibia; order Anura; family Bombinatoridae; genus Bombina; species Bombina bombina. The sequence goes on along the minus strand of NC_069504.1, from coordinate 192,322,257 downwards.
ATAATTCCCTTACTAGTATATCTATTAAGAAATACTAACTCCATTTTTGTTTCAATTCTTTTGTTAGTGTCTTTTCTAATTCTTTCATAGTTTCATTTAAATGATCTATTGTGGATTTATGCCCCTCATTGGTTTTTAAATCTTCTTTTAATTCATTAATAATTTTGTCCCTAAAGTCAAAAATGTCCTCCATATTATGGAGATGGTTTGCAGCAGTTACTTGAGAGGAAAAAAATATGTATAGAAAAATATATAAGTGAGTAAGTACTGCACTGGCCAAAAAATATATAGATATCAAACCCTTCTAAAAACACACCTTCCTCCGAAATGTGTTATATAATTAGAGAACAAATTGAATTTAGTATTTAGAGGGCACTAGAAGAAGTTAAAGATATCTAAATATGTGACCTTAAATAGGTGTTAAAGAGGATTAGCCTTAATTAGACTGGGATTGTCTGTATGTGTGTTTATATAGACTAAACAACAAATTCAATACCTAAAGATTATTAAATTAGTGACTATAGATTGGTGTGAATATAGATTAATCTTAATTATACTGGATAAGCACAGGCCGGGCCATGGGTATATGAAGCAGCTTTCAGGGATAGGGGAAAGCTAGTGGAGCTTAGCGGTTAGCTAGTCACAGGGTAGGGGCTGCAGGGCCCATAAGTATTGGGGAAGTAGGTAGGAAACAAAATGAAAAGGTTTTGGTGGCCTGGGAATGAAGGCCTCAGGGGTAGGGAATCCACGTGGAGAATAGTGAAGGTTTGGCAGGGGGTAGATAATAAAAAAAAAGGGATAAAATAAAAAGATGGTAGAGACAGGTGTAGGGGCAAGAAGTGCTGTAGTATTGCAGCACAGTTATAGGGTTTACAAAAAAAAAGATAGCTCGAGGGTTACTTGGGGAGAGGGTAAGCGACAGGAAGGGGGCTGTTAGTTCAGGGAGGCAATAGTCTTAGGGGGAGATGGGGTGGAGTTGGTAGGGGTGGAATCATGGTTAGGGGATTTTGTGGCACAGGTGAGGAACCCCTCTCTCCCCCTTTCCCCCCCTCCTCCTTCCCTCCCTCTGACCATCCCGGGTGGTTTTGTGTGGTTCAGTGCTAATTGGTGTTGTTGTTTTTTGCCTGCCCTCTGCCCCTCTCTCCTTCACAGCAGAACCCATGGACGTGGACAGGAGGGGTGACGGTGGGCCTGCGATGCAGGGGACACCTCAGAGGGAGCCTGACTTTAATGATATGAATATGGACACAATCTTTCTGGGGGACATGTATAATGAGTTTGACAAGGAACCTCACAGGAATGTGGAGGAGTCTGGATCAGTGGCGGCGTACCAGGTAGGTGACATGAGAGTGTTGGTCCAACTGTTGCAAATTATGTCACCTGGTGCCGCCGGGGGGGAAAACAGTAGGGGGGGTTGGTCTGGAAGGGGTGACAGGACAAAGGACCATAGACAGCGGGAGCAGGTCAAACACGGGGTGGTCTGGTGGGACCAGCCTTGAAAGTATGTTGTCTTCCCAGGCAGGAGCAGGGCACAGCTGCAGGCATGGCAGCAGAGAGGCAGCGGATTGGGAGCGGACAGACGGCGGGGCAGGTCTCGTTCCACGGTGGACGACAGAAGGCAGAGGGTGTCGCATGTCTCCCCAACTTGGGGCAGGTTGGATAGATCACCCAGGGGAGGTAGCAACTGGGACAGAGAGAGGACGAGGACCAGAGCACACTCCACAGGGAGGCAGGGGTACAAAGCCGGGAGAGTGGACAGGTGATCGGCATAGAGGACCAGGAGGTCAGAGGCAGCAGGAAGTTGGAATCAAGAGGGCAGCGGCTCAGGACAGGTCACAGCACATAATAACACAGGTGAGATGTCAAGGTTGTCAGCAGGAACATCTGTTACTACTAATGCTAATGTGGGGAATGTGAATGAAGGGGTATCAGTGTTGTTGAAAGGTGTGAGGGATTTGGTGGCGCAGGTGGAGAAACAGTGCGGGGGTGGTGTGGGAGTAGCCAGGGCTTGGGGCCAACAGGTGGGGACCCAGGGGGCTACAGGGGGGTGGTGCGACTGCTGCAGGAGGATCTATCAAATGGAGCAGAAGTCACTCTGAGTAGGCCATGTCTCTGCACGATTGGGCCTTTGGGCATACATTTGGCCCAGGACATCAAAGAAAAGATTTGCAAGTGTGAGTTTTTGGAGCTCTTTCCTCTGCTACCATTAGAGCAGTTTGTGAAGATCAAGGAGGAGACAAAGGGGGAGCAAGGCAAAAGTGAGGAAGAATAGCACAAGAAGAGATACAACAAGACCTTTGGGAATTGGTCTAGGGCATTTTGTATCTTAGCAAGTGTGATGGCAGAGTAGTTCCCTGAGCAGGGCTCTCCATTGTTTTGTTACTTTGATGAAATATCTGCGGCGTATCGGACCTACAGTGGGATGGCATGGTGGCGATACGATGAGCAGTTTCACCAAGGGATAGCTGTGAGGCCAGATATGAAGTGGGATGATTGTGATATGGGGGGCAGTCCTTTCGACTCGACAGCAGCGGTGGCTATCAGAAAGGGTTTGTGCTTCCAGTTCAATGATGGGCTGTGCAGATTTGGATGATTGTGTAAGTATAGGCACGAATGTTCGGGATGCGGAGTATCCCAAGTGTTTGCATGTGGTGGTGCTGTGGCTAAGACAGTATGCTAAGGGAAGGAGGGGGAGGATGGACGCGGAGCTGCTGCTGATGGGTTTCAGTTCAGGTTTCTGGATTTTATTTGTAGAATGCTGGGGATTTAGGGCAAATGGGAACCTAAAATCGGCCAGGTCATTCCCGGAGGTAGACCAGAGTAAATTAGGGAAAGAAGTTGCATTGGGCAGGATGGCGGGCCCATTCAAGGATATGCCCTTGGATAATTTGAGGGTCTCGCCCCTGGGAGTGGTTCCTAAGATGGTTCATAGACAGTTTTGAATGATTCACCATCTGTCCTACCCAAAAGGGGCTTCTGTGAATGATGGGATTGACCCTGAGGTGGCAGCAGTGTATATGCATCCTTTGATAGAACTGTTGATCTGGTGAGGGCAGTGGGCGTGGGGCCAAGATGGCAAAGGTAGACGTGGAGGCAGCTTTTAGGCTTTTACCGGTGCACCCTATGTGTCATCTCCTGCTGGGGTGCTTTTTTGATGAGTCTTATTTTGTGGATTTGTGTTTGCCGATGGGTTGTTTCATTTCATGTTCTTATTTTGAAACGTTCAGTTGTTTCGTGGACTGGGTGGTTCGGCAGACAGTGGGGATGGATTCACTGGTTCACTATTTGGATGATTTCCTGTTTGTGGGCCCGGATGGGTCGACAGATTGTGAACAGCTAATGAAGGCCTTCATGCAGGTGGCGGACCACTTTGGGATTCCAGTGGTGGCCGAAAAGACTGAGGGGCCTTCTACATGTTTGAGTTTTTTGGGCATTCAAATTGATACGCTGGAGTGTAGTTTGTCAGAGGTTAAGGTGGTGGACTTGTTGGCCACAATTTAAGGGGCCCTGGGGAAACAGAAGCTGAAGTTGAAAGAATTGCAGTCCCTAATTGGGAAGTTTAACTTTGTGTGTAAAATTATTCCTGTAGGAAGGATTTTCACAAGAAAACTGTCTTTGGCGATGGCAGGGGCAAAGAAACCGTCACACAGAATCCACCTAAAGAAAGAGCTTAAGAAAGACTTGGTGGTGTGGAAGCAATTTCTGGAAGAGTTTAATGGGAGGGCCTTGGTGCAGGAAGTGGCGATGGTGGAGTCTGATCTCCACTTGTTTACGGATGCGGCAGGTGCGATTGGTTTTGGGGCCTATTTACAGGGCAGGTGGTGTGTGGCAATGGCCAAAGTTGTGGCAAAAGGAAAGGTTGACAAAAAAGTGGTGTATTTGGAGTTGTTGTTTCCCTTGGTAGTGGCATTTAGGGTTGCCAGATGTCCGTTATTAGACCGGACTGTCCGGTATTTCAGGCTACTGCCTGGTAATTTTATTTTAAAAAAAACGGACATAGCCTTTGGTAGTTTTCTTTACAATTTTTTAATGACCTGGCTGCTAGCTGCTTTAGTAACTACTTTACCCAACAACAAGCCCAGTGTTTAGCCCGTGTGTCACGTCACTCACAATCAACTCAGGCTCTGCTCAGCTGTCTGATCGGATCATCATCTTTCTGATCCTGACAGACAGTGTGCGGAGCCAGAGTTGCAGTTGGACCCTCTCTGAGCTGCCTGCCTGTAAGTGTAACTGCAGAGTTTTGCTGGCTGCCTGTGGGCCGGACCGACGTCATCACGTGATCGTGACGTCACGTCAGAGAAGACCCGCCAGCAAAAGTCAGAGTCTGAGTCAGTGACTGAGTACAGTCCAGAGAGGTTTTCTCTGACTGAGCCTGGGAGGCACCCAGCAATAAATTAAATAGTGCGTGCTGCCCACTGCTGCCCAGCCAAGGGAAATTGGGAAGAAATAAGAATAGACTTTCTTTGTAAAATTGTGTAGTGGCTCTGGCTGTTATTTTAATTTAACAGTGTGTGTGCCACTCTGAAAGTCGTAAATAATCACTATAAATCCATTGAAGCAGCAGCCAGCCAGGGAGGGACTGAGAGAGACTCAGACAGTGAGACAGTTAGCTGACAGTGACAGCCTGTCACATTAATAAAACAATGAGGTATGTCCCTCTCAGTCTTTTTTTAATAATTGCTATTCTATCACCACCACCCAGACACACACACACACACACACACACATATATATATATATATATATATATATACACAAACAGATACATATACAATTTATATAAGTATATTTAATTTTATATGTATAATCTATATTGTGTACATATATATATATATATATATATATATATATATATATATATATATACGTACATACAAGACCCTACCATGCTTCAACCCCCCCTCATCATTTTTGCTGTCCAGTATTTTTTTGAAAGACAGCTGGCAACCCTAGTGGCATTGGAAGTATGGCCGCATCTTTTGGCAGATAAGAAGGTTACCCTCAGATATGATAACATGGGGGTGGTTTCGGCTGTTAACCGCCTGACTGCCTCATTTTTGCCAGTGGTTCATTTGTTGCATTTATTTGTGTTGAAATGTTTACAATGCAATATGATGTTTCAAGCAGTACATGTGCCTGGTAAGGAGAACAATGTTGCTGACGCTCTTTCCCATTTGCAGTGGGATCGTTTTCGGGACCTGGTTCTGGAGGTGGAGGAGTACGGGGAGCAGTGCCCAGAGTCATTGTGGAGGAGAGCATTCGCAACAGGTTGAACTTGGTGAGGGGAGCTGTAGCTCCAGGGACTTGGAGATCGTACATGCAGGTATGGACTTTGTGGTTTAGATTCTTGCAGGGGCGTGATGTGGTGCACTCTTCTGAAGACAGAGCTAGGGCAGTCCAAGACTGGATGTTGGAATGGTGGAGAACGGGGGTATCAATATCCATGGTCAAGAGAAGGTTAGCGGCATTGGCCTTTTTATTCCAAATGATCGGGTGGGAGGATGTATCCAATAAATTTGTGGTCAGGTTGGCAGCAAGGAGTTTGTGTAAAGGGAAGGTGGTGCTGGACGGCAGAAGACCGGTGGCCTATTCAGTTTTGCTGCGCATAATTGAGAAATTGCAGGGGTTCTGTTCATCGTATTTCGAGTACAATCTGTTTAGGTTGGCCTTTGTGATGGCCTTTTTTGGGGCCTTTAGAATATCGGAGCTGGTGGGTATGAATAAAAGGGACAAAGCAGGGATCCAGATGGCGGATGTGACACTGGGGGACGGTGTGTTACAAACATGGTTGAGGAGGTCCAAGATGGACCAGATGGGGAGAGGTTGTCAGATATCACTGAGGGCCATGGAGGGAGTTTGTTACCCAGTACAAAGTTTCTAGGACTATGTGGGAGCTAGGCCCCAGATAATGGGCCCTCTCTTTATTCACATGGATGGGACATCGAAGTCCCGTTTCCAATTTCAGGCAGTCTTTAACAAATGTGTGAGTTTGTTAGGTTTGGAGCCAAGAGAATTTGGGACACACTCGTTCAGGATAGGGATATCTACGGATGCTCAAGCCTTAGGTGTAGAGGTTGCAGAGATTAAGAAGATTGGGAGTTGGGTATCTAACAGTTATTTGTCTTATTTTAGGCCAGCCTTAGTCTAGTATTTGATATGGTTGTTGTTTTGTTTACGCAGGTCCGGTTAATTGTTGGTTGATGGGCCATTTGTACATTTACTGGGCGATGAAGCCAGCGGCGGTTAAAGAGCAAGGGGTGCAACTGGGGTGGCCGCCTGAAGAGGTCTGCATTCGATGGCTAGATTTCAGAGGCATGACATATGTTCAATTTTAACAATTTTATCATTAAAGAGGGGGTTACAAAGGCCTTGGGGTTGGTTGGCGGGGCACGGCGGTAATGCCTTTGTCTGTGGCAGAGTGCTTGCCTGGTGGGATAGCAGTTATGGGTACCTCCTGGAATGTCCGGAGAGAATGTGATGGGAATGTGGTGGATAATGGAGTGATGTGACTGCTATGAGCGATCTCTGTGTTTTGGGTTTGATTATTTATCATTTGTTAGATGTGTTTAAGTTAATAAAAGCTGCTGCCTTTGTACCCCAATTTTGGTGTTGCGTTTCATTTTAGATAAGTTCCTAGTGGAAGGGTCAATTGTTATATTTAGTCAGAGAGCTGCAAAATGTTGAATATCAAATTATATACAAAAAAAAATCATATAATTGTGTATTTATTAAAATCTTGGTTATGTAAAAGTATAGACTGGATTCTAGAACTTTTCACAAATTATTTGTGCCAAACATGATTTATTTAACAGTGGGTTTGCACTGTGCATGCTGTCAGGTTAGGAAATGTCCAGAAGAAGACCCAAATGCTAGGGCAAACTTAAACAACAGCCTTGCAATCCAGGACGTGACCCCATGACAACCTCCAAAAAACAATTTACTCACGATATGGAGCAGGGTTAGCCTTTGCCCAAAGTAATTCAAGATATCAGCCAGATAGACTTCTGAATAAGGAACTGGTTTCAGGAAATGTCTTCCACAGAATCAGGAGAGCAGGGATAGTCCACTTATACTCCGACAGAAGAAGGGTAAAACAGGAAACAGTTAATAATGCAGGAGTAGTTAATTTGTTATCAGGCAGTTTGAGGGTAAACACTGTGTAGACAGTCTTTGCAGAGTATGCAATAGGTAATCAGGCAGTTTGAGGGTTAACACTGTGTAGATAGTCTTTGCAGAGTATGCAACAGGTAATCAGGCAGTTTGAGGGTTAACACTGTGTAGTCAGAACTTGCAGAGTTAACAACATGTAATCAGGTAGTTTGAGGGTTAACACTGTGCAGACAGTCTTTGCAAATTATGCAACAAGTAATCAGGCAGTTTGAGGGTTAACACTGTGTAGACAGTCTTTGCAGAGTATGCAATAGGTAAACAGGCAGTTTGAGGGTTAACACTGTGTAGATAGTCTTTGCAGAGTATGCAACAGGTAATCAGGCAGTTTGAGGGTTAACACTGTGTAGTCAGAACTTGCAGAGTTAACAACATGTAATCAGGTAGTTTGAGGGTTAACACTGTGCAGACAGTCTTTGCAGAGTATGCAACAAGTAATCAGGCGGTTTGAGGGTTAACACTGTGTAGACAGTCTTTGCAGAGTATGCAATAGGTAATCAGGCAGTTTGAGGGTTAACACTGTGTAGAAAGTCTTTGCAGAGTATGCAACAGGTAATCAGGCAGTTTGAGGGTTAACACTGTGTAGTCAGAACTTGCAGAGTTAACAACATGTAATCAGGTAGTTTGAGGGTTAACACTGTGCAGACAGTCTTTGCAGAGTATGCAACAAGTAATCAGGCAGTTTGAGGGTTAACACTGTGTAGACAGTCTTTGCAGAGTATGCAATAGGTAAACAGGCAGTTTGAGGGTTAACACAGTGTAGATAGTCTTTGCAGAGTATGCAACAGGAAATCAGGCAGTTTGAGGGTTAACACTGTGTAGTCAGAACTTGCAGAGTTAACAACATGTAATCAGGTAGTTTGAGGGTTAACACTGTGCAGACAGTCTTTGCAGAGTATGCAACAAGCAATCAGGCAGTTTGAAAGTTTCACAAAACAAACAGTACTTGCATTGTTTGGAGACAGGTAATCAGGAGGTTGAAGGTTAATCAAGCATAGTAAGTCCTTGAAGAGATTGGCAACAGAAAAGCAGCAGTTAGAGAGATTCCACAGCAAATTCACCACAGAAGCCACAAAGTTAAACAAACAAATGGGCACTGGAGAAACAGGAAGCTCGGAATAAAAAGCCTGGTTGTGACATCATCAGGAAGGGGTGGCTCAGACACCTGTCAATCAAGCACACAGAGAGGACTGCAGAGCTTCCCAGCAGCCGAGCGTGACAGTGCCCCCTCCTCAAGGACCCCTCCGGGGGACCCGACCGGGCCTGGTAGGGTATTTCTTGTGAAAAGACTTGACAAGAGCTGGAGCATGAACATGAGAGGCTGGTTCCCAAGATCGTTCAGAGATAGGATAACCCTTCCAATGGACCAGGTAGTACAGCCGATTGCCCCGTAGCTTGGAATCGAGAATCTGGCTGACTTCAAACTCAGAGGTTCCCTCTACGGAAAGTGGAGGAGGTGGTTTACTCTTGGTAGAGTACCGATTGTAGATGACTGGCTTGAGTAGGGAGACATGAAACACTGGATGGATCTTGAGAGTCTTGGGTAAGGCCAGGCGGTATGCAGAAGAACAAACTCTGGAAACAATTCGAAAAGGTCCAATGTACTTAGGACCCAACTTGGTACAAGATTGTTTTAGACGTATGAATCTGGTGGATAAAAATACTCTGTCTCCAGTACGAAGTAAAGGAGCCTTGCACCTTCTGCGATCAGCATATTTCTTATGTCTTAAGGAAGAAGAGAGTAGATTTTGACAAATGAGTTGCCAGTGATTACTGAGATTTTTCACTATACGATCTGCTGCAGGGACTTCAGTAGAACTGGTAATCATAGGAAAGGATCTAGGTTCAAATCCATAAGCTGCCTTAAAGGGAGAGGTCTGTAATGAGGCGTTATAACTTGAGTTGTGCGCTAATTCCGCCAAAGGCAATAACTGAGACCAGTTGGAGTGGTGATGGTCTACATAATGTCTAAGGCCTAGATTTAGAGTTTTGTCGGTAACGACCCGCGTAGCTAACGCCGGCTTTTTTCTGGCCGCACCATAAAAATAACTCTGGTATTGAGAGTCCACAAAAAGGCTGCGTTAGGCTCCAAAAAAGGAGCGTAGAACATTTTTAACGCAGCTTCAACTCTCGATACCAGAGTTGCTTACGCAAGCGGCCAGCCTCAAAAACGTGCTCGTGCACGATTCCCCCATAGGAAACAATGGGGCTGTTTGAGCTGAAAAAAAACCTAACACCTGCAAAAAAGCCGCGTTCAGCTCCTAACGCAGCCCCATTGTTTGCTATGCGGAAACACTTCCTATGTCTGCACCTTACACTTATTAACCCCTAATCTGCCGCCCCCGCTATCGCTGACCCCTGCATATTATTTTTAACCCCTAATCTGCTGCTCCGTAAACCGCCGCTACTTACATTATCCTTATGTACCCCTAATCTGCTGCCCCTAACACCGCCGACCCCTATATTATATTTATTAACCCCTAATCTGCCCCCCTCAACGTCGCCTCCACCTGCCTACACTTATTAACCCCTAATCTGCCGAGCGGACCTGAGCGCTACTATAATAAAGTTATTAACCCCTAATCCGCATCACTAACCCTATAATAAATAGTATTAACCCCTAATCTGCCATCCCTAACATCACCGACACCTAACTTCAAACATTAACCCCTAATCTGCCGACCGGAGCTCACAGCTACTATAATAAATGTATTAACCCCTAAAGCTAAGTCTAACCCTAACACTAACACCCCCCTAAATTAAATATAATTTTAATCTAACGAAATTAATTAACTCTTATTAAATAAATTATTCCTATTTAAAGCTAAATACTTACCTGTAAAATAAATCCTAATATAGCTACAATATAAATTATAATTACATTGTAGCTATTTTAGGATTAATATTTATTTTACAGGCAACTTTGTAATTATTTTAACCAGGTACAATAGCTATTAAATAGTTAAGAACTATTTAATAGTTACCTAGTTAAAATAATAACAAAATTACCTGTAAAATAAATCCTAACCTAAGTTACAATTAAACCTAACACTATACTATCATTAAATTAATTAAATAAAATACCTACAATTACCTACAATTAAACCTAACACTACACTATCAATAAATAAATTAAATACAATTCCTACAAATAACTACAATGAAATAAACTATCTAAAGTACAAAAAATAAAAAACAATTAAGTTACAAAAAATAAAAAAATATTTACAAACATAAGAAAAATATTACAACAATTTTAAACTAATTACACCTACTCTAAGCCCCCTAATAAAATAACAAAGACCCCCAAAATAACAAAATGCCCTACCCTATTCTAAATTACTACATTTCAAAGCTCTTTTACCTTACCATTCCTGAACAGGGCCCTTTGCGGGGCATGCCCCAAGAAATTCAGCTCTTTTGCCTGTAAAAAAAAAACATACAATACCCCCCCAACATTACAACCCACCACCCACATACCCCTAATCTAACCCAAACCCCCCTTAAATAAACCTAACACTAAGCCCCTGAAGATCTTCCTACCTTGTCTTCACCCTACCAGGTTCACCGATCCGTCCTGAAGAGCTCCTCCGATGTCCTGATCCAAGCCCAAGCGGGGGGCTGAAGAGGTCCATGATCCGGCTGAAGTCTTCATCCAAGCGCGAGCTGAAGAGGTCCATGATCCGGATGAAGTCTTCATCCAAGCGGGAGCTGAAGAGGTCCATGATCTGGATGAAGTCTTCTATCAACAGCATCTTCAATCTTCTTTCTTCCGAATCCATCTTGCAGACCTCTGACGCGGAACATCCTCTTCTCCCGACGCCTACTAGCCGAATGACGGTTCCTTTAAGGGACGTCATCCAAGATGGCGTCCCTCGAATTCCGATTGGCTGATAGGATTCTATCAGCCAATCGGAATTAAGGTAGGAATATTCTGATTGGCTGATGGAATCAGCCAATCAGAATCAAGTTCAATCCGATTGGCTGATTTGATCAGCCAATCAGATTGAGCTTGCATTCTATTGGCTGTTCCGATAAGCCAATAGAATGCAAGCTCAATCTGATTGGCTGATTGGATCAGCCAATCGGATTGATCTTGATTCTGATTGGCTGATTCCATCAGCCAATCAGAAAATTCCTACCTTAATTCCGATTGGCTGATAGAATCCTATCAGCCAATCGGAATTCGAGGGATGCCATCTTGGATGACGTCCCTTAAAGGAACCGTCATTCGGCTAGTAGGCGTCGGGAGAAGAGGATGTTCCGCGTCGGAGGTCTGCAAGATGGATCCGGAAGAAAGAAGATTGAAGATGCCGTTGATAGAAGACTTCATCCGGATCATGGACCTCTTCAGCTCCCGCTTGGATGAAGACTTCATCCGGATCATGGACCTCTTCAGCTCCCGCTTGGATGAAGACTTCAGCCGGATCATGGACCTCTTCAGCCCCCCGCTTGGGCTTGGATCAGGACATCGGAAGATTTCTTCAGGACGGATCGGTGAACCTTGTAGGGTGAAGACAAGGTAGGAAGATCTTCAGGGGCTTAGTGTTAGGTTTATTTAAGGGGGGTTTGGGTTAGATTAGGGGTATGTGGGTGGTGGGTTGTAATGTTGGGGGGGGGGTATTGTATGTTTTTTTTTACAGGCAAAAGAGCTGAATTTCTTGGGGCATGCCCCGCAAAGGGCCCTGTTCAGGGCTGGTAAGGTAAAAGAGCTTTGAAATGTAGTAATTTAGAATAGGGTAGGGCATTTTGTTATTTTGGGGGTCTTTGTTATTTTATTAGGGGGCTTAGAGTAGGTGTAATTAGTTTAAAATTGTTGTAATATTTTTCTTATGTTTGTAAATATTTTTTTATTTTTTGTAACTTAGTTCTTTTTTATTTTTTGTACTTTAGATAGTTTATTTAATTGTAGTTATTTGTAGGAATTGTATTTAATTTATTTATTGATAGTGTAGTGTTAGGTTTAATTTTAGGTAATTGTAGGTATTTTATTTAATTAATTTAATGATAGTATAGTGTTAGGTTTAATTGTAACTTAGGTTAGGATTTATTTTACAGGTAATTTTGTTATTATTTTAACTAGGTAACTATTAAATAGTTCTTAACTATTTAATAGCTATTGTACCTGGTTAAAATAATTACAAAGTTGCCTGTAAAATAAATATTAATCCTAAAATAGCTACAATGTAATTATAATTTATATTGTAGCTATATTAGGATTTATTTTACAGGTAAGTATTTAGCTTTAAATAGGAATAATTTATTTAATAAGAGTTAATTAATTTCGTTAGATTAAAATTATATTTAACTTAGGGGGGTGTTAGTTTTAGGGTTAGACTTAGCTTTAGGGGTTAATACATTTATTAGAATAGCGGTGAGCTCCGGTCGGCAGATTAGGGGTTAATAATTGAAGTTAGGTGTTGGCAATGTTAGGGAGGGCAGATTAGGGGTTAATACTATTTATTATAGGGTTAGTGAGGCGGATTAGGGGTTAATAACTTTATAATAGTAGCGGTGCGGTCCGCTCGGCAGATTAGGGGTTAATAAGTGTAGGCAGGTGGAGGCGACGTTGTGGGGGGCAGATTAGGGGTTAATAAATATAATATAGGGGTCGGCGGTGTTAGGGGCAGCAGATTAGCGGTACATAGCTATAATGTAGGTGGCGGCGCTTTGCGGTCGGCAGATTAGGGGTTAATTATTGTAGGTAGCTGGCGGCGACGTTGTGGGGGGCAGATTAGGGGTTAATAAATATAATGCAGGGGTCGGCGGTGTTAGGGGCAGCAGATTAGGGGTACATAAGTATAACGTAGGTGGCGGTCGGCAGATTAGGGGTTAAAAAAATTTAATCGAGTGGCGGCGATGTGGGGGGGCCTCAGTTTAGGGGTACATAGGTAGTTTATGGGTGTTAGTGTACTTTAGAGTACAGTAGTTAAGAGCTTTATGAACCGGCGTTAGCCCAGAAAGCTCTTAACTACTGACTTTTTTCCTGCGGCTGGAGTTTTGTCGTTAGATGTCCAATGCTCACTTCAGACACGACTCTAAATACCGGAGTTTGAAAGATGTCATTGAAAAGATAGGATACGCAATTGACGTAAGGGGATCTGCGGTATGGAAAAGTCGCGGCTGAAAAGTGAGCGTTAGACCCTATTTTGAGTGACTCCAAATACCGGAGTTAGCCTAAAACCAGCGTTAGGAGCCTCTAACGCTGGTTTTCACGGCTAACGCCAAACTCCAAATCTAGGCCTAAGAAAAGATTCCAAGGCTTGATTTACACGCTCAGTCTGTCCGTTGGATTGAGGATGGTGTGCAGTAGAAAGAGATATATTGATTCCGAAGTGCTTACAAAAAGAACTCCAAAATTTGGAAACAAATTGGACTCCACGATCTGAGACTATATCAGTGGGAAAACCATGTAAACGAGATATATGTAGAACAAAGAGTTCAGAAAGTCTTTGAGCTGAAGGCAAGCCTGGAAGAGGTATGAAGTGAGCAGACTTGGAGAACCGATCCACCACTACCCAAATGGTCGTATTTCCAGCAGAAACAGGAAGATCTGTAACAAAGTCCATGAAGAAGTGAGACCAAGGGTAATGAGGAATAGGAAGAGGGTGTAATAGACCAAACGGTCGATGAGAAGATTGTTTGTTCGAAGCACAAGAACTACAAGCAGCAATATTATCCTTAACATCCCTCCTCCTAGTGGACCACCAAACATGCTGCTTCAGTTTCCACAATGTATTGGTTATTCCAGGATGACCTGCTGAAATGTTGTCATGAGCCCAACGTAGAAGCTTAAGACGTAATCCTTTGGGTACATACAGGATACCAGAAGGTAGTTTGCAAGAAGATGGTACCCGGACTTGAGCAGCATGTAAAGCCTGTACTGGAAAAGAGGATACTTGAGCCAAAACTTTGACTGGAAGTAGTATAGGTTCTGAATCCAATGGAGAAGGTTCAGAAGATTGGAACTGCCTAGAAAAAGCATCTGCCTTGGAATTTTTTGAACCAGGAACATAGGAAAGTACAAAATTAAACCTGGAGAAGAACAAGGCCCACCGAGCCTGACGAGGATTGAGACGTGTAGCTGTTTGGAGGTATAAAAGATTCTTGTGATCTGTCAGAATGAAAAAAGGTTGACTGGTACCCTCTAACCAATGCATCCATTCATCCAAAGCTAATTTTATAGCCAAAAGCTCCTTATTTCCCACATCATAATTTAACTCGGCAGGATTGAATTTTTTTCGAAAAGAACGCCACAGGATGTATCTTGCTGGTAGTTGGATCACGTTGGGAGAGAACAGCTCCAGCTGCTATAGAGGAAGCGTCAACCTCCAAAATAAACTGGAGATCAGGAATTGGATGACTGAGAAGAGGTGCAGAAGAAAATGCTGATTTTAGCGTTTCAAAAGCCTGTACTGCTGAAGAAGACCAGTTCTTACAATTTTGCCCTTTCTTAGTAAGAGAAGTGAGTGGAGACGTGATGTCAGCAAAGTTCTTTATAAACTTTCTATAGTAATTGGCAAAGCCAAGAAACCTCTGCAGGGATTTGAGAGTAGTTGGTCTGGGCCAGTCCTTGATAGCCGACAGTTTAGCAGGATCCATCTCAAAACCTGATTCAGAAATGATATACCCCAAAAAGGGGATGGAACTCTGATGAAAAGAGCATTTCTCCAATTTAGCGAACAGGGAATTGTCTCGTAACCTCTGAAATACCAGTCTTACATGATGTACATGTTCCTGTAATGTTTTCGAATAGATCAGAATGTCATCGAGGTAAATAATAACAAATTGATTTAGATAATCACTGAAGATTTCGTTAACAAAGTGCTGAAATACTGCTGGTGCATTGCACAATCCGAATGGCATTACTAGATACTCGTAGTGACCAAATCTAGTGTTAAATGCTGTCTTCCATTCATCTCCTTTACGGATTCTGACCAGATTGTAGGCCCCACGGAGATCTAACTTGGAAAAAATAGAAGCACCTTGAAGACGATCGAATAACTCAGAAATGAGCGGCAAAGGATAGCTGTTTTTGACAGTAATCTGATTCAAGGCTCGATAATCAATACAGGGACGAAGACCTCCATCTTTTTTCCCAATGAAGAAAAAACCTGATCCCACAGGTGAAGAGAAAGGACGAATAAATCCTCTGGCTAATTTGTCCTTTATGTATTCCTCGAGAGAGACATTTTCTTGACGAGAGAGGGGATATGTCCTTCCCTTAGGTAGAGGAGCCCCTGAATACAATTCAAAAGGACAGTCAAATATCCGGTGTGGAGGTAACGTCTCAGCCTCTTTTTTAGAAAACACATCACAAAAGGCATGATAGTAATTAGGCAATGATTCAGGAACTTCCACCATAGCTAGAACAGGACAAGATGGTTTAGAGGGATTTTGCAGGCAATGTTTGAAACAGGTAGTTCCCCAGGAAATAAGTTCTCCTTTAGACCATGAGAAAACTGGATCATGAAGCTGCAACCATGGTAACCCCAGAATCAATGGTATGTGGGGAGAAGAGATGACATCAAAACGAATAATTTCAGAATGAAGTATGCCCACAGTCAAAAGAAGAGGAATGGTAGAATGTTGTACGATACCAGAACCTAGAGGCTGTCCACTGACAGTAGTTACCTTAACTAACTGTTTCTTGGCTTGAAGAGGAATCCTGAGAGAGTCAGCAAAGTTTGAATCAATGAATACTCCAGCAGCTCCAGAATAGATGAGAGCTTGAGCTCGAAACTTGGTGTTTCCAAAAAAGATAGTTACAGGAACAAAAAGTTTAGAATTGAGGGAAAACATGAGATTCTGGCTTAACTCTGTCCCTCTATCAAAAGTTAAGAATTGGCTTTTACTGGCCGGATAGGACAGTGCTTCAGTAAATGTCCTTTGGTACCACAATACAGACATAACCCAAGAGTACGCCTTCTATGGCGTTCAGCTCCTGACAATTTAATAGCTCCTACTTCCATGGGTTCCACAGACTCAGGAGATTGGGAATTATTATTAGAAAGACTTGAGGTTTGAATAGGAGGACGAAAAGAAGATTTAACAAAGGATCTCCGATTCCTATCTCTTTCCTGAAGACGCTCAGAATGCCGGGCGTCAAGAGTAATACATAAATTGATAAGACCCTCCAATGAATCAGGTAGTTCCCGAAATACAAGTTCATCCTTAAGGTGTTCGCAAAGTCCTTTGCGAAAGGCTGCCCGTAAGGCTCCATGGTTCCAATCAGTTGCTGCAGCTAAAATCCTGAATTCAATAGCATATTGAGCTACCGAAAGGGATCCCTGTCTCAGATCCAACAATCCTGCCTCAGCAGCTGCAGACCTCCCAGGCTTGTCAAAAACAGAAGAAAAAATGGACACAAATAATTCCACATCCTGTAGTAACGGATCATTCTTCTCTAAAAGAGGGGACACACAGGCTAGAGCCTTACCCTTCATGAGGGAAATAATAAAGGTGATTTTGGAAGTAGAATTGGAAAAACTTGAGGATTGTTTCTGAAGTGTAAACAACACTGATTAAGGAATCCATGGCATTCTTCAGGATTACCGTCATATTTATCTGGAAGTGGGATTCGTGGTATATTCTGTCCAACAGGTTGAGGTGGATTAAAGACAGCATTGGTGCTAGTAGCAGTGGCAGCAGGAGTCGCCGTAGCATGAGATGAAGCGGAGAGGTTATGTAGCAGAGCAGTAATCTGGTCAAGCTTGGAATCCAAAGATTGCAAATGAGCAGAATGATTTCCTAGAAGTTGCCCTTGTAGAGCCACAGCCCTGGATAACTCATCAGGGTACATATTATGGCCCGTTTGTACTGTCAGGTTAGGAAATGTCCAGAAGAAGACCCAAATGCTAGGGTGAACTTAAACAACACCCTTGCACTCTGAGTTTAATCCAGGACGTGACCCCATGACAACCTCCAAAAAACAATTTACTCACGATATGGAGCAGGGTTAGCCTGTGCCCAAAGTAATTCAAGATATCAGCCAGATAGACTTCTGAATAAGGAACTGGTTTCAGGAAATGTCTTCCACAGAATCAGGAGAGCAGGGATAGTCCACTTATACTCAGACAGAAGAAGAGTAAAACAGGAAACAGTTAATAATGCAGGAGTAGGTAATTTGTTATCAGGCAGTTTGAGGGTAAACACTGTGTAGACAGTCTTTGCAGAGTATGCAATAGGTAATCAGGCAGTTTGAGGGTTAACACTGTGTAGATAGTCTTTGCAGAGTATGCAACAGGTAATCAGGCAGTTTGAGGGTTAACACTGTGTAGTCAGAACTTGCAGAGTTAACAACATGTAATCAGGTAGTTTGAAGGTTAACACTGTGCAGACAGTCTTTGCAGAGTATGCAACAAGTAATCAGGCAGTTTGAGGGTTAACACTGTGTAGACAGTCTTTGCAGAGTATGCACTAAGTAAACAGGCAGTTTGAGGGTTAACACTGTGTAGATAGTCTTTGCAGAGTATGCAACAGGTAATCAGGCAGTTTGAGGGTTAACACTGTGTAGTCAGAACTTGCAGAGTTAACAACATGTAATCAGGTAGTTTGAGGGTTAACACTGTGCAGACAGTCTTTGCAGAGTATGCAACAATTAATCAGGCAGTTTGAAAGTTTCACAAAACAAACAGTACTTGCATTGTTTGGAGACAGGTAATCAGGAGGTTGAAGGTTAATCCAGCATAGTAAGTCCTTGAAGAGATTGGCAACAGAAAAGCAGCAGTTAGAGAGATTCCACAGCGAATTCACCACAGAAGCCACAAAGTTAAACAAACAAATGGGCACTGGAGAAACAGGAAGCTCGGAATAAAAAGCCTGGTTGTGACATCATCAGGAAGGGGTGGCTCAGACACCTGTCAATCAAGCACACAGAGAGGACTGCAGAGCTTCCCAGCAGCCGAGCGTGACACATGCAAGCAGGGGCTATATAGAACAGTGGCTGTGCCATTATTATCGGACCTTTTACAGAGTATAATATTGTGTGTTCCATTGTAAATTTATGGTTAGGGATTTTATTTGTAAATATGCAACTAGAGTTTATTGATCTTCTGAAGTGATTGCATTATTAGAATGATCTCATAGTATTGTGCATGGTAGAATTTGTAAAACCAGGGCATAGAAGTTTGTTATAGGATTTTAATTATTTGTACTGTTTTGCTAGAATGTAGTATTTCTCAGTGCTGTGTTTCAGTGAATGTAAGTATATATGTTGAATTTCAGGTTGATTGTGGTTGTTAAAAGTTTGTGCCGGCTGTTAATGTTTTGTTTTGTGTAGTGGACAGTTGGTTTTAAGTGTTTTCTAAGATAATGTTATGTTTTTATTTGTGTGTGGATGGGTGCTGTATGAATTGAATATGGAATATTGAGGTGTATTTGATTTTGCCTGTTTTTAAGAATAGTATACTACTTCTTTTATGAGTTTATGGATTGTCTTTTAGTTTGCTGTCATATTGTGTTTGCGTGACACATAAGGTGCTTCACGCGAGCAACGGGGGAGTATTTATGAGTATTGATGAGTATCTTTATTTGATTTGGGTGATTCTTCTTTAAGTAAGAAAATTAACCTAAAATGTTTTTTTTAATTAACACAATATTTGTATTTGCAGGATGAGATCATGAAGCTGTATCTAGAAAGTAAAAACACTAAATTATTTTTGAGTTTTTTATATTTAGTTAAATCTGTACAGATAAAATTCCATAGTGCAATCTCCAAAAGATTGAAGATTGAATGCAAGTAAACCGTTTAAATAAAGAGATGCCTGGTGCCTAGGTGAAGGAAAGAAAAAGGAAGATAAAAGACCTTTTGTCAAGTTTGTTTTAACCACCATACTGCAGTAAAAGTTGCTGAACTATCTTTTGGATCCATTCTTTGCTTTGCAAGCTGGTACCAGCCCCAGATCTGGACTTTGGGTAATCTATGACTGTTTCCTATGATGTTTGTCTTCAGAACATAAATACTATCCTTCTCTTGACTGTGCCTTGCCTGTTGAAATTGAGGACCTGTTATGCTGTTACAGAGTCATCCACAGCTAGATTAGGGGAGTATTGTTTTAACTTGTTAACTTATATTACTTGTTTTGTATTCTCTTGTAATTGTGTTATTTTTATTGATCATATTAGTTATAAGAAGTCACATAGCTTTGTCTGCATAAAAGTATGCTTTATTTTTATTAGTACACATTATAGTTTATGTACTTAAGCAAAGTAACCCTCTTGATAAGTGTAACTCTAAACTTTGTAATATTGTAACCTATTGAATGGCCCACTGAGTATAGAGAATATGTTTGCACCTTTATAGTTTAAAGACAATGCTGCAATATCTCAGAATATTCTAAATCCTTTACCATTGTAGAACACAAAAGGTTATATCGCCCTTAATATTTGAGCAAAGAAGGGATATATGTGTCTTACGGTGGAGAAAGGTATGAGGATGGGAAGTTTATGTAGGAATTTCCCATTGTAATCATTCCTTAGTGTATAATCAAACTACTCGAAATAAAGAGAGTGAGGAGACGTCTCAGCTAGAAATTTATATCAATTATACAGAGAAATATGAGTTTTGGGAGTAGTATAATTATAATGATATTGATGGTATATTTGTTACCTACAATGGCTCTAATTGGATCTGTGTTATGAAAGCAAATGTATTTTTCCCTTAATTAACTGGTATGGTATCTGCAATTTGAGTTTTGTAATTCCAGGTGTTTGGCAATTAAAGGAATTATCTTACCATAAGGATGTGTTTACCTTTAAAAAGATTTTGTAGTTTTAATAATGTTATGACTGTATTCTTTCCTCATACAGAAAGGCAAGAGAATTTAGGTTGCATGAAATAATTATTAAATTAGTAGTGTCTATATCAGATGAGACAGCTGACTCTATTAAGATCACATTTGGAGAATTATAAACATTACATATAGTAGCTTTGCTGAATAAAGCAACACTAGGTTATTTTTACTTTTTAGTAGTTCAAAGAGAAAGTGTGAAGAAATTAATTTTAAAGAAAATCAGCCAGATTACGAGTTTTGCGGTAAGAGGGGTGCGTTGCTAACTTGCACTTTATTCTCACTGCTCACTTACATACAGCGCTGGTATTACAGGTTTTTATAAACCTGGCGTTAAAAAGGCAAGAAGTGAGCATAGAGCAAAATTGTGCCCCATAAAGCACTCCAATACCACGCTGCTTAAGTGAGCGGTGAGCTGGTTGTACGTGCTCGTGCACGATTTCCCCATAGACATCAATGGGGAGAGCCGGCTAAAAAAAAAGTCTAACACCTGCAAAAAAGCAGTGTTTAGCTCAGTAACGCATCCCCATTGATTCTTATGGGGAAACAAAATTTATGTTTACACCTAACACCCTAACATGAACCCAGAGTCTAAACACCCCTAATCTTACACTTATTAACCCCTAATCTGCTGTCCCTGACATCACCAACACCTAAATTATACTTATTAACCCCTAATCTTCCGCTCCGGACATCACCGCCACTATAATAAACATATTAACCCCTAAACCGCCGCACTCCCACATCTCAAACACTAGTTAAATATTATTAACCCCTAATCTGACTCCCCTAAAATTGCCGCCACCAACCTACATTTATTAACCCCTAATCTGCTGCTCCGGACATTGCCGCCACCTACATTATACTTATTAACCCCTAATGTGCTGCCCCCAATGTCTAACCCTAACCCTAACACCCCCTAACAAATATAATTTAAATAAATCTAAATAAAATTCCTATCATTACCTAAATTATTCCTATTTAAAACTAAATACTTACCTATAAAATAAACCCTAAGCTAGTTACAATATAACTAATAGTTACATTGTATCTAGCTTAGGGTTTATTTTTATTTTACAGGCAAGTTTGTATTTATTTTACCTAGGTAGAATAGTTACTAAATAGTTATTAACTATTTACTAACTACCTAGCCAAAATAAATAAAAATGTACCTGTAAAATAAAACCTAACCTAAGTTACACTAACACCTAACACTACACTACAATTAAATAAATTACCTAAATTAAATACAGTTAAATAAATTAAATACAATTAGCTAAATTACAAAAACAAACAAACACTAAATTACAGAAAATAAAAAACAAATTACAAGATATTTAAACTAATTACACCTAATCTAATAGCCCTATCAAAATAAAAAAGCCCCCCCCCCCAAATAAAAAAACCCTAGCCTAAACTAAACTATCAATAGCCCTTAAAGGGATACCAAACCCATTTTTTTATTTCATGATTCAGATAGAGCATGAGATTTTAAGCACCTTTCTAATTTACTCCTATTATCAATTTTTCTTTGTTCTCATGCTATCTTGATTTGAAAAAGCAGTACTGTAAGCTTTAGAGCCAGACCATTTTTTGTTCAGCACATGGGTAGCACTTGCTGATTTGTGGCTAAATGTAGCAAACCAATCAGCAGCTCTACCAAGGTGCTGAACTAAAAAATGGGCCGGCTCCTAACCTTTTATTAC
Organism: Bombina bombina; assembly: GCF_027579735.1. NCBI lineage: Eukaryota > Metazoa > Chordata > Amphibia > Anura > Bombinatoridae > Bombina > Bombina bombina. The sequence goes on along the minus strand of NC_069504.1, from coordinate 192,300,593 downwards.
TGCTTTTTCAAATCAAGATAACATGAGAACAAAGAAAAATTGATAATAGGAGTAAATTAGAAAGTTGCTTAAAATTGCATGCTCTATTTGAATTATGAAAGAAAAAATGAGGGGTTAGTATCCCTTTAAAATGGCCTTTTGTGGGGCATTGCCCCAAAGAAATCAGCTCTTTTACCTGAAAGAAAAATACAAACAACCCCCCAACAGTAAAAATCCACCAAAGTGGGTGGGGTGCGCTCAAAGGAGAGCTGTGAGTGGGACTATCTATATTAAGTGACGTGAAGAGCCAATCTTGAATGAAGAACTGGGTAATTCAATAGTAGCCAAATCGGCGGGTTATTTCTAGTGACTTGTAAAGAAATGTGGTTTACAATCTGTAATAATAATAATAATAATAAATGTTGTAAATATTAATAATAAATATTGTAGATCTCTGTGATATAAATCTGCGTTGTTAATATACTTATGTATCAGTGTATTATTCCTATGTGACGTGTACTGTATTCAGTATAGAGTGTGTGTGGTTCAGTGGATAAATGCGAGTGAATAAATGGGAGTGAACTTCTAATAGCATAGATAGTGGTCTTAACACTTCATTTAATAATCTCTTAATAAAATCGCAGATGGGGATAGACTAATATAATTAACTATAAAGTGTACTTGAGAACAGTGTTTAATTTTAAAACAATTTTACTGGGCTTGAGGTAGATAATAATCCAAACATATGCACAAATAGGCACAAATCATATGAAAATGCACAATTGATACAAAAGTATGGAATAGCAACAAAAGGCAACAATTCATGCAAAGGCATAAAATAGCGACAATTCATACATAGACACAATTGGCAAAAATTCATGCAAAGGCATAAAATAGCGACAATTCATACATAGATGCAAATAGCAACAAAGTTTAAAAAAGGCGGGACATTAAGTCTGTATATAAAAGTTCCTGTACAGGATCACACAATAGTGTGTAGCTTGGGATCGTTCTGAGACGATAAGTTGTAAACAATGATAGGAACTAAGTTGTGGCCACAACTATTGGTTATATCCAAAGAAGTATATACTTCTGTTAAAAATGCTCGCTAATCGGAGCATTTAAAATTCCATCAGTGTAACAAAGTGAAGAGGTGTTCCCCCTTACTGGACTACCGATATCCCTTACCTCCTCTGTGTTCTCTTGGGTTATGGGAAGGCTGTCTCTGTGCTCTGGTGTAATGAGATGCAATGCTCCTCTCCGGTCGGCGTGTCGCTGTATGAGCTATAGCAGGATGCAATGCTCTTCTCCGGTCGGCGTCTTGCCGTTTGAACTTCCGGGTCAATCCTTCCTACCCTGACGTGTGCAGGGCCGGTGCTCGGATTTTTGGCCACACAGGCGAGGATAAATTTTCCGCCCCCACCCCATATCATTGCTGTTTTTTAGAAAATGTTACAAAGATGTGCTAAAAAATTAAAGAAAATCGTATACCTACATTATATGTTTTATGTATTAGTTTTCTTTTAGATCATTGCAGGGATATATACTATAAATTGTAGTGATAATGTGCACACATTATAATTTTACTGTTCTCTGTTGTTACTGTACATGGCAGTGTGATATCTGCAAATGAAGTTTATTTTGTCAAATATCTTTTTTCTGTGAGCATTTCCCATTAGGAAAACCTAACCTATGTTGATATTTTCTCTTTCTAAGAGGATTTTTTTTTTCAAAAACCTTCCATTAGATTAATAAAGGTTTTCGAAAACGTGAGAGGTTCAAGATCGTATACTTAAATGTTAGTTGATGCTTACAATATATGTTGTATTGTGTACACACACAATATATATATATATATATATATATATATATATATATATATAACATACACTGTATATAAATATATATATATATATATATATATATATATTATTTTTTTCAGATTGTATTGTAGTTTGTAATTTGTTCCTTTATAAGTTATTGCTCCCATCACCTCTCTAAATCATTAGTAAAAGAAGCAAGGGGCACATGCACAGAGAAGAAAGCAGAATTTGATAAAAAGCTTTATGCACAGTACAACATATATTGTAAGCATCAACTAACATTTAAGTATAGGATCTTGAACCTCTCACGTTTTTGAAAACCTTTATTAATCTAATGGAAGGTTTTTTTTAAAAAAAAAAAATTCCTCTTAGAAAGAGAAAATTCCAACATAGGTTAGGTTTTCCTAATGGGAAATGCTCACAGAAAAAAGATGGTTGACAAAATAAACTTTATTTGCACTGCCATGTACACCAGAGAACAGTAAAATTATAATGTGTGCACATTATCACTACAATTTATAGTATCATTATATAAATAAATCACAATATACTGCAAATGATAAAGAGCCAACTGTATATATAAGAATATATACAGTACATATTAGAAAAAAATATATAGTGTAAATAATCATTAGATATTAAAACTTTTTATGGGTTTATAATTTGCAACATTTTAACCCATAAAAGGTTTTAATATCAAATGATTATTAACACAAGATTTTTTTTTTAATGTATATTTATTCTTATATATACAGTTGACTTTTTATCATTTTTATTGTGATTTATTTATAATGATAATAAAATTGTAGTGATAATGTGCACACATTATAATGTTACTGTTCTCTGTTGTACATGGCAGTGTGATATCTGCAAATTAAATGTATACTATATATAATAATACAGTTAATTAGGGTCCAGGGATAAATCATATGGGAGTCGGGACACATGCAGCCAGGCTAGTTCAGTTCCCTAACAACCCGCGGTACTCACAGTCTGAGGAGACAGCTGGAGAGGATTGAGCATATGAGGAGCGCGGCGCCAGATCGGGGTGACACACAGCAAGCTCTGTCTTGAACTTTGTCCCCAACTTGACTGCTGGCCCGTCTGAACTTAAACACACTGTCTGAGTGTCTGCTCTGTCACATGACGTCTGCGCTGCGCAATGCCGGCCGGGATGGAAGAGACTAGGCTAGAGGAATAATTGGTGGGTGAGCACTGTAAGCGCGTTAGGGACCAGATGGAGGAGGGACCGGATGGAGGTGGAGCTTAACCAGCACTGACTGCTGGCACAGTACTGTGGCACCTAAGAGGAAAATGGTGCTGCAGTGCTGGCAGCCTGCTAGGAGTCCTAAAGTGGCGGATCTCCAGGGTCTGGTGGCCGCAAATGGTTTATGCGACCTTTTGGATCCTGGAAGTTCCGCCACTGATAAAATGTTAAAACCCCATTTTTTTTATAAATCACTGCTTTGCTTTCTCCAATTTTGCGCCCCAATGCTGGGGAGACCTAAGGCTTGCCTTTATGCAAGCGCCGGGCCTGGACGTGTGTTACACGTGGTCCTTGGAGGTCCAATCAGATAGCCGGGTCATAGGGGGAGTTGTTCTCTTGTGGTTCTGCCGTCCTTTCGCTAGAGCCGTTGTTAGTCACACTTGATAGTCAATATCTACGCGTTTCAGCGATAGGTGTACGCCTTTACTGTATGATACCACTCCCCCTATGACCCGGCTATCCGATTGGACCTCCAAGGACCACGTGTAACACACGTCAGGGTAGGAAGGATTGACCGGGAAGTTCAAACGGCAAGACGCCGACCGGAGAAGAGCATTGCATCCTGCTATAGCTCATATGGCGTCACACCGACCGGAGAGGAGCATTGCATCTCTTTACACCAGAGCACAGAGACAGCCTTCCCATAACCCAAGAGGTCTATAGTGAGCATTAGTATGTGCAATTTGAAAGCCATACAATGCATAGCTTGGCGGCCATTTTGTTTCATATGCGCGTTTATTAAAAACTACAAAAATCTTCTTCTCTGAAACCGCTTATGGCACAGACTTGAAATTTTGTTTACAGAGTTATCTTATGACTAACATTCAGATTTGTTCAAGAGAAGTTGATAGGTCATGTGATTTGGCAGCCATTTTGGGGGTAATATGTTTATTCTAGTGGCGGTGATGTCCAGAGCGGCAGATTAGGGGTTAATAAATTTAATTTAGTGTTTGCAATGTTGTAGGGCCTCGGTTTAGGGGTTACTAGGTAGTTTATGGGTGTAAGTGTACATTTTAGCACTTTAGTTATGAGTTTTATGCTACGGCTTTGTAGTGTAAAACTCATAACTACTGACTTTAAAAATGCGGTACGAATCTTGACAGGATAGGGTGTACCGCTCACTTTTTGGCCTCCCAGGACAAGCTCATAATACCAGCGCTATGGAAGTCCAATACAAAAAAGACTATAAGCAATTTGCGTAAGTTGATTTGCGGTAAGGTAAAAAAAAGTGTGCGTTGATCCTAAATCTGCAAGACTCGCAATACCAGCGGTAGTGAAAAAGCAGCGTTATAACCTGATAATGCTGCTTTTTCAGTATAACGCAAAACTCGTAATCTAGCCAAATGTTTTTATTGACTGTTTTACTTTTCATTTTTGTTGCAGGGCAGGCCTTAGCACAAGTTACTTAGCATAGCCGCCAGTTTTTGGATGACTTCCTGTGGGAGGGGCGCAGTGGAAGGATAGTGCGCTCAAGCTCTCCTCTGTGAAGAGCACCCTAACAGCAGTTTCCCAGCCACAGAGCCTTATTGTGGGGAGGAATTTAACACCCTACCCGAGGACGTTAAAAGGCATAAGGAAGTCTGACATACCCATATAGGCTGGTTGGGACCAGCCTCCAACGCTGATCTGGCGGAGAAGTAAGGCAACAAGCTGCGAGTTGCTGGCGGCACCTGCAAACAAAGATTAAAAAATGCAGTAACATAACATCATGCAAAAATCTTAACCTATATCAGAAGCGTCCTGTTGAGGAATTTGACCCTACTGAGGGCGCTCCATCCGGGACTGTGACTTAAGATAAATATTTGCACAGTGGATGGAAAAATTGCGATCTGTGCTCTGAAAGCACCACTTAACACCCGGGAAGCCTAATCCAGGAGACTGGTAAAACGTGAGATACCTGGTTGGCGGAGAGGAGCTACTTGACAGCGGCTGTGGATTCTGGCGTCCCATTACCCCCCTCTGGAAGTCGGCGCAGTATAGTGACGTCATATCCGCGCCACGGAGCTCCGCCGGAGTCTTGGCGTTGGAGCACAGCGGGTGGCAGGATCGTTGTGGCTCCAGAAACAACCTACATCTTTACGGAGGGGAAGGCTCCTTAAAGTCTACACACAACGCCGTGAAGAAAGTGGGGGGGTAAGTACCACTATATTATCCAAATAAGTGGAGACGTCTTTGAGCCTTATTAAACAGGCGGCTACTCCTCACACATTGAAGATTGTTATGTATTTCCTCCCTGGGTCATGAATCGAAAATTACGGGGGTTATAAGCTTATCAGATATAGGTTGTAACGTTAAAAACAAACACACCTCAGGTGGATCAGCAATAAGCGCATACTATTATTGCCGACTCTCTGTATTTGAAAAATGCTGAGCTTGAGTAAAAATCCTTGAATACATCAGGGACTATGGACTTTGCATCTTTTTTGTACGGCAGCCTATAAAAAGATATAACTTTTGAGATTTCAAAGGATTAGGCATAAGCAATACTGCTAGCCAGAAATTCAAGGAAAGCCCAAAAGTCACTGAAAGATATTACCCCAAGGTGTGAAGACCTGGAATAAATTGAGGAAGTTCCCAGGCTGGTGACTCTTGAGTGACTGAAAAAATTTGTGCTAACAGGCAGGCCTGGAATCCCATGTTTTTGGTTGTGGAGTTTATTATTTGACTTTACAGAGACATTATAGAGTCTATCTGGTCCATATTTAGTACCTTAAGGAGTAACATAGAGCTTGACAATCATATATGAAAGAGACTATTGTGGGCAAATTGCATTCTATCAAATGCTACATGTGGGACCCTGAAATTTTGTATTTAGGAAATAGTTTGTAAAGGTTCTGCAAAGTGCGCTTGGTCTTCAAAAAAGTATTTTTTTTTTTTATTTTTTTTTTTTTTTTCAGGTATCAGCGCTAAAGTCTTATAAAAGGTTTTTTTTTTTTTTTTTTTTTGAAAAATATCATTTAATATTTGTAGGAATCGACAGAGTCCAAACCAGTTGTTGAGCACAGTGAGTTTTCTTTTCGCTATAATCTTGGATAGAGAGTTATGGATGCTAAGTTCTAGGTAACGCATTAAGATTTGAGCTAAATTTTTTGCTCTTAAATTTTTTTTTTCATATTTTTTTTTTTTTTTTCCCCCTTCTCACTGAAAAACGTTCACTAACTGGTTCACCTTTTTTTTTTTCACTCAGAGTGCATTGGAATTGATATTTCATTCCTTTTTTTTTTCCTTTTGTTGTCGGCTGATTCCAGCCCCTAGACACACATTGGGATCAGGGATCCCCCTTTTTTTTTTTTTTTTTTTTTTTTTTGTTTGTTGTGTGCAGTCACCTCTTTTTTTTTTTTTTTTTTTTTTTTTTTTTCTGGCTAATTTCAGCCCTTAGACACATATTGGGTTTTTTTTTTTTTTTTTTTTTTTCTCACTTATTTCACTTTTTCACATACTCCACCTTTTCACTTATCCACTTTTTTACATTTTTTTACACATTACACTTTTTCACTCATTCAATTTTCACTTAATTTACATACTTTGAAGTGAATGGAGAGGTTTATCTCTCAGCAGAAAAGTTCCTCTCCTAATATGCCTCCTAAACACAAAGAGAAGAGAGGTATCTCTAAAAATACAGAAACATTTCATGACACCTCACAAGACCGCAATGTTTTGAATTCGAGTAATGATATATCTGAATTTGCTGCGGAAGTAGCAAAATTGATGGCTCCACAGTTAGACGCAGTCAAAAAAGAGATTAAGTCTGAGATTTTTAATCTCTCTAACGAGATTAGACAATTCAATGCGCGAATGGAGGAGGTCGAGACAAGAGTTTCTGACCTAGAAGACAGATTAAATGTTGTGAGTTCGGCTACGACTGTTCAGGATAAGGCCATCACCCAGCTACAAGCGCGAGTTGAAGACCTCGAAGACAGGTCAAGACGGAACAACTTAAGAGTGATTGGCCTTCCTGAAACAGCGGAATTTCAAGATGTGTTAAAATTTGTCTCTGTCACGCTGCCTCAGGCACTCATGATTCCTCCTCCTCCTACGCCATTCCTGATAGAAAGAGCTCATAGGATAGGGACTCTCAGAGAAAATAACACTTCGTCTAATACAAGGCCTATCATTTTTAAGTTTGTCAATTACCAAGACAAAGTCTTATTTCTATCCTATTACAGAAAACTTAATTCCCTGGTCATTAACTCATACAGAATTGCAATTTTTCAAGACTTTTCCGCGGAAACTAGGGCCAAGCGGAGAGAAATGTCTCCTTTTTTTGATAAATTCAGCAAAGCAGAATGCAGTGTTAGACTGGTCTATCCAGCTAAACTTTTAATCAATAAGGCGGGGGTTCTATATGTGGCAAACAATAGTGAGGAAGCCAGGTCTCTATGTAAAAAATTGGCCATAGAATGAGTAGTAGTCGGGAACATAAAGGTCTTGGGAAACTAGTGATGGATCCAGAATGGGAAATGATGCTTTTTTCTTACTGGATGAGTTATAGAATTGTAGATAGCGTTTTTTTGTTGTTATTGTGTTTTTTTTTTTTTTGTTTTTTTTTTTTTCTTTTCCTTCCCTTTCCCACTCCCCCTCTCCGCGCTTCTCCCCCCACAAATGCATTGGACATATGAATACTAATATAGGGGCGAGATATATGTCTGTTTTTTTGTTGTCATATGTTAGACATGCTTAGGCTGGCATCGTGGAACGTGGGGGGCATAAACTCCCCAATAAAAAGAAAGTCCATAATTAAACATCTAGCAAAACTAAAACTAGATCTCGCCTTTTTACAAGAGACTCATCTGAAAAGTGCGGAAATGGGGAAACTCCAAGTGAATTGGGTAGGAGAAGTAATAGCGGCACCATTCAATGCACGTAAAAGAGGAGTAGCTATTCTTTTAAATAAAAATTTGGAATATAAAATAGAGTCGTCAATTATAGATAAGGAAGGGCGCTATATAATCGTAGAAATCACTATTAACAAAACACATTTTGTATTTTGTAATATATACGGGCCAAACAAAACGGACAAGGCATTCTGGGACAAGATGGTTCTCCTTCTTCACAAATTCATAGGTCAGAATCTTATAGTGGCGGGGGATTTTAACATAACAGCGGACCCTATTCTGGACAGGGCAAGTAAAGATCAAAAGGTCGTTCGTGATAGAAAGTCGGTTATTCTTAAAAAATTTCTTACGCAATTAGGGTTAATAGATATTTGGCGTTCTCAAAATCCGGATGTGAGAGCTTTCACATGTCTAGCAAAAGGCCAACAATCCCTGTCCAGGATAGACCTATGTCTGGTGGCAGATTCTATGACCGGTTTAGAATGGGAAACAGACATAAAAGAGATAACAATTTCAGATCATGCAGTGATTACATTATCACTCAATACACAGCAGTGTCAACGCGCCTCTAATCAGAATATTTTTTTCCCCAGATATTTAGTGAACAATATCAATTTTCAGAACTGGCTGATCAACCAATGGAGAGACTATGAAACTATTAACAAAGACTATAAAAATAAGCCAGAGGTATATTGGGAGGCAGCCAAAGCCGTAATAAGAGGTAATATCAAAGCCTATATGTGTAAACTCAAAAAAAGAATCAGACAGCAAGAAACCCAATTGAGCAACCAAGTAAAAAATGCGTATAGATTATACCTGAATGATTATACGAGGGACAAGTGGCGAAAGTACATAGAAGCTAAAACGGCACGAGATATTTTTATTAAACAAAAAACTGCGTTAGATATTCAAAGGCAAAAAGCCTTGTACGGAGGCTTTATGGGCAGATCTGCCAAATTTTTGGCTAGGCTCACTAAAAAGAGTCATAAGAACCCCATAACTGCTATTAGAGCTAATACAGTTAGGTATACTAACAATACAGACATTACTAAGATATTTTTTGAATATTTTAGTGCCCTCTATACAGCCGAAGAGTATTCAGTAGATAAACAGACAGCGTTTTGGGATAAACTTCAGATTCCTAAAATATCCCCAGAAAGTCTGGAAGAGATAAATAAACCGATCGAGATAGAAGAGATTATGGCAGCTATTAAGTTTGCCAAAACGAATAAAGCTGCGGGACCGGACTGTCTTCCTATCGAATTTTACAGGATTCTTCAACCACATGTTATATCAACATTGGAAAAACTGTTTAATTTTTATTTCATTGGGAATAACAAGTGTTCACCATATTTTGCTGCTGCGGTCATATCCTTAATCCCTAAAAAAAACAAAGAACCAGATCTGCCAGAATCATATAGACCAATATCCGTATTAAATACGGATTATAAATTGCTAACGTCTATCCTAGCAAATAGATTAAAATCACAGCTTGGCTCAATCATCCATGAAAACCAATCCGGGTTCATGGCAGGAAGAAACCCCTCTAGGAACATACGAAAGGTCGTGACCCTGATTGATTTTTTCTGGAATAAGTTCAGAACAACAGGCTATAGGGATACGGTGGACCTTGCCCTATTAACATTAGACGCAGAGAAGGCGTTCGATCGCATCGCCTGGAGACATCTATTCTATTCTCTAGAACAATTTGGCTTCACAGGATACTTCCATAAATTTATACAGCTAATATATTCCTCCCCTATGTCTTCTCTACTTATTAATGGGCAGATCTCTCAACGGATGGTTCTACAGCGGGGCACGCGCCAGGGCTGCCCATTATCTCCGCTGCTGTTTAATATATCACTAGAACCTCTAGCTATCTTACTGCGGGAAAAACTAGAGGGGATTCGGGTCAGAGACCAGAAATTAATATTATTATTGTATGCTGACGACATACTGCTAGGTTTGAGCAATATTAGTCATAGTCTGTCCTGCTTACTTGAAGCAATCGAAACGTTTGGCGTGATTTCAGGATACAAAATCAACCTTTCTAAATCTGAACTACTGTGGCTCAATAAGAAAGATGGTCATATTAATCATCCATTTGTCGAGACCTCACAGATATCCTATCTTGGTATTAAATTAAGTGCAAACCCAGATGAGTGGTATAAGTTAAATTTCGGTAAATGTTTCTCAGATTGTATAGATAAGATGGAAGGGTGGAAGAACTTACCTATCTCCTTAACAGCTAGGGTTACACTTATAAAAACCATTTTGTTCCCCAAATTATTCTATCTTATACAAAATCTTCCAATTCCTATTTATAACAAGGATATAAAAAATTACAACAGGGCATGTTCTAATTTAATCTGGAAGGGTGCCAAAGTGCGTATCTCTGCTGTACGTCTCATGTGTAACAAAGAAGCGGCTGGTCTAGCTCTCCCTAATTTAAGCTTCTATAGTTTGGCCGCTCGGCTAAAGGTAGCGGTGGATTGGTTAACCAAATGTGACCAGGTTTCGCCAGTACTTTGGGAGACCGCTATGGTGGCCCCTTTTCGGTTGGATGCTATCCTACATTGCCCCATGAACGCACTTCCATCCTCACTTTTTGCACTCAGTACGTACAGGTATATCATTTTAGCATGGTAAAAATGTTGCTCCCTTGTGGGCTGTTCTCCATATGTCTCAAAATATTTATCCATTACGGGGAACCCTAATTTTACACCAGGTTTGTCAGATAAGGTTTTTAGGGTATGGTCCTCTAAAGGATTGGTATTTGTCGCCCAAATATTAGATGCGAATCTCGTCCCCTTAACCTTTGTTGATCTAAAGCAAACATTTGGGCTCGAGAATAAAGATTTCTATGCCTACCTCCAGTTAAGACATTTTTTCTTTGAGTTAAAACAAAATTATGGAGTAGAATGGTCTCTTTCGGCACTCCAAGTGAAAATTAATAGCTTTCAGGGCGGCCTATATTCAATATCGCCTTTGTACAGTCTTCTGAACCAGGGGCCTTCAGGTCTTCAAAGAGAGTTCTTAGCTGCAAAATGGAACAGGTTCTTTCCAGCGGTGAATAGTCAGGCCATCGAGAACACCTTTAAAATAACTGGGAAAAGCTGGGCACTAACGTCGTGGAGAGAGACTCAAATTAAACTAATCTTTATGACATACCTGACCCCTATTAGGTTAACTAACTGGTATAGGTCACTGACGGTGTGTCCCAAATGTTCCTCTCACACCGCTGATTTATTACATTGCTTTTGGAGTTGCCCTATGATTATACAATTTTGGTGCCGGGTAGAATACTGGATACAGGCCTCTCTTAAGATAGAGTTTCACCTTCAACCAATGCAGATATTTTTTTTAGTGCAGCCACAAACCGCCCCTAGAAACTTTAAATTACTCAATCAGATTATATTTCTTGGCCGTAATATAATACTGAGAGCTTGGAAGGCAAGAGCAGCACCTAAATTAAATGAGCTTAAAAATGCGTTGGTGATCCATTTCACACAAGAACAATGGAATTTACAGGACATGTCGGAGGGAAGGCTAGCTAAATTCTTTAAGCATTGGGGTCCAGTCATTTTTTCCCTTCCTGTTGAAGCACAGATCAGGCTGGTTAAACCTTTCAGGGAAACCTCATATATGCAACTCCAGATATTGGCTGGTCATTTTCCCCAAATTTGGTATAATACGGGATAGGGAGCGATTAGGGTGAGGGCGACAGGAGCCGGCAGGGGAGTAACCCTTTTTTTTTTTTTTTTTTTTTTTTTTTTTTGGGACATTTTATGCCTTGGTTAGATTGCATATTTAGTTAGGTTGTTGTACAACAGGTGTTATTCAAGAATTGAGTCAAAAGAGGGAAGGTAGAGAAAATAGAAAAGTTTGGAAAAGATGACACAGATTAGTGTACTATATTTTCTTTCAAGGGGGCTGGTAACTTGTCAAAATGTATCAACTTTGTTCTGTTCACTGTTTGTTTTATTTTTATATCATGTTATATCCAGCCCTGCGTGGCAGAAAGTGGTTGATTTCCATTATGAGTACACTTATTGTGTGTTAAATAAATAAATATTTAAAAAAAAAAAAAAAAAAAACTTAGCATAGCCATAAGCCACTAGATGAAGTCTAGCAGTTTTTACTTGCTTAGTATTCAGGTTTAAAGTATCATTTAAATTGTATAGAGAAGCTGTGAGTTATTCTCTGTAAAAGTATAATCGATGTATTTAGTTTGTATTATATATCCACAAAGTTTTCCTGGTTTTAAATGACATAGGATAAGTTAAGCTATTAAAGGAAATGGTGATGCTTACAAAAAAGTGAAAGAGGTTTTGTTGGGTACAGTTGTGATTGTATCAGGGTGTGTGCTCGTCTTGTGCTGTTTTGTTTCCTCCTTAGACTCCTTCTGACTCGAGTGTTTGCTTGCTATGTGGATCCACCTGCTTTCCGCATGAACAAACCATTGTACTTCCAGCACATACCTGCAGATGGACACTTGCAAAGCACCCCTACTGTAAATGGACTATGGTATTGAAGCAGAGTATCTGAGGAAAGTGGAGCTCTAAGAGGACAATGACTGTTCTTAAAGTGATCAGAGGCCACCCAGAGATACTTGTGCTGTTCCCATGTCATGCTTCACTGTGGAGAGTGTACAGAGCAGGAAACTATAGATGCTATTTGGGGATGCTAGCTATGCAGGTTGAGAAATAAAGATGCAGCATTGTTTTGGGGTAGATAGGGGGCTGGTTGGGTCTTTGTGCAGATAGACCGGTAGTCTGGGGATGCTGGGAGGTAGACAGAGTGTAATGGAGAGACAGTAACTATGTACAGTGACAAATTGTTTCCTATTGGCCTATCTTTAGTTTTTACATTTTGTCTATATAGTATAGAATTAAATGTGAATACATTTCTCTACAGTATTATCACAGATTTGTGTTATACCGAAGTATTAGGCTTATATTGTTGTTAATAGATTTAGTAATTTTCTGTGCCTTTTATATAGTCATTTGATTCTCATAGTATGTTATTCTGGTAGAATAAAAGGGTGGTATGTTAGAATATATTTAGCATTACTGACGCCATTTTGTCTTTAGGCATCCATTTTGTCTAGAATCGTTTATTATAGTTATATATATAAATAAATATATAATATATTTATTATAGTGAGAAATATGCTGATATTAGGAATACTTGTATATCAAGAATGGCCTTGTGAATGTCCCTGGCAATGCACCTGGATGCCCCGTTATCTCTATAAGATGCCCAACGGCTTTGCTTTATGCTGGGTGATGCGCCCAGTTATACTTATATCTAACATTCCCCGCGTATGAGAAATACTCATTTTTACCCAATTATATTTGATAATATCTTTTATTTCTAAATAATACTGTGTAAGATGATGTAGCTATGAGTGCGTCATTGTTTAACCCTATATGCTGTAACCACTGCCTATAAACGTATTGTGCACCTTATAATAAACAGAACAGAGATTAGACCTTTCTTGCTGCGTGTCTGATTTCTGTTCCCGAGATATCTTGTCAGGTAACCCATTCAGTTCCAGGTAGAGTTGTAAAATACTGTAAGTGCTATTTGATAACCCCCCCTGAAAATAACACGTAACAATTATCTAATATGCCTAGTTCTCTTGGTATCCTTTGTTGAAGGAGAAGCAGTGAACTACTGGAAGTTAGCTGAAAGCCAATAACGAGAGGCAAATACATGCAGCCACCAATCAGCAGTTTTGGAACCTACCTAGGTATACTTTTCAACAAAAGATTTCAAAAGGGAGAACAAAAAAAATTGGATGATAGAAATAAATTGGGAAGTTGTTTACAATTGCATGCTTGATTCATAAAAAGAAAAAAAATTGGGTTTCATGTCCCTTTAATCCAAGACTAACATCTCACCCTTCCACAACATCTTAAAAAATGAATCTTTTATTTCCTTACTTGGGACCTGTAAATGTTTAGCTCCTCTAGTATTGCCTGTTTTATGTATCTGTATTATATTTACAGTGGCTGAGTGTCATTGAGTACCCCATCTCACATGCCCAGCACTATGCAAATTGGCTGGGCTTTTTAAATAAACAATAATGATATTATCATTCATTCCATAATTGAATAATACTACTTAGTTTCAAAGGACAAGGATAAACAGAGTGAAAAAAGGGAAACAAGGAATATATTTGATATTTTTTTAGAAAGGTTTAACAATTTATTGCATCAAATGTTTTTTTTTTAACTTGGATCCTTACAAATGATTAATTGCTGATGGAACAAATCCCTTCTTTATTTTTAATATTTGCAAAATTATATATATATATATATATATATATATATATATATATATATATATATATACTGTGTATATATATATATATATATATATATATATATATATATATATATATATATACACAGTATATATATATATATATATATATAATATTAATGGGAGGGGAGAGATAATATATATACTACAGATTACAATAGTATAAACAATTTGATGTAGTCACATCTTATTGGTGCAGACCTTTATAAATTTAAATATGTATAACCTTGTTAAGAAAGATAAAGTTATGTTATTTCGACAAATAACATAAAAAAGTAAGGGATATCAGCACTCTTTTGTTGAGAAAAGTCATATAAGTTTATTTCAGAGAAAGATCCTACAAACAGCGGACCCCTGTCTCATCAATGAGCAGAAAACCTGCACATAATGAAAACACATTAAAAATAGATGCTTAACACATAATAGACTGGCCAGTCATATCTAACGTTAACCCAAACTGATTGAAGTACTTCAAATAACAAACAGCTTTATATAGAAAATGCAATTGCGTCTGTACAAAAAAAGCTATCTAGTGAAAGCAGTCATATATAAATACATAATAGCAAATATACAAATGTATCTCTATAAAAATGTAACATATAACTAGAGACACAGAACAAATTGCCGCTGACTTGCTCAGCTCGGTTAACAAGATATGACAGTCCAACAGGTATGTAGCAAGTAATCTGAAAGTCTTTTTGAACTTCCCATGCTAGCATAACTGAAATGAAGGATACATGCACACACTTAGCACCATTGTAGAAACAAACATGTCCCGTAAAAAAGATACAGCAAACAGTTATCTTCAGTATTTCTTATCCACATTGCTCTCAACTTTGAAGTTACCGGCAAGTTGATATAGTGTAAAGATCATATGTTTTAAGTTACCGTATCTTCAGGTGAGTACCCTGTTATATCTCCCGGTATACATACACTGCTCTTAGTCCAGCGCTACTCCACCTCTTCAGGGCTGTATGTCTTCTTCCAGGGCAGACTATACAAAGCAAGGCTGCACGCATCCAGGCTGTGAGCGGTAACATCAAGTCCCTTTATCTTTTACCCGTGAGTGTTCTCGTTACACAGGCAAGGATCTATCAGGAACCAGCAAACAAACGGCTCACTTTTCCTCCGCCATCTCTGGGACGCTCAGGTGTGCGCTGCTTACAATCAGGAACTGACTCACGTTTGTCAACAGGTGTTGTCTTTCAATGCTTCAGGTGCTTTTTTCCGTGGTGCAAAACAATCTGTTGGATTCCTCATGCCAAGCGTCAATTAGTGTGGCATCACAGGAAGCTTGCCTACGTACGTTTCACCCCTATATTGCTCCAAACATATCGGGGCTTCCTCAGGGCTGATTTATTCAGGCTTAGGTGCTTCCTTTAATACCCAAAACTCCACCTCTATTCATTACATCATAGTGGTAATAGCAGACTTAGTCTGTTTTTGTGATCAAAGGTACCATAATACCTGATATAGATAAGATTTTGGTATATATACAATTGTACTTTTCAATGTATCCTCAAAAAGCACAGGATATGACAAACACCATGTCGATTTTAATTATTTTTTAGTTCTTAATAAACCTAGAGAAATGAAGCAAACTTGTTTAACTGTGATGCATCAGATTGATGGCACTGTGTGAAATGTCTAGCTATGGTAGTGTCTCTATTATGTGAGATGTCATCTCTGTGTTCTTGAATTCGATCTTTCAAAAACCTTTTTGTTTTTCCTACATAGAATTTGGGGTAGGAACAATGTATTAAATACACTACACCCACTGAGTTGCAGTTAAAAAAATATTTGACCTCGAGGGCGGAGCGTGCGGGCGTGCTTTATGGCCACACTTAACTAGAGCTCCTGCTGTGACTAGTGCGGGATTCTCTCTCAGGCCGCACATAATAATCATAGATGCCTGAAACTGGCCACTGAATGTCCGTGAAGGGTCCGGAGACCCTTTAACTGGTTTCCAGAAACATCTATAAAGGGACAAAAGCAGTTACCACGATCGCAGCGTAGGCCGCATTGGAAGCCTGTAACTAAAGCTGGAAGAGAAGTGCAGCACTGCAGCTGTCAGCAGACGATAGCGTTCGCCCATTCATGCACGGAGAGCACAGGGATGCTGCACAGATCACCCAGAAGATTGGTAATATGTTATCCTAATGTGCAGAGACGGCCCTTAACTTTGTAGCCTACATACTATGCACCAGATAGCTAATGCCTTAACTGGGGATAAAGTTCAAGAGGCCCCAAGCCTTTCCAATAGCACATATATATTTTTGAAGTAAAGGGGCAAAGGAAATAGCACTGTTATAACCTGCTGCATATTACAGAACCCTTCTCAAACAGGATTTAACTCCGTTCCCACACTTTAAATTATTCAATCACAGACTGCTGAAAAGCAATAATATTTTGAAACTGGTCTATCTATAACAAGGCGCCACTACACTATTGCAGACATGGCGCAATGCAGAGCAAATAAAAATGAAAAGAACTACAAGCCTACCATAGGATCTGGCTCTGTAAATGCCTTTTTTAAAAGCACAGAGAATAAAAAGAAAAAAAAATGGAACAACCTCAGATAGATAGTGAAGATGATGATATTTCAGACAATCCTGAGGCCACAAATACGCCGGTATCCCCCTCTGACCCGCATCAGCAATCAGAAGACGGCCCAGTTACACTAAAGGCTATGGAAGCTCTCATTAATCAGGTTAAATCCTGCATCAAGACTGAGTGTGCTGAGCTGAAAAAGGATATTAATGAGCTGGGTCATAGGGTGGAAGCCCTAGAGGATAATAGAGAAGAGATTATTCAAGAAATATCAGATATAGGGTCTCACCCGGGAGACCTGTGGGTGGGTCAGATGAGGTAGATGGAGTCGGCTGTGTGTTGTCTGGTGAGCCGGATCGCCACTGTGGAAGTCCAAAGGGCTGTGTTGTTTATCCCAAAAGGGTAGCTGCTCACACGATCAGCCTTGTTTCCAAACGAGTTTCCAATGTCAGTGTATGGAACAAAGGGATAAAAACCAAACTGGGTATAACCACTGCAAACTGTGGTAATATTAAAAAGGCACAGAAAACCGGGTCTGTCTAAAAACAAGTATTT
Organism: Bombina bombina; assembly: GCF_027579735.1. Classification (NCBI taxonomy): domain Eukaryota; kingdom Metazoa; phylum Chordata; class Amphibia; order Anura; family Bombinatoridae; genus Bombina; species Bombina bombina. Next base: position 192,283,254 of record NC_069504.1, on the reverse strand, counting down.
AATTGCTACGCGTTTCTCAGTCCGTAAAGGACCGTTTCCTCAGGCATATTTGCCTGAGGAAACGGTCCTTTACGGACTGAGAAACGCGTAGCAATTAAATACTTGTTTTTAGACAGACCCGGTTTTCTGTGCCTTTTTAATATTACCACAGTTTGCAGTGGTTATACCCAGTTTGGTTTTTATCCCTTTGTTCCATACACTGACATTGGAAACTCGTTTGGAAACAAGGCTGATCGTGTGAGCAGCTACCCTTTTGGGATAAACAACACAGCCCTTTGGACTTCCACAGTGGCAATCCGGCTCACCAGACGACACACAGCCGACTCCATCTACCTCATCTGACCCACCCACAGGTCTCCCGGGTGAGACCCCCAGCGTACTGACTGCTGGTCCTGAATGTCAGCCTGCCTGTATGCACCCAGTTGGTTCTAGGTGCCACTCCACTTGTGAGTAGATTTTATTATAACTACTGTTTTCCAGTTTTCCAAACTGATTCACACTATGTTGGCGCCCCTTGTTTTTCTATCCTCCTAGATTTCCTGATTCATCACACCTTGGATTCAAGCGGAGCAAGCCATTTGTTTTGATCCTTTGAACTTTTGTTCTTTATATATCCTTTACATTGAATTTGGACTTTTTATCTCTGAACACTTATCACATATTGGACTTTTCAGTTTTTTGAGTTTAATCAAATTCAACTGTTCACATATTTTGTTGCAAGTCTTTAGGTTTTTGCAATATTCCAACTGATTTTTTGTTTAGGTATCACAATTGTTTCATGATTTTTTGCTTATGTATCACAATTGTTTCAAGTCTTACGGTTTGTAACAAGTCACACATTCTCCTTTGATTAACAAGATTTCACCCAATCATATACACATATACACCTCTACTCTCACATACTTATCTGTCACGGTTCAACTCACACGATATCAGAGGAATTTCATTCATATCAACACAATTTCTATCAACACTACAGCGCGTCCCCTTAGTTTTTTCTTATAGAAAATACTTCTATAAAATATCAGATATGTCACACGCTATGGAGAACCAGCAGTCACAAATAGCAGAGCTGGAAAATAAAATCGATGATATAGAAAACAGGACACGGAAAAACAATCTCCGTATACGCGGAGTTCCAGAATCAGTAAAGACCGAAGACATCATAGAACATCTACAAAATCTATTTCAATCCCTCGCTATCTCCAACCAGAGAGTAATAGATCCAATACCCATTGAGAGGGCACACAGGTCTCTGAGGCCCAAACCCAGTGATAATCAACCCCCAAGGGACATTATTGTGTGCTTTTCAAGTTATAGAGACAGAGAGAAAATATTTCAACTGGCACGCACTCAGCCCACTTTCTCATATATGGGCGCGAAAATCCAAATCTATTAGTATCTCTCCACCAGAACACTCCTACTCAGGAAAGAATTTGCTCCCTTCACTACCCACTTGCGAGCTCTCAAAATACCATACAGATGGGGTTTCCCGGTATCGATACAGATCGTCAAAAATGGAAGGCGTTTTGAATGCTCATCAACGGGAGATATTGCCAACTTTTGCCAACTTCTGGACATTCCGACTCCTGAGACCACTTAACCTCAGTCTTCAAAATTGAATGAACCCCCACCAAAGCCCCAGAGAAGACTCTGGTCTGAAGTAATCAGCAAACAACGCCTTAAAAAGCTTTGTACTGATATTACCAGCAAAGAGGCCCCTGTAGGGACTGTAACCACCTGAATATGAACGCTAGAGGTTGTGAGTATGTGGTTCTATATGCTTGTATATGGGTGAAGCTTACTAACTACCCATACTGACTTTTTGTACCGCTGAACATTATCGGTCCAACTTGAGAGACACTCTCCGGATATGTTAATTTTATACTGTTTGGTATTTTCTAGGCCTGGGCCTACTTGCTCTCGGCCTGTTGAGGGGGTCCCGCCAGGCCACACTTTCCCTCCCTCTTTCTTTGGTTCTTGCTTCACTTCAGCTCCCCTTTTTCTTAACTCAGCTTGCCCACAAGGATTTTCTTACTCCTTACTTTTCCCTTTCTGTCCTTCCCTCTTTTCCCCTTTTTCCTGTTATTTCCTCACTCCCTATACATCAGGAAAGCAGAAATTTACAACTGTTACTGTTATTTGATTCTCACTACTGTTCAAAAATATTTTATTTTTGTTCGTTGTTTTGCATTTGTTGAACTGTTCTTTATTTGTTGAATTTTACAGCCCTCAGGATACAGCACACTGAATTAGACTGTATTGGCTAGTAACTGTTAAGATTTTAAGGTTTACTGTATTATGCCACGACACCCTCAGCCTAGTCAGTTCAGACTTTCCACACAAAATGTTAAAGGTTTTCTTTCCCCACAGAAGCGCTCAATAGCCTTCCACGATTTCTATAAAAAGAAAATCGACATTATTATGATACAAGAGACCCATTTTAAAAAATCCAGTGAACCCACTCTCTCAAAGCTATACTATGACCAAAACTTTTTATGTTCTGGCCCGACTAAGCATAACGGAGTCTGCATCTCATTTAGGAAAGGCTCCTCCTTTGAATTATTGAATAAACACTTAGACAAAGAAGGTCGCTTTATAATTATAACGGGGTTATACTATGGTAGACCCGTCACTTTGGTAAATGTGTACGCACCCAACTGCCCCAAGCCCTCCTTCTTTCGCACAGTGGTTAACCAGACTATAGACATCTCGAAAGGCCCGATACTCCTTGGTGGGGACCTTAATTTTCCAGTCAATCCCATGTTAGACACGTCACTAGGCAGGTCTTACATCAGGAACTCTCAGATTAGAGCCAACTGGCAAGCAATCAATAACATCCCTCTTTTTGACACCTGGAGAACTACACAACCTAACACTAGGGACTTTACATTTTTCTCACATCCCCAGCGCTCCTATACCCGCCTTGACTATATTTTTTGTGAGCAACAGTTGCTTACCTCGCTTAAAGACTCAAGGCTTCACCACACCTCTTGGTCAGACCATAGCATGGTTTGTTCCACGTTCTTGTGGTCCGCCAAGCCATGTCATCAACAATATTGGAAGCTAAATGACCAAATCCTCTTAGACCCCGTTATAACCACTGACCTGGCCGAAAAAAACTCTGAATTCTTCTCATTCAATAGCTCCATAGATACCTCAGCTGTCACTAACTGGGAAGCATATAAATGCTACATTAGAGGAGAAATCATGGGCCACACACATAGGCAACGTAAGCAATGAGCAGCCTTGTTTGACTCCCTCTCATCTGAGTTTAATGCCTGCGACAGCGCTTTAAAACGAGACCCCAGATCACCACTCTTGCTGCAGAAATCCCAGCAGGCTAGAGAAGCGTTAAACCATTATTTAATTAAGAACGCACATATGAGGGCACTTACATCCAAATTTTTTTATCGAAAATAATAAAGCAGGACGCCTACTAGCGAGATTGAAGAAAAAGAAATGTAAAAATTATATAGCTAAAATCACGGACTCCGAAGGGAATGTCCATAATAGCAACACCGCAATTGTTAACCAATTCGCGACATACTACGCCGCTTTATGTAATCTCCCAAACACCCACTCAGAAGATAAGCTTAACCGTATCAATAGATACCTGGAACAGGCCCAACTCCCATCTTTGTCAAATTTAGAGAGCGAGGCGTTAGACACACAATTCACAGTACAGGAGGTTCTGTTAGCTATTAGGGATCTCCCACAGGGGAAAGCCCCTGGCCCCGATGGCTTCTCTCCTAAATTTTACCATCTGTTCAAATCCCTTTTAGGCCCGCACCTGTTAGAAATGTATAACTCTTTTGACCAAAGTACCCACCTCCCATCAACGCTTCTTGCAGCCACTATCTCAGTGATTCCTAAACCAGGCAAATCCCCAGATAAGCTTACTAATTACCGCCCTATATCCCTAATAAATGTAGACATCAAGTTGTACGCTAAATTACTGGCCACGAGAATCAGCAAACATTTACCATATCTTGTACATGCTGACCAGGTCGGCTTTATACCGGGTAGGGAAACTAAGGAGAATACCATCCGAGTTCTGAATACCTTATTGTCGGCTACAAATTCCAAATCGCCCCTCGTTCTGCTTTCTTCTGACGCCGAGAAGGCCTTTGACAGGGTGGACTGGGATTTTCTCTGGTCCGCCCTGTCAAGGTTCGGCTTTTCACAAGTAATGATATAGCTCATGAAAGCCCTCTATAGTAACCCAGTCGCATATGTTAATGCGAATAGCACAATCTCTCAAAGAATTAATATAAATAATGGTACACGACAGGGGTGTCCCCTCTCACCTCTGCTGTTTGCACTGGTAGTGGAGGCGCTTGCTGCTAGGGTAAGGAGTAATCCTCTCATACAAGTTGTCTCTTTTGGAGAGATCCATCAAAAATGTCTGCTATACGCAGACGATATCATATTTACGTTACGCTTTCCCCAAACATCCCTTCCAGCCCTGCTCTACGAGCTTGAGGAATATAAGCGGGTCTCCAACTTTTCAATCAACATGGAGAGGTCGATGATACTTCCCGTACACTTAGACGAAGGGGACATACACTATCTTAAAACTCACACCTCCTTTCAGATAACTTCGAAAATTAAATACTTAGGGATTGATATATCTCCTATCCATACAGAACTATTTACCCTTAATTATGTTCCCCTTCAAGTAGCAACAGATAAATCTTTAGTAACCTGGCACAAACAGGGCCACCTCTCTTGGATGGGGTACATTAATGCAATAAAAATGAACATTCTTCCGAAATTCCTTTACCTATTCCAAGTCCTTCCTTTAGACCTCCCTATACAATACCTTCTGAAACAACAAAAAAGATTTGACCAGTTCATTTGGTCACATAAAAGACCTAGAGTAACTAGAGACACGTTGTTCTTGAATAGAGAGGACGGAGGTCTAGGTTCCCCCAACTTGGTTCATTACTACAAGGCGACACACCTGGCACGAATAGTCGCCTGGAAACACTCACTAACAGACAAACCCTGGGTGCAGATAGAATCTTATTTGGTGGGTGGGTTAGATTTGGGAGATCAGTGCTGGATCCCACATAGATCTAGGTCCCAAGATGTTTGGAGTAATTACTATACTGCAGCCACGCTGCGCACATGGGACAAACACTTAGCAGAGGATAAACTGATTTCTACACCAATCTCCCCCCTTTCTCCTCTACTCAATAATCCTCTACTATTACAGACTCACACCATTCAGATACCACGATTACCACGATTAGCAGGTGTACCCTCCAATATACCTACACATATGTTACTACATAATGGCCTGATGCATTCACAAGCAGAGATAGGCCAATCCATAGGCTCCCCATTCCACCTCTGGCTCCCATACTTGCTAGGCATGCTATTTTTTCTAGCCCACGCAAAGCTAATTTAACTAGGCCTCTAACACCATTTGAAACTCTGTGCACAACCCCTTCCATGAGCAAAGCACATATCTCTATAATTTATAAGCTACTAAGGGGATCCTTCCCCGCCAGGAGGCCTGCATATATCACGAGGTGGGAAAAGGAGTTGGATATAAAGTTGACAGATGCTCAATGGGGCCGTATTTTTCTAGAAACTAAAAAATCATCCCTATCATTAACCTTAGTAGAGACAAATTTTAAGCTGCTCTCTAGATGGTATCTAACCCCACATAGGCTCCATAGTATTTTCCCTAATTCCTCTTCCCTTTGTTGGAGACACTGCGGTGAAGTTGGTACCCTCTCCCACATATGGTGGAAGTGCCCACCCCTTAAGCCATATTGGAACAGAATAAATAAACAGATCAGTAAGGTATTGGGGATGCCCCTTGATCTTTCCCCAAGCCTGATCTTACTAGGCAATCTCCCAGTAGTGGCTTGCATATATCAGAAAAAACTACTACATGTCATGCTTAACTGCGCTAGGCGTCTGATACCAAGGTTCTGGAAGAAGGCAGAAGTGCCATCATATGATATGTGGGTCAGGGAAGTGAACCATATACTTGAACTAGAAAAAATACACTATACATATATAGGTAAGCAAAGTTTCATCGCTGATGTGGTGTTTATTTGGGAGCAGGGCGGGTGAGCCCATCATTAAGGTACTGAACTGAATGCAACTGTACAAAGATTTTCTCTTTTCTATTTTTTATTTCTTTGTAATCTTATTATCATTGTAAAGCTATCTGTTGGTCTAGTCTGACAACCTTTGTAAATTTTGGTCATCCACGGTGTCTGCAAATATTGTGATTTTATGTGTTGATATTCCTGATTTATAAGTAGCTATTGTTTACATTTGACATATGCTGTAAATGTATGAGAATTTTTTTTCTTTATTGAAAAATAATACAAAGATATATAAAAAAAAAAAAATATTTAACCTCATATTCCCTTCTGTTACCTGCTGAAAACTTTTTGGCCTTTTCCATAAAGGGGCAGTAAACATATTGACCACAAGGGTAATTACCTTTAACCCCTCTATATTTTCTAAGCCAATCTGCACTTGATGGACTTCTGTTGTACATACTTCTTACTAAGTGGTCCTTTAAATTTGGCGACTTTCGTGCTACCATCTGTGGAAAGTTCCCCACCTTATCTTTGATTTTATCTTCATATGTTAGAAGATGCCAGTGTTTTTGCAGAATTGACTGGATGGTTTCCCATTGACAGTTATAATTTGAAACAAATCTTATCCTTTCTTTTTGATTTGTTTTATCCTTGTTTTTATAGAGCACCTCATCTCTATCCAATTTTTCAACTTTAGATATGGCTCTATTAACAACTTTTATTGAATACCCTCTGTCTAAGAATCTAGTTTTCATCAGATCAGCATGCTTTATGTATTTCCTTTTGGAAGAACAATTTCGTTTCAATCTAAGAAATTGTCCAAAAGTAATTCCTCTCTTAAGGTGTTCAGGATGGCTGCTTTGTGCCTGTAGGATGCTATTGGTCGCTGTCTGCTTCCTATAGTTTTCAGTTACAATTGAGTCGCATTCTTTTCTTATCAAAATGTCCAAAAAAGAAAGACTATTTTTATCAATTTGGTGAGTTAACAAAATATTTTTATCATTTTTATTTAAATCCATGATAAATGTTTCTAACACCTTCAAGGGTCCATCCCATAGGAGGAGAACGTCATCCACATAGCGAATCCAAAGGATGACGTTCTCCTCAAAGATGCTACTAAATTTCTTATAGATTTCCATTTCCCATGCTCCTAGGTGCAAGCAAGCATGAGTGGGGGCACATACCGCCCCCATTGCCATACCCATAAAGAGGGTTTAAAAGCAGCTGAACACTATCTAGACTCAAGGGGTCCAAAGTATAGACAGCATACGGTATTTGTAGTATCCCTACTTAGTTTTATTCTTGGAAACAATGTGTTTGTCTTTGACAACATTATGTACAGACAAAAAAGAGGTATGACAATGGGGGCGGTATGTGCCCCCACTTATGCTTGCTTGCACCTAGGAGCATGGGAAATGGAAATCTATGAGAAATTTAGTAGCATCTTTGAGGAGAACGTCATCCTTTGGATTCGCTATGTGGATGACGTTCTCCTCCTATGGGATGGACCCTTGAAGGTGTTAGAAACATTTATCATGGATTTAAATAAAAATGATAAAAATATTTTGTTAACTCACCAAATTGATAAAAATAGTTTTATTTTTTGGACATTTTGATAAGCAAAGAAGGCGACTCAATTGTAACTGAAAACTATAGGAAGCAGACAGCGACCAATAGCATCCTACAGGCACAAAGCAGCCATCCTGAACACCTAAAGAGAGGAATTCCTTTTGGACAATTTCTTAGATTGAAACGAAATTGTTCTTCCAAAAGGAAATACATAAAGCATGCTGATCTGATGAAAACTAGATTCTTAGACAGAGGGTATTCAAAAAAAGTTGTTAATAGAGCCATATCTAAAGTTGAAAAATTGGATAGAGATGAGGTGCTCTATAAAAGCAAGGATAAAACAAATCAAAAAGAAAGGATAAGATTTGTTTCAAATTATAACTGTCAATGGGAAACCATCCAGTCAATTCTGCAAAAACACTGGCATCTTCTAACATATGAAGATAAAATCAAAGATAAGGTGGGGAACTTTCCACAGATGGTAGCACGAAAGTCGCCAAATTTAAAGGACCACTTAGTAAGAAGTATGTACAACAGAAGTCGATCAAGTGCAGATTGGCTTAGAAAAGATAGAGGGGTTAAAGGTAATTATCCATGTGGTCAATGTATTTACTGCCCCTTTATGGAAAAGGTCAAAAAGTTTTCAGCAGGTAACAGCAGGGAATATGAGGTTAAATATTTTTTTAACTGCAACTCAGTGGGTGTAGTGTATTTAATACATTGTTCCTGCCCCAAATTCTATGTAGGAAAAACGAAAAGGTTTTTGAAAGATCGAATTCAAGAACACAGAGATGACATCTCACATAATAGAGACACTACCATAGCTAGACATTTCACACAGTGCCATAAATCTGATGCATCACAGTTAAAAATAATGGGGATTGATAAGGGTATTGTGAATAATAGAGGTGGTGATAATGATACAATATTGTTACAAAAAGAGACTCGCTGGATCTATATGCTAAAAACTAGATACCCTAGAGGTTTAAATGAGAGGTTGGAGTTTGCTTCATTTCTCTAGGTTTATTAAGAACTAAAAAATAATTAAAATCGACATGGTGTTTGTCATATCCTGTGCTTTTTGAGGATACATTGAAAAGTACAATTGTATATATACCAAAATCTTATCTATATCAGGTATTATGGTACCTTTGATCACAAAAACAGACTAAGTCTGCTATTACCACTATGATGTAATGAATAGAGGTGGAGTTTTGGGTATTAAAGGAAGCACCTAAGCCTGAATAAATCAGCCCTGAGGAAGCCCCGATATGTTTGGAGCAATATAGGGGTGAAACGTACATAGACAAGCTCCCTGTGATGCCACACTAATTGACTCTTGGCATGAGGAATCCCACAGATTGTTTTGCACCATGGAAAAAAGCACCTGAAGCATTGAAAGACAACACCTGTTCACAAATGTGAGTCAGTTCCTGATTGTAAGCAGCGCACACCTGAGCGTCCCAGAGATGGCAGAGGAAAAGTGAGCCGTTTGTTTGCTGGTTCCGGATAGATCCTTGCCTGTGTAACGAGAACACTCACGGGTAAAAGATAAAGGGACTTGATGTTACCGCTCACAGCCTGTATGCGTGCAGCCTTGCTTTGTATAGTCTGCCCTGGAAGAAGACATACAGCCCTGAAGAGGTGGAGTAGCGCTGGACTAAGCGCAGTGTATGTATACCGGGAGATATAACAGGGGACTCACCTGAAGATACAGTAACTTAAAACATATGATCTTTACAGTACATCAACTTGCCAGTAACTTCAAAGTTGAGAGCAATGTGGATAAGAAATACTGAAGATAACTGTTTGCCGTATCTTTTTTACGGGACATGTTTGTTTCTACAATGGTGCTAAGTGTGTGCATGTATCCTTCATTTCAGTTATGCTAGCATGGGAAGTTCAAAAAGACTTTCACAGTGATTACTTGCTACATACCTGTGGGACTGTCATATCTTGTTAACCGAGCTGAGCAAGTCAGCGGCAGTTACAATTTGTTCTGTGTCTCTAGTTATATGTTACATTTTTATAGAGATATATTTGTATATTTGCTATTATGTATTTATATATGACTGCTTTCACTATATAGCTTTTTTTATACAGACGCAATTGCATTTTCTATATAAAGCTGTTTGTTATTTGAAGTACTTCCATCAGTTTGGGTTAATGTTAGATATGACTGGCCAGTCTATTATGTGTTAAGCATCTATTTTAACCCCTTAATGACCGCAGCACTTTTCCATTTTCTGTCCGTTTGGGACCAAGGCTATTTTTACATTTTTGCGGTGTTTGTGTTTAGCTGTAATTTTCGTCTTACTCATTTACTGTACCCACACATATTATATACCTTTTTCTCGCCATTAAATGGACTTTCTAAAGATACCATTATTTTCATCATATCTTATAATTTACTATAAAAAAATTATAAAATATGAGGAAAAATTGAAAAAAAAAACACTTTTTCTAACTTTGACCCCCAAAATCTGTTACACATCTACAACCACCAAAAAACACCCATGCTAAATAGTTTCTAAATTTTGTCCTGAGTTTAGAAATACCCAATGTTTACATCTTCTTTGCTTTTTTTGTAAGTTATAGGGCCATAAATACAGGTAGCACTTTGCTATTTCCAAACCATTTTTTTTTTCAAAATTAGCGCTAGTTACATTAGAACACTGATATCTTTTAGGAATCTCTGAATATTCATTGACATGCATATATTTTTTTTTTAGTAGACAACCCAAAGTATTGATCTAGGCCCATTTTGGTATATTTCATGCCACCATTTCACCGCCAAATGCGATCAAATAAAAAAAATTGTTCACTTTTTCACAAATTTTTTCACAAACTTTAGGTTTCTCACTGAAATTATTTACAAACAGTTTGTGCAATTATGGCACAAATGGTTGTAAATGCTTCTGTGGGATCCCCTTTGTTCAGAAATAGCAGACATATATGGCTTTGGTGTTGCTTTTTGGTAATTAGAATGCCACTAAATGCCACTGCGCACCACACGTGTATTATGCCCAGCAGTGAAGGGGTTAATTAGGGAGCATGTAGGGAGCTTGTAGGGTTAATTTTAGCTTTAGTGTAGTTTAGTAGACAACCCCAAGTATTGATCTAGGCCCATTTTGGTATATTTCATGCCACCATTTCACCGCCAAATGCGATCAAATTAAAAAAAACGTAAAATTTTTCACAATTTTAGGTTTCTCACTGAAATCATTTACAAACAGCTTGTGCAATTATGGCACAAATGGTTGTAAATGCTTCTCTGGGATCCTCTTTGTTCAGAAATAGCAGACATATATGGCTTTGGCGTTGCTTTTTGGTATTTAGAAGGCCGCTAAATGCCGCTGCGCATCACACGTGAATTATGGCTAGCAGTGAAGGGGTTAATTAGGTAGCTTGTAGGGAGCTTGCAGGGTTAATATTAGATTTAGTGTAGAGCTCAGCCTCCCACCTGAAACATCAGACCCCCTGATCCCTCCCAAACAGCTCTCTTCCCTCCCCCACCCCACAATTGTCCCCGCCATCTTAAGTACTGGCAGAAAGTCTGCCAGTACTAAAATAAAAGCTATATTTTTTTTTTTAATGATTTTTTTAAGCATATTTACATATGCTGCTGTGTACGATCCCCCCTTAGTCCCCAATCCCCCCCCAAACATCTCTATCCCCTCCCACTCTAACTTAATGGGCGCCATCTTGGGTACTGGCAGCTGTCTGCCAGTACCCAGTTTAGAAGAAAAAATTGGGGTTTTTTTTTAAATTTGTTAAGTTTCTGTAGTGTAGCTTCCCCACACACAAAACCAACCCCCCCACCCCTCCACGATCACTTTTTGTGCTTTTGCACAAACAAGATTAGGCCAGTTTTAGTAAAACATTTTCTGTAGTGTAGCGGTTCCCACCCGCTCCCGCCCCGTGCACGCGCCCACCACCCTCCATGCACGCGCGCGTCCGTGCGCGCCCCCCAACGGTCCCGCCCCCGATCCCGCCCCCCTTGACGTCACACGGCACACCGATGGCCGCCCACCCGCCTCCCAATTCGGCTCCCACCCAACAACGATACCGGCCATCGATGTCCGGTGCAGAGAGGGCCACAGAGTGGCTCTCTCTGCATCGGGTGGCCATGTGAGGTTATTGCAGGATGCCTCCATATCGAGGCATCACTGCAGTAACCGGAAAGCAGCTGGAAGCGAGCAGGATCGCTTCCAGCTGCTTTCCACACCGAGGACGTGCAGGGTACATCCTCAGGCGTAAACTGCCTTTTTTTTGAGGACGTACCCTGCACGTCCTCGGTCATTAAGGGGTTAATGTGTTTTCATTATGTGCAGGTTTCTGCTCATTGATGAGACAGGGGTCCACTGTTTGTAGGATCTTTCTCTGAAATAAACTTATATGACTTTTCTCAACAAAAGAGTGCTGATATCCCTTACTTTTTTATGTTATTTGTCGAAATAACATAACTTTATCTTTCTTAATATTTATTTATAGCAAGCTTGGATAGCATACATTAACTTACCCAAGACACCATTCAATACGACCTTCACCTTCACACTTTTTTGCCGAGTGATTATCTGCTAAATTTTTCATTGCTACAGCATATTCACAAAGTCTGCCTTCATCTCGGCAGTGCTCCAGCCAGATATTTTCAAAATCCCCAGCTTAAATAAAAAAGACATTGGAAAAACAAACAAACAAATAAAAAAAAAACAACAACATTAAAATCAAAGGCTACCAATCACAGGCCATTTGCAAGACTTACACAAAAATTTGTGCAAAACCTCTGGAGGGCCAAGTTTGAGGATGTATGCTGTGGACTATCTTACAAAATAATATATCATTTCAATAAATGTGTTAACACTACACATGGAAGCTATTCATAACTATTGTGTATTCAGCTTTCTGCAACATAAGAATGGCAGAACATACAACACACGTCAGCCTCTCCGCTTCAATAAATAATCACAACAACTTATATTGTCCCACATAAATCTATGCTAAAGTGCTCCGTTCTCATAAGGAGGTACCTTTCCCTAATTTGTGGAAACAAATGGCAAAATTTAAAAATGTATTAAAAAGGGAGGGGGAATTTCAATAGGAGACTTTGAAGAGAAGGCCAATTTTAAAAATGTTACAAAAATAATAAAATTATGATTAATTGGGCAAACTGCTTAATACCTAGATATTGGGAATTCCCTTAAGTGTCCACCTTCTTACAATGGTGTAAGGAAGTTAATATTGAACCCTCTTTAGAATAACTGGATTATAGTTATGGGGGCAATTTGGATTTCATATACAGTACATTTTTATATATACAGGGAGTGCAGAATTATTAGGCAAATGAGTATTTTGACCACATCATCCTCTTTATGCATGTTGTCTTACTCCAAGCTGTATAGGCTCGAAAGCCTACTACCAATTAAGCATATTAGGTGATGTGCATCTCTGTAATGAGAAGGGGTGTGGTCTAATGACATCAACACCCTATATCAGGTGTGCATAATTATTAGGCAACTTCCTTTCCTTTGGCAAAATGGGTCAAAAGAAGGACTTGACAGGCTCAGAAAAGTCAAAAATAGTGAGATATCTTGCAGAGGGATGCAGCACTCTTAAAATTGCAAAGCTTCTGAAGCGTGATCATCGAACAATCAAGCGTTTCATTCAAAATAGTCAACAGGGTCGCAAGAAGCGTGTGGAAAAACCAAGGCGCAAAATAACTGCCCATGAACTGAGAAAAGTCAAGCGTGCAGCTGCCAAGATGCCACTTGCCACCAGTTTGGCCATATTTCAGAGCTGCAACATCACTGGAGTGCCCAAAAGCACAAGGTGTGCAATACTCAGAGACATGGCCAAGGTAAGAAAGGCTGAAAGACGACCACCACTGAACAAGACACACAAGCTGAAACGTCAAGACTGGGCCAAGAAATATCTCAAGACTGATTTTTCTAAGGTTTTATGGACTGATGAAATGAGAGTGAGTCTTGATGGGCCAGATGGATGGGCCCGTGGCTGGATTGGTAAAGGGCAGAGAGCTCCAGTCCGACGCCAGCAAGGTGGAGGTGGAGTACTGGTTTGGGCTGGTATCATCAAAGATGAGCTTGTGGGGCCTTTTCGGGTTGAGGATGGAGTCAAGCTCAACTCCCAGTCCTACTGCCAGTTTCTGGAAGACACCTTCTTCAAGCAGTGGTACAGGAAGAAGTCTGCATCCTTCAAGAAAAACATGATTTTCATGCAGGACAATGCTCCATCACACGCGTCCAAGTACTCCACAGCGTGGCTGGCAAGAAAGGGTATAAAAGAAGAAAATCTAATGACATGGCCTCCTTGTTCACCTGATCTGAACCCCATTGAGAACCTGTGGTCCATCATCAAATGTGAGATTTACAAGGAGGGAAAACAGTACACCTCTCTGAACAGTTTCTGGGAGGCTGTGGTTGCTGCTGCATGCAATGTTGATGGTGAACAGATCAAAACACTGACAGAATCCATGGATGGCAGGCTTTTGAGTGTCCTTGCAAAGAAAGGTGGCTATATTGGTCACTGATTTGTTTTTGTTTTGTTTTTGAATGTCAGAAATGTATATTTGTGAATGTTGAGATGTTATATTGGTTTCACTGGTAAAAATAAATAATTGAAATGGGTATATATTTGTTTTTTGTTAAGTTGCCTAATAATTATGCACAGTAATAGTCACCTGCACACACAGATATCCCCCTAAAATAGCTAAAACTAAAAACAAACTAAAAACTACTTCCAAAAATATTCAGCTTTGATATTAATGAGTTTTTTGGGTTCATTGAGAACATGGTTGTTGTTCAATAATAAAATTAATCCTCAAAAATACAACTTGCCTAATAATTCTGCACTCCCTGTATATATATATATATATATATATATACATATATATATATATATATATATATATATATATATATATATATATATATATATATATCTTGTAATCAAAACCGCATACCTCCATTTTTAACCAATGTTCAACTTACCTTTTGTGTTCTTGGATGTTATTTATTTTATTTATTTTTATATGTAAAGCATGTAAACTTCCCCAACTGTATGCAAAATATGCTATGTTTGTCAATGTTCTGTTATATTCTTGTAACATACATTGCCTTTCTATGGCATTCCAATACAATAGTCACATGGGCAGTTGCATTAGATAAGTTGTCTAAATAACATTTGCTTTCTTACACTCTGATTAGAGAACCTCATAAACAGCAATAAGAACAAGGCTCTTGTAGTACACCATTGTCCTTTTAAAAACAAGATTATTTTATGCTATCACTACATTGCCTTATTTTCAGGATCTGTTGCCAAGGAAACTTTTCAACCAACCATGAAATTATTGCACCTATGAAAAAATAACAAATAACAAATATCAAAAAAACTGACGGATGGTAGATTAACATCTTATTTTAGTAAAGAAAAAAGAAACATTCCTGGCTTCTAAGATTTTCTGCAGCTGGATCTTTACTCCTTGTTCAAAATGAAATAAACAAGAAAGAAATATTGCTCCTCCAACTTTCATTTTCCTTTTCTTGGTGGATGTAAAAAGTATAGTTAGCCTTAGGTCAGGCACAATCTTAGATCTTGTGTTGGCTACATGTACACCTTTGTCATCAGTAGCATGACATCTATGTATGAGGGAAGTAGCTGAAAGCAGGTGAATGTCAACTTCCCTTTTAGCATTCTTTCCTTTGATGTATATCCATATTCACGATGTTCAAATGCACTTGACAAGCAAGATGCCTCTGCATCACAAGAATGTCCCTGCTGAGAGCAGCCACCCTGCTGTTTTTGTGCTAATGTGTCCTAACAGATATTTACCTCACAGCATGCCAAACCGACTGCATTTCTGTTTGTAACATCTTTTAAATGTAAGAAGTTTTAGAGACTAAAAAATGAGTTTGTACATTATAAATGATAAATGTCTTCCACAAACATATGTAGATACACAGCTCCATTAGAGTTTTTACCTCGGAGCATCAAGTGCCCATATCAAACCACGTTATGGGTATTTCCCTACTAGTGTTTATCATTAGCGCATCCATTATGATTGACACTCCTGTGTTCAGTTACAAAAATCTACTAAATCTTCCCTCTTAGGGGTAATATAAGACTGGAGTTGAGATTACTGGTACAGTGGAGGGAAAACTTTGCAAAAGGACATGTCGCCAAGATATGCCATTGGGGGCCAACAAATATGTTTAGAATTGAGGAGCCAGTAAGATTTTTTTTTAGGAGCCAGACAGTGGTATTTGTATATAGATATATGGAGAAAACCCCATAAGGTTAGGAGCCAGTAACTTAATGGATTAGTCGAGTCCTGATTTATTATATGCAACACTTTTTGGTGCCAAAATGATGTCACCTCTGATTCTGCCAGTCAGATGTGATACTTTGTTTTAAAGCCAAATTAAAAATTTTAGGCAGCTATTTTATATTATTTTAGGCTAGATTTGTTAGGAGATATAGGGTAGAATAGAATTAATCTATGAAACTAGGCATATAATCAAATGTAATGTTTCATCACAATCATCTTTATTTTTTGTAG
The DNA here is from genome assembly GCF_027579735.1 of Bombina bombina. Classification (NCBI taxonomy): domain Eukaryota; kingdom Metazoa; phylum Chordata; class Amphibia; order Anura; family Bombinatoridae; genus Bombina; species Bombina bombina. The sequence continues at coordinate 192,267,039 of NC_069504.1, read as the reverse complement.
ATTCGTGCATTATAAAAAGATATTATATTATGGTTTATAACCCAAATGTTATTTTCAATGTAGTTGGAGTTTTAGTAATAGAAGAGTGCAGAAGCTAAGACAAGATGGTTTTATACGGTTAGTATGCTAGACTGTCTATTGTTAATTTACCAGATCTCTTTTTTGTATCCCTGCACTTCCTAGCAATGATAACTTAAAGTGATGGTAAATCCTAGCATTTCTGAAACGCTAGAATTTAACATTGGAACAAATAAAGGGAACTTTCATTCAAGAAGTATAAAATACTTCATGCTGAAAGCTCCTTTATTTGTTCCAAGCAATCGCTAAGGCAGCCCACCCGCAGAACACTATCTTCCCCTTCTGGCAGAGAGGTGATGTTTACACCTCTTAGCCGATAGCATATTGTGGCGCCAAAACGGATTTCAAGTGCGGCTATTGACTAAGAGGTGGAAACGTCACCTCTCTGCCAAATAGCGAAGATAGTGTTCAGCCGGTGGGCTGCCTTAGCATCTCAGTAAAGGCAATCACTTTAAAACAAACAAAGGAGCTTTCAGCATGAAGCATTCATACTTCATGAATGAAAGTCCCCTTTGTTTGTTCCAATGGTAAATATACCATCACTTTAACTACACATACATATACTTATATACATGCATGGGGCGCTCCAAAATTTCTGGCTCTTAAAATATGAAATGTACCCCCCCCACACACACTATATACATATTATACTGTTCTGTTTATTTACCCCTTCCCACCAAGACTTATTTGTCTACATCGGAAAAAAGTTCTGATGTAAACAAATAAGTACAAATTTAAATCACACTATTGCTCATTAGTTAAAGGGACAGTCTACATCAGAAGTTGTTTTGTTTTAAAAGATAGATAATCCCTTTATTACCCATTCCCCATTTTTGCATAACCAATCCTGATATATTAATATACTTTTTACCTCTGTGATTACCTTGTATCTAAGCATCTTCTGACAGCCCCCTGATCACATGCCTTTTTATTTATTATCTATTGACTTTCATATTAGCCAATTAGTGCAGTGTCTGCCACAAGCCACGGACGGTTATCTATAGGGCTCACATGAACTAGCTCTCCCCTGATGTGAATAGTTAATACAAAAGCATGTGAAAAGAAGCTGTCTTTAATGGCTTAGAAACAGGCAGACATTTAGAGGTTTTAAATGTTATAAAGTATATTAATATAACAATGTTGGTTGTGCAAAGCTGGGGGATAGGTAGTAAAGACATTATCTATCTTTTTAAACAAATTTTAATGTAGCCTGTCCCTTTAACAATATGAAAATATTTTCAAATTATAATAGGACATGTATTTAATAGTAGCCAAGGAAGTTAATGTGCATAAATAAAAACATACTATACAGCAGTGATGGCCAACTTCCTATCACATGGGGTCACAGATTGATATTTAGAAGCCTTCTTCGTCACATACATTTATGGCTATTAAGCATACAATTAATGTATTTCCTAAAAATGTCCAGTGGCAAAGGGCCACATTTTAGGTAAGGTCAAAGGGTTCACTCAATCTGCAACTCCTCTCCCCAGAGAGTTCTACTGAGTGGCGACCTTGTTTGCCCATCAACCAGAAATGCCAAATGCAAGAGCGCTCAGTATTAGTTTCACTTTTTACCATTGTCACAAAATCTATACCATACATTATTTTTTTTAAATTATCTGATTCTTAGCTTAAAAATAAATAAATAATTAAATGAATAAAAAGTATGATGGCCTCCCCAATATTCAGATATGCTATTAAGAACTGCATTGCAAAATGTCTGTATTAATAAAAAACTTTTTAAAAACTATATTTTTCCTATGTCCATACCTATACAATGGCATCCTGTATAAGGAAAGGGGAGCATTAGAAAATAAAACATTGTGTTTTTTTCAATCTGATTTAACTTGTTTGGCTTGCTTTACCAATACAATATACCAAGACTGTTACTTGTCCTGATAATACCTTTGGTTTCTTATGGAAGTCTTTGCTGAATGAACTAGATTAGTATCGATAGCATTGCTTTAGCAAATTCAGTTTGCAGCTGTGAGTAATCCTTCCAATCACTTTCTCAACATGAAAGCACATCAGGGGCCCAATGTTAACGTCGGAGAAAAAAAAAATATATATATATTTTTATTTTTTTATTTTGTGTAACATTACTGAAACGGGTGTGAAAATAGTCTGATCTCTGGAGTAAGAATATTAACCATCAAAAGCCAATGAACATAAAGCAACCGCATCTAACGGGTAGTGAGGTATGGCACACTGTGGGAAGTAACAGGTAATATATATTATACTTTGCATTGTGGGGGGTTGGTGGTTTAGGGGTTAATAGGTTAATTAGTTGTTTGCGTTGTGGGGGGTTGTCGGTTTAGGGGTTAATAGTGTAATTAGGTACTTTGCGTTGTGGGGGTTGGGGAATTAGGGGTTACTAACTTTTGGCGAGATTACGAGTTTTGCGGTAACAGAGGTGCGTTGCTAATGCTTAGTTTCAGCTCAACGCTCACCTAAAGTAACGCTGGTATTACAGGTTTTTTTTAAACCTGGCGTTAGCCGCAAAAAGGGGAGCATAGAGCAGAATTTAGCTCCACATCTCACCTCAATACCAGCGTTGCTTATGGTAGTGGTAAGCTGGCAAAACGTGCTTGTGCACGATTTCCCCATAGGAAACAATGGGGCTGAGCTGGCTGAAAAAAAAACTAACACCTGCAAAAAAGCAGCGTTCAGCTCCAAAGCAGCCCCATTGTTTCCTATGGGGAAATAAAAGTTATGTCTGCACCTAACACCCTAACATGAACCCCGAGTCTAAACACCCCTAATCTTACACTTATTAACCCCTAATCTGCCGCCCCCGCTATCGCTGACACCTACATTATATTATTAACCCCTAATCTGCTGCTCCGGACACCGCAGCCACCTACATTATACTTATGAACCCCTAATCTACTGCCACCAACAGCGCTGACACCTACATTATATTTATTAACCCCTAATCTGCCCCCCCAACTTCGCCGCAACTATATTAAATTTATTAACCCCTAATCTTCCGACCCCAACGTCACCGCTACTATAATAAATGTATTAACCCCTAAACCTAAGTCTAACCCTAAGTCTAACCCCCCTAACTTAAATATAATTTAAATTAAACGAAATAAATTTAACATAATTAAATAAATTAATCCTATTTAAAACTAAATACTTACCAATAAAATAAACCCTAAGCTAGCTACAATATAACTAATAGTTACATTGTAGCTAGCTTAGGGTTTATTTTTATTTTACAGGCAACTTTGTATTTATTTTAACTAGGTACAATAGTTATTAAATAGTTATTAACTATTTAATAACTGCCTAGCTAAAATAAGTACAAAATTACCTGTAAAATAAACCCTAACCTAAGTTACAATTACACCTAACACTACGCTATAATTAAACTAATTACCTAAACTACCTACAATTAATTACAATTAAATTAAATAAACTAGGGGGGCAGAGCTAGCCGGCGTCCAAGATGGTCGCTAGCGAGTAGAGCTCTGAAGTAAGGTCGGCTCAAGTACTTCACCAGCACCATAGATTTACGAGTCGGTAGCCCAAAAACGGTACATCTACCGTCCGACAGTTAGGGGAGTACTGGACGTGAAGCGGAGGAGTTCCGGTGCAGCAATCTGTGGCGCACATCATATTGCGGCCTCCCGCAGCTTCCCGGCGGCTGTTCACACGCACCACATCAGTTTTTGTAGCTGCCGCCAAAGAGATGCGACACATATTGAGGCCTCTCCAACTCATACCGGAGGAATAGATGTGCACTGCAAGGTCAGTGACTCCCAGACAACTTGCCACGCGAACATCGTTGGAAAGGTGAGAGCGCAACGCAGCTAATAATTGAGGGATAAGTCCCATGCATGTTAACCCCTTGTGGCCTAAAAACTACAACCATGTTAGGAATGCTGCTCCTTAAGGAATATAATATATATAATAATGCAATGTTTTGTGATCCCAGGACATACTTGAAAACGAGAGAAATCTCAATGTATCCTTCCTGGTAAAATATTTTATAAATAAATAATAAATAAATTTTATAAATAAATAATATAACACCCACACGGTAAAGATCTCCCAGCTCATACACCTGGAGAATCTCAAACTTTTAAATAGCTCTGCAATCTATCTACTTTGCAGAAATATATAAAATGGTGCTGCCAGGAATATTAACCCAGGACTCATAGCCTCAGTATATTTGGCGAACAGGGAGATAGACACACAGGAATGAGGGCCTCACAATAAGACTTGCAGTGGTATTTCTTACTCTCTCCAGCACCTCCACAACCCCCATATAACCTGTCAAAGCAGAATAAAAACAGAGGGGACGTTTTCACTATGTCAGCTAGGAGAGCACTGAAGAACTGAAAAATCTAACAGAAGTGGTACCTTGACAGCTCCCACAGTACATAACTTCTTCAAAGCAGTTGAAATGGCAACCGCAGAACCAGTTGAAAATTCAGCTAAACTGCCCTCACCTATATCTGAAGCAGAAGTAGGAGGCACAACAGAGACAATGCTCACTAAAGCAGACCTACAATCTTTACCCTCCAAAGATGATTTCAATAATTTCATCACCCAAGTCAGCACTATGATAAAATCTAGCTTATCTGAAGTGAGAAAAGAGATAAGTGACATAGGAAACAGAATAGCACAACTGGAGGAAGATTCAGAAAACACAGATAAACTTCTAGATATCCAGTCCCAACAATCATCACACCATTCAGCCTTAATAACTCAACTACAGAACCAGGTGGAGGACCTGGATAATAGGGGGAGACCCCAGAACATCAGAATTAGGGGTGTCACTGAGAATATCAAATCCCCAGAGCTCCTCCCCTATTTACAGACCCTATTCAATAAACTCATGGATAACACAGAAGAAATCGAGTACCCACTCGACCGATACCACAGGGCATTGAGACCACCCCCAAAAGATGCAGCCCCTCCAAGGGACATAATTATAAAGTTCACAAGTTTCAGAGACAAAGAAGACATCCTCACAGCAGCACGGAAGAAATTACCCATATCACACAATGGCTGTGCTCTCCAGTTCTATGCAGACCTAAGTCAGCTGACATTAACCAAGCGAAGGGAGACCATATATCTCACTTTAAACCTCAGGGATCTTGGAATCCCCTACAGATGGGTTTCCCTTTTTGCCTCAAGGTGATCAAAGATAACACAACAGCAATATACAGATCAACAGAGGACCTGGAAGACTTCTGCTCATCGCTAAACATCCCGCAGCCCAGCCTCCCTTCACTACAAGAAGCTTCTAAAGACCAGCATATACCAAGACAGCCCAGATAAGAGTGGATACCAGTACACCATGGAAAGAAGAACAGACCCTCGAGGGGGATTCCTGAGAACCAAGGAGCAATCACCTGATTACAAGGACTACCCTATGCTAAGTAACCTCCTTTTGTTATTTGCTATTTTACAGTGCCACGGTACTGTGTGGTCTTTATGGGTGAAAAGGAACCCTCTCTGCATTTACCCGCCGCATTGTTTCTCCCTCTAAATGTTTCATAAATGTTGTATAATGTCATATGTAAAATGTAAAATGTCTAATCTCATAGGTGTCATATGTGCCATATGCACGACGAATACTTGACTTAAATGTTGTTAAACAAGTAGAAAGTTTACCCCTTATAGAAGTTTTCTGGACTACGCAATCTCAGTCTAACACTTTGATGCCGACCTGCTACCGCAAGTCGTAGCAATTACTTACACCCCCCATTTTCTCTGAAAGCATAGTATGTTTTGTGTTCATGCTTTTAGACCAAGTTTTATGTATGTTGTTTTGTTCATGCTTGTTTTTTACCATTTCAGACATACCTCTCTCGAACTGCCTTCCTCGCAACCTACCCTTCCCCCTCCTTATCCCAGGTCTGGTCGGACCCGCACGAGCCACCACATAACTCACTCCTGGGAACCGGACTCAACTACTCTAAGGTACAGCCGTCCCTGCACCCAACCTCCACAGGGACATCACAGGCCCTACACCTTAGATCTCCCCTGTCTCACTAACATTCCGGAATGGCCACTATAGGGACACAAAACTCCCCCCTCGCGGGGACACGCACCATCAAAATTGTTACACAGAATGCAAGGGGTCTAAACTCACCCACAAAGAGATCAGTTGCTCTCTCCTGCTTTAAGAGGGCCAAGGCGGATGTAGTCTTTATACAGGAGACGCACTTTCCAAAAGAAAAATAGCCTACATTTTCTAATAGAGATTTCCCTACTGCATATTTCGCATCACACGTTGGTAAACATGGTGGGTTGGGAATTATGTTTCACAGATCACTGTCATTTCAATTGTCATATATGGAGGTGGACCCTGGAGGCAGATGGCTTATCCTTACAGGCCTCCTATATAACCGACCAATAACTTTTACTAACATTTACACCTCAAACTCTAAACAAGTACAGTTTCTCAGAAAAGTTACGAATAAGATCCTTCAGGTTCAAAAGGGTTCCCTAGTTCTAGCCGGAGATTTGAATGTGGCACTCGACCCTGGTATTGACTGCTCCCTGGGCCGAGGTAGTGTACCCCTTAAAACCTTACAAGATATTACTGTGACCACTCATAAGCTTACTTTGATTGACATATGGCGGGTAAAACATCCAGGCCAGCAGAACTACACGTTCTTCTCTAATCCACATAAGTGCTACTCGCGCATAGATTATATTTTCACAAACCAAATCACTTACAGTTTAGCAAAAGATGCTGATATAGAGCCTACTAGCTGGTCAGACCATGCTATGGTGACTGGCAACTACTTTGACCTGGTCAGATAAGCCCCTATCCCCTTATGTGTGGAGGCTTGATGAATCTTTATTAAAAAACCCTGCGTTCTCTGCATGAGTGGCGGAAATATTAAAAGAATACTTTGAATTTAATAATACACCAGGTGTTTCACCACACACTTTATGGGAGGCCCACAAATGTGTAATCAGGGGGGAAATAATAAAACATAAAGCACACCTAACAAAGCAATACTGCGAATCCTACAGATCCATGACGCAGAACATTCATAATATAGAAATGCAACATAAACTGTCCCCACAAGATAAAGGCCTAACAGATGAGTTGAGACAGGCGAGAAATGAACTAAATAGATTAATTTATAAAGAGGCTCAAACAAAGGAACTCTATCTTAAAAAAATGTATCTAGCTAACTCCAATAAGATAGGACCCTCCCTAGCAAAAACCCTTAAAGAACACAAACTTAGCTCCTATATACACTGCCTAACAGACTCCACAGGGCATCAAGCCTTTAGCAGCCACCAAATTGTAGACCAATTTAGGTCATTCTATAGTAATCTATACAATCTGCTGAATCCTCCAATGGCGGAAACCCCGCAAGCGTGGGAACAGTACATTGAAAAAGCTGCCCTACCGGTCCTCTCCACAGAGTTATCCGAGTTACTGGAGGCTCCAATTACCACCCAGGAAGTACTCTTGGCGATCAAATCTCTCCCCTTACGCAAAAGTCCAGGGCCTGATGGGTTCACTAATATCTATTACAAACAATATAGACAATTGCTAGCCCCACATTTAACCTCTATGTTCGCAACAATAGATAATTTAGTATCATGGTCTAAGAGCACCTTAGAAGCCCATATCATTGTACTACCAAAGGTGGATAGGGACCCCCAAAAAGTAGAAAATGATAGACCCATTTTGCTGCTTAATTCTGACATTATATATATGCAAAAATATTAGCAATGCGACTAAACTCTATCCTCCCCCAAATTATCCATGTAGACCAAACAGGGTTTATTCCCAGGAGGGAGGCACGGGATAACACCGTCAGGGTTATTCACTTAATAGAATAGGCCAGCCGGTCGAGTGTACCGTCAATATTAATATCAACTGATGCTGAAAAAGCTTTCGACCGGCTGGACTGGAAGTTCCTACATTCCTGCCTGTCCACCTTTGGTATAGGAAAGGTCATGATCCATAGAATTCTTAGTTTATACTCCCATCCCTCAGCGAGAGTTAAGGCCAATGGCACACTATCAGACAGCTTTATGATAGGAAACGGAACAAGACAAGGTTGCCCCTTGTCTCCACTCCTCTTCGCTATCTCAATGGAAATTCTGGCCTCACACATTAGAAACAATCCCAATATCACAGGAATCGAATTAGGCCCCAACACATATAAAGTGACACTATATGCAGATGACATTCTGGTTCTGCTAACTTAGCCGGATACCTCACTTCCCCACCTGCTAGAGGAATTTGACAGACTTAGCACCCACTCCAACTTCCTCATCAATGCAAAAAAAGAGATTCTTAATATCAACATGGTAAAGCAGCAGTTTGAAGCCTTGGGAAATTGCTGATCCTATAAACTAAACTGCGAAATATCTTGGCGTTTACCTTACTCCCACTAGCAGTAAATTGTTCAAACACAAATACATAACCATTATGCATAAGCTTAAGAAAGAGCTAGACAATTGGCAAAACGAACCACTTTCTTGGTGGGGCCACATACAAGCGGTCAAGATTACCGCCCTCCCGCGGATACTCTATGTAATGCAGACTGTGCCGATACATTTAACAAACACATACATCCATCAAATACAATCAATGTTAAATTCATTCATATGGGGTAATATTAAACCACACATCAGTAAAAAAGTAATCTTGTCCCCACTGGGTGCAGGAGGACTGGGAGTGCCCTCAATAAAGCTGTATTACTGGGCAATAGTAATGCAGAGAGTGCTTGAGTGGCATGACCGAACAAATATTAAAGCATGGCCATCAATTGACTCCTTCTTTTTAACCTCACCCAATCTAGGCCCCTTTAACTGGATTAAGCACTCAGCTAGACCACCCCTTGCTAGCACATCCCAATTGTATGCCCACCTCTTTAAGACCTGGGACATAATACGAGCCAAAGCAAAAGGAATCTCCTCTCCTGTTTCCCCAATGACACCAATCTCCTACAATGCTGAGTTTTTTGGGGGTATGCTAGTTGAGAGACCTTACCCCGGGGGCATGGCAAACACAATCACATTTGTCAACCTGGTCTCTAATCACACACTAAAAACATGCTCACAAATGTCAGACATCGCATTTGTCACATTTATTGAAAATTTCACCCCATAAAGACAGTCTAACTAGAGAATTAACCCACTTTGAAAAATTTTGCTTGTCGGGCTCTTCACCCCACAGCTCCCTTTCAATAGCAAAAAAAATGATAGATAATGCCCTTAAGTTGCCATCCCCCTCGTATAAGCTCCATTGGCAAGCAGAATTAGAGAGGGAGATACCAGATGAGCAGTGACAGATTATTCTCTTTCACACTTCCAAATCCTTGTTCCCTACCCAGAATCTTGGAATTAAATCACAAGGTCCTATTCCGTTGGTACCTTACACCCGAAAGAATCAAACAAATCTACCCGGAGTGGGTGCCACATGTTGGAGGGTGTGTGGGGTGGTTGGAATGATGTCCCATATATGGTGGCATTGTCCCTTGATCTCTCCCTTTTGGAAGAGAGTAGAAATATTCCTCATAGAATTAATGTGAACAACATTTCGATTAATGCCCTTTTGAATTATAAACAGGACAAGGTTTGTAAAGTCAGATGGAAATTACTACAAATCAGCATAAACAGTGCGAAAGCACTTATTGCCTGGAAATGGAAATCCGCAACTGTTCCTACGAGCCAGGAGTGGATTCTCCACACCTCGGAACTCCTATCAGGGGAAGAGTACTCCTACTATAGGAATGGCAGCTTGGCCTTCTTTCAGGAGGTCCAGTTCTATTGGGAGTCTTTATCCCACACCCCAAGAGAAGCAGGACACTCCGCCCCAATTGATACCCCTTAGGGAGAAGTGCCCTCCGACCAGACCCACCCCCACCCTTTTTTTTTCCTCCGCTGCCATATGAAGAGCTCATGCTAAATAGGCAGATACTGTTAAAAGGAAAGTATGGTATAAGTTGTTTGTTCATAATGTTTATAATGTTACGTATACTAGAGTTGGAAATGTATTGGCTCATTCATCTTCAGTTACACTACTGACAATATATGCTAGGAACTTGTCAGATGGAAAAGAGGGTGGCCACTGGTCCCCCTCACTTGTTATGCCCTACTCCACGGACTAATCAGACATTATACTCATCCCTGTATGAACTCAGTAACAATGCAACAATATATTACCACGGACTTTCAGTGGACAATTACAGTGGGAAGGGTGATCGGTAACCATATACTTGTTCCTAGAATGCACGTAATATTGTATTTATGCTAATTTCCAATAAAGGTTTTTGAAAAAAAAAATAAAAAAAATAAACTAAATTACGAAAAAAAACAAACACTAAATTACAGAAAAAAAAGAATTACAAGAATTTTAAACTAATTACACCTAATCTAATCCCCCTAATAAAATAAAAAGCCCCCCAAAATAATAAAATTCCCTACCCTATACTAAATTACAAATAGCCCTTAAGAGGGCCTTTTGCGGGGCATTGCCCCAAAGTAATCAGCTCTTTCACCTGTAAAAAAAAATACAATAACCCCCCAACATTAAAACCCACCACCCAAACACCCAACCCTACTCTAAAACCCACCCAATCCCCCCTTAAAAAAAACTAACACTACCCCTTTGAAGATCACCCTACTTTGAGCCGTCTTCACCCAGCCAGGCACAAGTGGTCCTCCAGAGGGTCTGAAGTCTTCATCCTATCCGCCAGAAGAGGACATCCAGACCTGCAGAAGGCTTTATCCAGGCGGCATCTTCTATCTTCATCCTTCCGGAGCGGAGCGGGTCCATCTTCAAGACATCCGACGCGGAGAATCCTATTCATCCGACGGCCGACGACTGAATGACTGGTCCTTTAAATGACGTCATCCAAGATGGCGTCCCTTGAATTCCGATTAGCTGATAGAATCCTATCAGCCAATCGGAATTAAGGTAGGAAAAATCCTATTGGCTGATGCAATCAATCAATAGGATTGAGCTTGCATTCTATTGGCTGTTCCAATCAGCCAATAGAATGCGAGGTCAATCCTATTGGCTGATTGCATCAGCCAATAGGATTTTTCCTACCTTAATTCCGATTGGCTGATAGGATTCTATCAGCTAATCGGAATTCAAGGGACGCCATCTTGGATGACGTCATTTAAAGGACCAGTCATTCAGTCGTCGGCCATCGGATGAATAGGATTCTCCGCGTCGGATGTCTTGAAGATGGACCCGCTCCGCTCCGGAAGGATGAAGATAGAAGATGCCGCCTGGATAAAGCCTTCTGCAGGTCTGGATTTTTTTTTTAAAGCCAATAGGATTTTTCCTACCTTAATTTCGATTGACTGTTAGGATTCTATAAGCCAATCAGAATTCAAGGGACGCCATCTTGGATGACGTAATTTAAAGGACCAGTCATTCAGTCGTCAGCCGTCAGATGAAGAGGATGCTTCGCATCGGATGTCTTGAAGATGGACCGGATCCAGAAGGATGAAGATAGAAGATGCCACCTGGTTGAAGCCTTCTGCCGGTCTGGATGTCCTTTTCTGGCCAGATAGAATGAAGACTTTGGACCCTCTGGAGGACCACTTGTGCCCGGCTGGGTGAAGACGGCTCAAGGTAGGGTGATCTTCAAGGGGGTAGTGTTAGGTTTTTTTTAAGGGGGGATTGGGTGGGGTTTAGAGTAGGGTTGGGTGTGTGGGTGGTGGTTTTAATTTTGGGGGGTATTGTATTTTTTTTTACAGGTGAAAGAGCTGATTACTTTGGGGCAATGCCCCGCAAAAGGCCCTTTTAAGGGCTATTTGTAATTTATTATAGGGTAGGGAATTTTATTATTTTTTTTTTTTTTTTTTATTTTATTAAGGGGATTAGATTAGGTTTAATTAGTTTAAAATTCTTGTAATTCTTTTTTTTCTGTAATTTAGTGTTGTTTTTTTTCAGAATTTAGTTTATTTAATTTAATTGTAATTAATTGTAGGTAGTTTAGGTAATTAGTTTAATTATAGTGTACTGTTAGGTGTAATTGTAACTTAGGTTAGGGTTTATTTTACAGGTAATTTTGTACTTATTTTAGCTAGGTAGTTATTAAATAGTTAATAACTATTTAATAACGATTGTACCTAGTTAAAATAAATACAAAGTTGCCTGTAAAATGAAAATAAACAGTGTTTGCGATGTGGGGGGGGGGGCTCGGTTTAGGGGTTAATAGGTAGTTTATGGGTGTTAGTTTACTTTTAGCACTTTAGTTACGAGTTTTATGTTCCGGCATTAGCCCATAAAACTCTTAACTACTGACTTTTAAATGCTGTAGGAGTCTGGACAGGAGAGGGTCTACCGCTCACTTTTTCAGACGATCGTAAAACCGGCGTTAGGAAAATCCCATTAGAAAGATAGGATACGCAATTGATGTAAGGGGATTTGCGGTAAGCTAAAATTGCGGAAAAAAAGTGAGCGGTAGACCCTTTCCTGCCTGACTCGTAATACCAGCGGGCGTTAAAAAGCAGCGTTGGGACCCCTCAACACTGCTTTTTAAGGCTAACGCAAGACTCGTAATCTAGCTGTTTTTAGGTAATTTGCATTGTGGGGGGTTGGTGGTTTAGAGGATAATAAATTTTTTAATTTATTGCGCTGGGGGGATGGTGGATTAGAGGTGGATATTGTGCATGCATTAGGTGTTTGTTAAGGCTTCTAGGGAGTTACGGTACTTTCATATTTAGCGCAAGGCTTGCTGCGCCTGCCTATGTGTGGCAAGGTGAATATGGAGTAAAAATTCTCCATTCTTGGAGTCCTTGCGATGAATACGTGATACCGACTGCCTACGCCGGTTCTATGTTAGTTTATGGGAGTAAAAACAGCAGGCGACGGGTGAAATATACGCTCGTAACCGTAAATGTGATTGCTGGAACCGACTAAAAATAGGCAACACCGGGTTTTGCGCCCACCACTGCATATTTAATTTTGCCATACCCTTGTATCTCTGGGATTAATAATCATGCTTTTCCATTAGCCAAGGTAGCAGTATAGATTATAAGGGAATATATCAATATATCTGCCCTATTTCATCAATACTAATGGCACAGTAGATTGTCTGCACATAATTTTTTAAATGCAGAACAATTTACCTCAGTTTCAAAGTTTGTAGTAATTAAATGGATTAAGAGTATTTGAAAATCAGGGATTAGCATTTCATTTTTGTTTAAGCTTTAGGGGACATTCTACAATCAAAATAAAATGTTCTTTATTTATTTATTTGCTGCACCAGATTTGTTTATGTGCTGTTGCTGCATCATAATTGAAGAAGTTAAACAAAAATATAGTAAAAGAAAGATTTTTATTTTTTTTATTTTTGATCATCATGGTAATCATCTGCCCCACTAGATAAAAGGTAGTGAGAGGGTTCCTTTAGTATCCCCCCTTACCCCATAAATTACACAAAGGGACATGCATCCTCATTTTAGAAATATAGGATTTCTATGTTACCAATGAATAACCTAGTGTTTGCATGAAATGGTGATCACCTACTTCATGTAGGGTATAGGTTTTACAAAGTAGTCCATATCTCACAGATACAGTCTACACCACATACACATAACACATGAAAGTAGAACTTATTTCACATAGGGGAATTCCCATGCTCCAATAGGTAGCCGTTGATTCCCTTAGGAATGGCAATTACCTGTGTACTAATTTGCTCTGGGCTGTAGAGTTGACACATAACAATCTTAATAAAAAGGTTGAGGTGTCTTACAGAAAGTCACCATGAATATAGCAGTCACCGGTAAATTGCATATGGAATAAAATCATAGAGGTGGAGTAGCTCCTTACTTGCCCACCACAATAAAAAGAGCGACTTGAGAACTGCTTATTATTCTTTTAAATATGTTTTCTTGTGACTGTCTTTCATTTAGGTGATTGTCATGAATCAGAGCATTGGGGGAGGGCTGATGACCAAAGAAACCCTTAATACCCAACTCACAATAAAAGTATTTTCACAAGACCTCTCGTTTGAAAGAGGAGAGTTGCATGAGTGATCTCATAGAAATAACTATCACGTAGCAGCAACTGCTAGGCTCATTTTATTGCCAAGCCCCATAGATCATTGTGTCTCAGAGCAAATACTAATTTGTTGGTACAAAAAGAATGGTAAGGAGGGTAAAGGTTTTTTCTGAGTTTCAACAGATATAAAAACAAGAACGCATTGTCAAAATTAGGTCACACCTTTGGGCAATCAGAATTTCATTTAGGTTTAACATTTATCTATTATTTTTAAAGTTAGATATTCTATCAATACTTATTTCCTGCATAATGGCCAAGATGATGCCAAATGGCAAAATAATATTTTTTTAATTTTATTTTTATTATTATCAGGTATTTGTAAAGCACCAACAGATTCCAAAATGCTAATTTTTAATCATCGTAATTTTCAAATTCTCTTTTGCCTATTTTTCATTAGAAATCTTAGGTATTGAGTCATTATTGTTATTTTATTATTGCTGTTATAATTTATTTTAGTGTTTTGTTAAAGGGAAAATAAATAAATACACTCATTTTTTCTTTGCATAAATGTTTTGTTGATGATCTATTTATATAGCCCATAAAGTAGTTTTTTTAAAAAAAAAAAAGTATAGTTTTGCTTATTTTTAAATAACATTGCTCTGATTTTCAAACCCCTAACCAAGCCCCAAAGTTTTAGGAGAATACCGTCAAATACCTACTCCAGCTTGCTCCTGTTTATGTAAAGGGTCTTTTCATATGCAAAAGAAGGGGGGGGGGGGAGTGTCTTATTTCCCACTTGCAGTGGGCTTTCCAACTACCTTTTCAACAGAGCTAAACTAAGAGCTTCTAAGTAAGTATTTAAACAGTTTTATATTGGATTTTTATATCAGTATCTTTGCATCTTATTCTTTATAGTAGTGTCTATTACATGCAGTTATATGAAAATTGGTGTATACTGTCCCTTTAAGCTGATGCTCAATGCAGAACCATTAAGTGTTTAACATATTTACGCCTAGATTTAGAGTTTTGCGCTAGAAGGGGTGCGTTAGCTACGCGTCTTTTTTTTCTAACGTACAGTGGCCTAGATTTGGAGTTTGGCGGTAGCCGTGAAAACCAGCGTTAGAGGCTCCTAACGCTGGTTTTAGGCTACCGCCGGTATTTGGAGTCAGTCAAAAAAGGGTCTAACGCTCACTTTTTAGCCGCGACTTTTCCATACCGCAGATCCCCTTACGTCAATTGCGTATCCTATCTTTTCAATGGGATCTTTCTAACTCCGGTATTTAGAGTCATGGCTGAAGTGAGCGTTAGAAATCTAACGGCAAAACTCCAGCCGCAGAAAAAAGTCAGTAGTTAAGAGCTTTCTGGGCTAACGCCGGTTCATAAAGCTCTTAACTACTGTGCCCTAAAGTACACTAACACCCATAAACTACATATATACCCCTAAACCGAGGTCCCCCCACACCGCCGCCACTCGATTAAATTTTTTTAACCCCTAATCTGCCGACCGCCACCTATGTTATCCTCATGTACCCCTAATCTGCTGCCCCTAACACCGCCGACCCCTATATAATATTTATTAACCCCTAACCTGCCCCCACAACGTCGCCGCCAGTTACCTACACTTATTAACCCCTAATCTGCCGTCCGCACGCCGCCGCCAGCTACATTATAGCTATGTACCCCTAATCTGCTGCCCCTAACACCGCCGACCCCTATATTATATTTATTAACCCCTAATCTGACCCCCTCAACGTCGCCTCCACCTGCCTACACTTATTAACCCCTAATCTGCCGACCGGACCGCACCGCTATTATAATAAAGTTATTAACCCTATAATAAATAGTATTAACCCCTAATCTGCCCTCCCTAACATCGCCGACACCTAACTTCAAACATTAACCCCTAATCTGCCGACTTGAGCTCACCGCTATTCTAATAAATGTATTAACCCCTAAAGCTAAGTCTAACCCTAACACTAACACCCCCCTAAATTAAATATAATTTAAATCTAGCAAAATAAATTAACTCTTATTAAATAAATTATTCCTATTTAAAGCTAAATACTTACCTGTAAAATAAATCCTAATATAGCTACAATATAAATTATAATTATATTATAGCTATTTTAGGATTTATATTTATTTTACAGGTAACTTTGTATTTATTTTAACCAGGTACACTAGCTATTACATAGTTAAGAACTATTTAATAGCTAAAATAGTTAAAATAATTACAAAATTACCTGTAAAATAAATCCTAACCTAAGTTACAATTAAACCTAACACTACACTATCAATAAATTAATTAAATAAAATACCTACAATTACCTACAATTAAACCTAACACTACACTATCAATAAATTAAATAAATACAATATCTACAAATAACTACAATGAAATAAACTAACTAAAGTACAAAAAATAAAAAAGAACTAAGTTACAAAAAATAAAAAAATATTTACAAACATAAGAAAAATATTACAACAATTTTAAACTAATTACACCTACTCTAAGCCCCCTAATAAAATAACAAAGCCCCCCAAAATAAAAAAATGCCCTACCCTATTCTAAATTACAAAAGTTCAAAGCTCTTTTACCTTACCAGCCCTGAACAGGGCCCTTTGCGGGGCATGCCCCAAAGAATTCAGCTCTTTTGCCTGTAAAAAAAAAACATACAATACCCCCCCCAACATTACAACCCACCACCCACATACCCCTAATCTAACCCAAACCCCCCTTAAATAAACCTAACACTAAGCCCCTGAAGATCTTCCTACCTTGTCTTCACCTCACCGGGTATCACACCGATCCGTCCTGGCTCCGATATCTTCATCCAACCCAAGAGGGGGCTAGACATCCATCATCCGACGGCTGAAGAGGTCCAGAAGAGGGTCCAAAATTTTTCATCCTATCCGGGAAGAAGAGTAGATCCGGACCGGCAACCATCTTCTTCCAAGCGGCATCTTCTATCTTCATCTGATGAGGACCGGCTCCATCTTGAAGACCTCCATCGCGGACCCATCTTCTTCCGACGACGACTTCCCGACGAATGACGGTTCCTTTAAGGGACGTCATCCAAGATGGCGTCCCTCGAATTCCGATTGGCTGATAGGATTCTATCAGCCAATCGGAATTAAGGTAGGAAAATTCTGATTGGCTGATTCCATCAGCCAATCAGAATCAAGTTCAATCCGATTGGCTGATTCAATCAGCCAATCAGATTGAGCTCGCATTCTATTGGCTGATCGGAACAGCCAATAGAAAGCAAGCTCAATCTGATTTGCTGATTGAATCAGCCAATCAGATTGAACTTGATTCTGATTGGCTGATTCCATCAGCCAATCAGAATATTCCTACCTTAATTCCGATTGGCTGATAGAATCCTATCAGCCAATCGGAATTCGAGGGACGCCATCTTGAATGACGTCATTAAAAGGAACCGTCATTCGTCGTCTAGTCGTCGGTTGAAGAGGATGTTCCGCGTCGGCTTGGAAGAAGATGGTTCCGCTCCGCTCCAGAAGAAAGAAGATTGAAGATGCGGCTTGATAGAAGACTTCATCCAGATTATGGACTTCTGACTTCAGCCCAAGTATGGATTTCTTCAGTCGCCGCTTGGATCCAGACTTCAGCCCGAGGATGGACGTCACTCTTCAGCCCCCAGCTTTGGCTTGGATCAAGACTTCCGAGGACGGATCGGTGAACCTGGTATGGTGAAGATAAGGTAGGAAGATCTTCAGGGGCTTAGTGTTAGGTTTATTTAAGGGGGGTTTGGGTTAGATTAGGGGTATGTGGGTGGTGGGTTGTAATGTTGGGGGGGT
Organism: Bombina bombina; assembly: GCF_027579735.1. NCBI lineage: Eukaryota > Metazoa > Chordata > Amphibia > Anura > Bombinatoridae > Bombina > Bombina bombina. The sequence continues at coordinate 192,249,176 of NC_069504.1, read as the reverse complement.
ATTGTATGTGTTTTTTTACAGTCAAAAAAGCTGAATTTCTTGGAGCATGCCCCGCAAAGGGCCCTGTTCAGGGCTGGTAAGGTAAAAGAGCTTTGAACTTTTGTAATTTAGAATAGGGTAGGGCATTTTTTATTTTGGGGGGCTTTGTTATTTTATTAGGGGGCTTAGAGTAGGTGTAATTAGTTTAAAATTGTTGTAATATTTTTCTAATGTTTGTAAATATTTTTTTATTTTTTGTAACTTAGTTCTTTTTTATTTTTTGTACTTTAGTTAGTTTATTTAATTGTATTTATTTGTAGATATTGTATTTAATTAATTTATTGATAGTGTAGTGTTAGGTTTAATTGTAGGTAATTGTAGGTATTTTATTTAATTTATTTATTGATAGTGTAGTGTTAGGTTTAATTGTAACTTAGGTTAGGATTTATTTTACAGGTAAATTTGTAATTATTTTAACTATTTTAGCTATTAAATAGTTCTTAACTATTTAATAGCTAGTGTACCTGGTTAAAATAAATACAAAGTTACCTGTAAAATAAATATAAATCCTAAAATAGCTATAATATAATTATAATTTATATTGTAGCTATATTAGGATTTATTTTACAGGTAAGTATTTAGCTTTAAATAGGAATAATTTATTTAATAAAAGTTAATTAATTTTGTTAGATTAAAATTATATTTAAGTTAGGGGGGTGTTAGTGTTAGGGTTAGACTTAGCTTTAGGGGTTAATACATTTATTAGAATAGCGGTGAGCTCCAGTCGGCAGATTAGGGGTTAATGTTTGAAGTTAGGTGTCGGCGATGTTAGGGAGGGCAGATTAGGGGTTAATACTATTTATTATAGGGTTAGTGAGGCGAATTAGGGGTTAATAACTTTATTATAATAGCGGTGCGGTCCGGTCGGACGATTAGGGGTTAATAAGTGTAGGCAGGTGGAGGCAACGTTGTGGGGGGCAGATTAGGGGTTAATAAATATAATATAGGGGTCGGCGGTGTTAGGGGCGGCAGATTAGAGGTACATAGGGATAATGTAAGTAGCGGCGGTTTACGGAGCGGCAGATTCGGGGTTAATAATAATATGCAGGGGTCAGCGATAGCGGGGGCGACAGATTAGGGGTTAATAAGTGTAAGGTTAGGGGTCTTTAGACTCGGGGTACATGTTAGAGTGTTAGGTGCAGACGTAGGAAGTGTTTCCCCATAGCAAACAATGGGGCTGCGTTAGGAGCTGAACGCGGCTTTTTTGCAGGTGTTAGGTTTTTTTTCAGCTCAAACAGCCCCATTGTTTCCTATGGGGGAATCGTGCACGAGCACGTTTTTGAGGCTGGCCGCGTCCGTAAGCAACTCTGGTATCGAGAGTTGAAGTTGCGTTAAATATGCTATACGCTCCTTTTTTGGAGCCTAACACAGCCATTCTGTGGACTCTCAATACCAGAGTTATTTTAAAGGTGCGGCCAGAAAAAAGCCAGCTTTAGCTACGCGGGTCGTTACCGACAAAACTCTAAATCTAGCCGAGTGTTTTTAACGCTGGTATTTAGAGTTTAAAAACAAACAATCCGCGTAATCACGCCCGCGTTAGACAGTCTCCCATAGAGATCAATGGCAAATCAAACAAAAACGCTTTTTTCACCTAACACTCAATCTCGCGAGAAATACGCACTGCTCGGTCATATGACGTATACCACATAATGCACAACAAAAATACACTGCAAATGTCATAACAACAATCACAAAACATAGCACACACGCATTACACATTCAGAATCAGGGAAAAAAAATATATAACTAAACGAGGAATACGCATATACTTTACGATACGGAAATACGGAAAATAACAAAAAGGAAAAATAAATGCACACTCATACACAAGCAAAATATTCGCATTCAACATTACAAAATATTAGGACAAACATACATATACAACACTTCACTAATACGACACCATCAACAATTAACATTTACACATAATACTATTGGACAATGTTATAGAAAACAAGCACTATGACATCATCGCATTCTACACATTCCACAAATACTAACTCAAAATGAGCATGCGCAAATTCACACAACTAATAGACATTGCACGCATACTAATTACTAACAAAGCACACCTTAACACAATTTACAAGGCAAACCGGTACATCATTATTCATTTACACAGGGTATTTAAGCACCACACAAGCATGGCTTCTTTGACTGTGTTGCTGGTGGGTTTTTGGAGATTTGAGATTTAGTGAGTTATTGTGAGAGTTAGTGCGAGTTAGTGTTAGTGTGAGAGAGTCAGTTAGTGTTATCGTGAGGGAGTTAGTGGTAATGTGAGTTAGTGGTAGTGTGAGTTAGTGGTAGTGTGAGTTAGTGGTAGTGTGAGTTAGTGTGAGCGTGAGTTAGTGTGAGCGTGAGTTAGTGGGAGCGTGAGTTAGTGTGAGTTAGTGTGAGCATGAGTTAGTGGGAGCGTGAGTTAGTGGAAGCGTGAGTTAGTGGGAGCGTGAGTTAGTGGGAGCGTTAGTTAGTGGGAACGTGAGTTAGTGGGAGTGTGAGTTAGTAAGAGAGCGGTAGTGAGCGACAGTTGGTTTGGGTGAGTGTGCGAGTGCTTTTTCTGTATACGTAACATATTTACACGCAAACACATTCAATACATACATAGAGTTATCAATAACACTACATACACTCCATACCCCATACCCTCTCATACTACACTCCATACCCCATTCCCTGTAGTCCCATTCCCTTTCATCCCATTCCCTCTAATCCCATACCCCATTCCCTCTAATCCCATCCCCTAGTTACATTTAGTTTACATATCCTCCTTTTAGTCTTCTTATACATTTTGGTTGGTTAAATACTCCTTACCCTCTTTAATTTATATCCCTTTCACACTTTGAGCACTTGTTTTGTCTTTTTATTTCTTTATTTTGACCCCCTTTCATTTGTGCAAAGTCACTTGTTGTTGGAGTGGTTACGGCTTAGTTTAGGGAAGAGATGGAAGAGGAGGGCAGGCAGGAGATTAGTCAGGGGAGAGGGGGGAGGAGAGGGAGAGGGAGGGGAGAGGAACAGGACAGGAAGGGGGGCAGGAAGCGGGGGAGGAAGCGGTGGGTGGACCCAACCACTTGGTTCAAGATGAACAAGTGGCTGGGCCCAGATGCGGACAGAGTAGGGCTTCACAGTCCAGGAAACAGAGGGCACCATCACAGGGGAAGGCCAAGGTGACTAGGGAGGCGAGGTATACTATGGAGGAGAAGGAGGTCCTCATAGAAGCGTATATGGGCAGGTATAGGAGGCTACAAACTCAGAAGACCACCCCGAGTGACCAGAGGAAGCTCTGGCGGGAGATAAGGGATGCAGTTAATGCAGTGGGGGGCCATAACAGAGATATGGACTCTATTAAACATCGCTACCGGGACTGCAAGATGGAGCTGAAAAAGAAAATAACCAGGGAGTACCAACATGCCACAGGGACCGGTGGCGAGCCTGCACTGACCGTTGAGTACTCCAGATGGGAAGAAATGTTGCATCCCAGCATCTCCGAGGTGGCCATAGTCGGGATCGGAGGAATTGATACCGGGAACCTGCCACTCTCATCTGACGGTAAGCTCATTTAAGAATCTATTAACATCCAAAATAAAAAATGTATTTAAGGATAAGATTAATGCTATTACGCTGTTTAACACATTATTACGTAAACACATTCACAATGACCTTGCGATTACATTACTATCTAGGCTACAGGTTAGGTGTGCATTTAAACAGACTGAAAACAAACGCAAAAACATTCAGATTGACCAGATAGATATCACAAACACGGTTTGGAAAATGCGGAAATCGCATTGATTGTTAGATTCAAAGTGGATTAATGAGGCTACATTTGTAATTCAATTGGAAGCAAAAGCATTTATATCTTTATTTGGAAATATGCTAATATATAAATTTCTTTCTTTATGCAATATACAGAGTCTGGGGAGGAGCCAGCACAGCAACCGCAGGCTCCTCCTTTTCCCAGGTATGAGAGTGGTGGAGATGACTTGCCACCTCGGAGAGAAGAAGAGGCCCCCCCTGAAGCAGAGGAAGAGGCCCCCCCTGAAGCAGAGGAAGAGGCCCCCCCTGAAGCGGAAGAGGCCCCCCCTGAAGCAGAGGAAGAGGCCCCTCAAGCACCAGCAGGCCGACGTGCACAAGCAGGCCGACGTGCACAAGCAGGCCACTGTGCACAACAGGAGGAGATAGCCGAGGTGCAGGTGTTACTCGATTACATCGAACAGATGCGTACCTCCCGGATGGAAAATAACTAAACTAGAACTCAGATGACCAAAGATCGTCGTGGCATTCGAGAAGGACAAAGAGAAATTATAGAGATCCTTACAAGAATTGAACAAGGACAAATCTGGAGTTTACAGATTCAAGAAAATATGTTTAATTTCTTCCGGGAGGCACATGCTGGGCCATCTGCTGCTGAGCCATCTTCTGCTGGGCCATCTACTTCTGGCCCATCTGCTTCTGGTCCATCTCCTGCTGGGCCATCTCCTGCTGGGCCATCTCATCTTGGTACTCCTCCATCTCCTCCTCACCTTAGTCTTCCCAGTAGTCCTCCTTCCCCTCTTCCCACAACATCTCCGATGAGAACTCATCGGAGGGGGCAGTTGCCCCCCCCAGAGCCTCAGTCTCATGGGAAGAGGGGAAGGAAGAGGAAGTAAGTATTTTTTTAGATGTTTATTTCGTATTTATTTAATGTGTAATGGATAGGTATGTGATGATGTGGTTTTCATACACTTGTGGACCACACTCTGTATATAATCTGCTTCTATGGGACCGGGTCAATGGAGGCAGATTGTTTGCAGAGTGTGGGTTAGAAGTGTGTGGACACCACATCATCACATACCTATCCTTGTTCATGATATTGATTGGTTTCTGTGATGTGATGTCCAAACTGTTTCCCTAATCTCAAACAAAATGACCATTACAATTATACATGATGGCATATTACTGTTTGAATGCCAACAACACAGCTTAAAGGGACAGTCAGAACATTATTGTTTACAAAGAAACACCGTATTATGCATTATCAAGTTTGAAACCAAAACATGGAGAAATACACGTGTGACTTATGTGATTACCCTTGTATCTATGCCTATGAAAAATGACCACTTATTTATGTTATTCTGACATAACAACATTTTAGACAATCAATGAACAATCCAGGGTAAATATGCTGTATGAACTCAAGTTTTTCTATATCACAATGCTATCAAAATGCCCTCTAGTGGTCAAAATGCATTCTGATTACATGCACTCTTCAAGCTCTAAGAAATGAGCACACAAACCTCCTAGGTTTAGCTAGCAAATAAGAATAACCAGAGAACTATGATAAATTGGTGAGAAACGTTTGACATAATTTGTATTTTAAAAATTGCATTTTTAATAATGCAAATCATTATTGGTTTTCTAGACTGTCCCTTTAAAAAATGACATATGCTAACATATACTGATATTTTGTGATTGTTGGTATATCTACATCTACTTGTTCAAACAAGAAATATTGGAATAGGATTTATATTGACGTGTTAAATAAAGTCTATTTTCTTAAAGAGACATTATTGTGTTTGAATTATTTTAGAAAGACATTTTATGTACAAGGAATATGGTTTCAAGTCCTTTTATGAGTGAATAAACAAATATATGCTCACAATAATATATTTGGAGATTAACCAATGTGGAACTCATACATGACACAATAATCAACATTTGCATTAAAGGGACAGTATACAATCTTTTTCAGAGAACTGCATGCAATAGACACTACTAGAAACAACAAGATGACCACATACTGATATCAAAATCCATCAGAAAAAGCTTTAAACACTTTCTTAGAAAATCGGTTTATCTATATTGAAAAGATAGCTGTAAAGCCCATTCCAAGTGGAAAATAAGACAATACCCCTTCATTTGCATATGAAAAGACCCTTTACACAAACAGGAGCAAGATGGAGAAGATAGCTGATGGTACTCACATCAAACTTTGAGGCTTGGCGAGGAGTCAAAAAATTACTGAAATGTTATTTGAACATAACTAGACATGTATTTGTTAAAAAACGGACTATATAAATAGAGATAAAAAACATATTTGTGGGGGAGCGGAGCCAGCCACCGTCAAGAATGGCTGTGCAAAGCTAATGCTCCGCATTTTCAAACTCTTCCCAAACACTTAAAAGCACCTACATCAGCAGTGTATAAACTGAAAAAGACTTTACCTGCTCAAGATGTAGTGGAGATCCAGTGGATGCCTCCTTATCAACGCTACCTGTAGATTACGGGACCCAGCGAGCTGCGGGGCAGATCCTGAGGCCTCAGATCCCGCGCCTAACAAGTACAGCGTCGCCGCCCGAGTGAGCCGCATACCGGAGTAAGTAAGCACAGAGAACACATACGAAACTGCTCAGCAGACCCTCCTAATACTTACACCAGCTCAGATTACCGAGACAGTTTGGCGGGTCTGTGCCTCCTCCGGTTGCGGCAATCACATGGCCTAAGGGTAACAGCCTCAATATAAGTAGTGGGCTGGAGCGCTCTGCACCCGACAAGAAACCGGACGATTTACTGACCGCTCTGATGGCCTGCAAATAACAGGCTTAAGGCAAATTCAAATAACCCCTAGTTTCAGGCTAATCACATTGTAACACTGTCCTGGCAAGAAACGCCACAAGCCTGCAAATGAGGGATCAAAAATGGCGACGCCTGCACAGCTTGATAGAGACGCTGCAATCTAGAAATAACCAACCTATATCTTACTGTTTATACACTTAGGTGTAGGAACCTTATGGAGAAAAGCTCTTATTGATCACACAATCGCTCCTGTCCACAACTGATCCCACATTGTATTCTGGCCACATTAAGATCCCCATATCTGCACATAGCACCATAAACTGATGTTAAATAAGTTATAGCCAGATTTCAACAGAAGCTACAGCATTATCTAGCAGACAAGGAATAAAAACCACAGTACCAGACAGGTCTGATCTTTAACCTCCAAGTCTCTGTCAGGGAGTGTTTAATCAGCACTAAATTGCATATAACTGCAGAAATAACCACGGACACTGTCCAAAGCAAATATATGTGAATGCACAACTAATAAAGTTAGTAATATTTTTCACACGTCTCCCACCACTATATTAAGACATACATCCAACATAAGCAAGCCAAAATGGCCTCAAAAAAACTACCTATGCATGATAGAGCTGTCAGGAAGCAGACAAAGTCAGCAACTAAATTAAACAATTTCTTCAAAGTACGGGATGTCACAGAAAATACCCCGTCTCCCTCTCAGGAGCCAGATATCGCACATTCCGATACTGAGTCCTCAGATGCAGGGTACTCGGCTAAGGAACCTCTCACAAGAGCTGATATAGAAAATCTCCCAACTAAAGCTGACTTCGCCTCTCTTATCACGCAAGTCGGTAAAATGATTACTGATGGCCTCAAAGAGGTGAAGAAAGATATTTCTGAGCTTGGAGAGAGAATGCTTCACCTAGAAGAAGATCTAGAACACATCCAACAAGACTCAGACCTCCACAGCAGAGCATTGGAAACACAAGATGTATTAATTCAACAAATGCAGGTCCATCTAGAAGACCTCGACAATAGAGGACGGTGAAATAACATCAGAATTAGGGGTGTAACAGAGAAAATCACAACAATACAACTCCCGCAGTACCTGAAGAACTTATTCCAATTCCTCCTCCAAACGCATGAACCCCCCAACATTCCTGTCGAGAGAGCACACAGAGCCCTCAGGCCGAAACCTCCTGAGGATAAACCTCCTAGAGACATCATACTGAAACTCCAAGTTTTTAACAATAAAGAAAGATTAATGGAGGCCTTGAGAAAGAAAAGGCAAATATCCTACGACGGAGACAACATACAAGTATACGCTGACTTAAGTAATATCACTCTAAATAGAAGGCGTGAAGCCAGATATCTGACGCTACACTTGCAAGACCTGAAGATCCCATATAGGTGGGGGTTCCCATTCTGCTTGAAAGTAATTAAAGGCACAATCACAGCCATCTACAGAACCCCAGATGACCTAACCGAATTCTGCAAGTTACTAAATATCCCTGAACCTACACTACCCAGGCTGGAAATCCAACCATCGCAGCACCAAAATAACCTCACTAGAGGTCCAAAACCACAGAGAGACTCTTCGATTAAAGTCAACAGAAAGCGGTCTCAACCATCCCCTTGCGTCTCTGCTACAGACTTTAACCAGACCTGAGGTTGCTTCGTAGCTGTAATATTGACAAAGGCCCATACACCTTACTGGACCTTAATTTGTGGTCTACTTCTCCCTTGTTAGATTATTGTTCCCCCTTTTAACCACCCTTGTATTTAGGCTGTATCCACATCCAGAGACTTCGCCATTGTGAGTATGCCGTCTGTTAATACATGTCTAGCCAGGAAGCTGACTCCGTTTATTTTCATCTACCTTAGCTCTTTAAAAAATTGTGTAAGTTTTTTCTTGTTATAATTGCACTAATGAGTAACACTGTTGTTTTTCCACGTTGGAAGAGGCTGATACTCCCATGTTCACAGTTTTAGGTGAACGGGGTAGTATCCCCCTAGTTAAGATATATTGTAAATGTCAATATACAATTGTTGTTGTTATGACTATTTTTTATGTTGAAGTTTCCACTATCAATTTGTTTGAATTTGCAGAATTACAGGCCCACCTGACTATCCAGTTTATCAATGTACACCTAACCCTATCCCATCTATCGCTAGAGTACCCAATTTACACTAAGACCTTATTCAGACACCATGCCAGACACTAGGCATATACACATTATTTCTCAGAAAGTTAGGGGGTTAAATTCACCAACAAAGAGATCTATAGCCCTTAATTGGTTTTCTAGACATAAGGGGGAGTAATATTCGTCCAAGAAACCCACTTCAAACGCATGGCTGAACCCAAATTTTCATCCAAACAAATACCCCACAGGATACTTTTGCTCGCATGCTCATAAAAAGAAATGTGGAGTGGGAATTCTCATTAACAAACACTTACAATTGCAAAATGTCACCTCACACCTAGACACGGAAGGGAGATATATAATAATCGTAGGCGACCTCTATAATAAGCCAATTACATTGGCGAATGTGTATGCTCCAAATAGAAGTCAGGCCAAATTCTTTAAAACATTTACAGGCAAACTCCTGGAGGTTTCAAGAGGTACCACAATTTTGGCAGGAGACTTCAATACATCACTAAATCCTAAATTAGATTGTTCCCTAGCCAAAAGCTACTTGCCGAACTCCACAATTAAATCAATAACTCAGAGCCTAAGACTCGCCTCTATGCTTGATGTCTGGAGAATACAACACCCAGCCCAAAAAACTTACTCCTTCTATTCCAACCCAAGTAAATCATACTCTAGACTTGACTACATTTGCCTAGATCAGTATAGTTTAGCACTTGCGAAAGATTCTAATATCACACCGACCCCCCTGGTCAGACCATTCTGCGACCTCATTAACACTAGTATGGCTAAATAAACCATTGCGTGATCACTGCTGGAGACTAGACAACACCCTCCTTTTACAACCCGAAATACCTGACAAAATCACACGTACTCTTACAGAACACTTTAGATTTAATCAAACCCCACATTCCACCCCCTCCTTGATATGGGAAGCTCATAAAGCTGTTATAAGAGGGGAACTTATCAAACAGAAGGCCCACCTAAAAAAGCTATATAACCAGGAATACCTTCAGTTGTCACATAAACTCAAGGAAGCGGAGGCAAAACACATGGAAGACCCAGAAGCGTTAGATAACTTTAAAAATCTCACAACAGCTAGAAGGGAACTACATAACTTATTAAACAGAGAAATGCTTAAGAAGGCGTACTATCTGAAGAAGTTATATTTCACTGAAGGCAATAGATCAGACCCATTACTAGCCAGAGCCCTAAAAAAGCGCACCCTTACATACCATGTCCACAAAATACTAGATGAGGCAAATAAAGAAATTTACGATTGCAAGGGAATTGCCGATTCTTTTAGTAATTACTACAAAGCGCCATATAATCTCCCATCTAGTGTAGACCCAAATGTTGGAGTTAAGATAAGGGAATACATCAAGGAAGCGCATCTCACGACACTACCTGAAGCAATTGCCGCTGCCATGAGTAACCCCATAACAGACCACGAAGTGGCTCTAGCCATTAAACACCTACCGACTCAGAAAAGCCCAGGCCCCGATGGTCTCACAAATATGTACTATAAAAGGTTCCAACAATCCCTAATCCCCCACTTAACAAACCTTTATAACTCACTCGACGATACAAATCATTTCTCTCCCTTGCTCTTGGAGGCCCATGTCACAGTTATCCATAAAGAGGGAAAACCAGAAACAGACCCAGGTAGCTACAGACCTATCTCCCTTCTTAATGGGGACATAAAACTCTATGCAAAAATACTGGCGTCACGAATCAACTCAGTATTGCCCTCACTACTACACCTAGACCAGGCTGGCTTTGTTCCGCGCAGGGAGGCCAGGGATAATACAATAAGAACAACACGCCTAATTGAATACGTGACCACCCACAACATCCCAATGTCCCTGGTCTCCACTGACGCGGAAAAAGCCTTTGATAGGGTGGCTTGGCCCTTTCTTAGAGAAACTTTAAGGGGTTTCGGGTTTGGAGACACCATGATTAGTAGAATTTTCCAACTTTACATACATCCCTCAGCTAGAGTAAGAGTAAACGGAGTACTCTCACAGAGGTTTCCAATTAGCAATAGAACGAGACAGGGTTGTCCACTCTCCCCAATCCTGTTTGTACTGGTGATGGAAGTCCTGGCCTCCCACATACGTAATAACCCTCACATCACAGGGATACAAATAGGACCAAATCAATATAAATTATCTATGTTTGCAGATGATATCTTGTTGACTCTAACCTCCCCTGCACGCTCATTACCGGCCCTCCTTGCCAAATTTGACCGATTCAGTTCCCTGTCAAACTTTTTAATTAACCAGCAAAAGTCTATGATAATGAATATATCCATGCCACAAAGAGACACCCAGATCCTCAAAACTATATGCCCATATAATATAAAGCAAATAAAGTTGAAATACCTAGGGATTTATTTAACACCTAAAGTTACACACCTGTTCGAGGCCAACTATAAAACATTGCAATCTACTATCTCACACATCCTGCAGAACTGCAAAGATAAGCCCCTATCATGGTGGGGTAGAATTCAAGCACTAAAAATGTCAATCCTTCCAAAGATTCTATATGTTCTCCAAACAATTCCCATTTCCCTCCCTAAACTATTCCTTACACACCTTCAGAGAATTGTACACACCTTTATTTGGGGTAAATCCAGACCACGAATTAATGCGACTACCATGCACAGGCCAGTAGGGGAGGGAGGTCTGGGAGTACCGAAAATAGAATCCTACTACCACGCAACAGTACTACAATATATACTGGACTGGCACTTGAAAAATGACGATAAGGCATGGGTGTCGTTGGACTCCCAAATTATTAGAGCCCCCAAGCCACGCTCCATATGCTGGATTAACAAAAGTCTCAGACCTACAATATGCCACACATCCTTTTTCTACAAACATATATTTGAAACATGGGATTCTCTAGTTCAGAAACACCCGCGGCTTTCTTCACCATACTCCCCTCTCACACCAATCTCACGAAATATGGAACTTGTAGGAGGTTACGAACCCCTGCAAAATACAAGAGTCACATGGGAGCTACCAGATTCAGTGCCAATTATTAGTTTATTGGATAACCAAAAACTTAAGCCCAAACAGAGTATGACAACCATAATGAATGGTGTCTTTACTTCATGGTTAAAATACAGTCAACTTTCACATTTCCTACACAGTGTACATTACCGTAAAGATCTGATGAGATCCCCCACCAAATTCGAGCACCTATGCCTTATGACAACACCTGTTAATGGAACTCTCTCCATTGCCAAGAAAGTGCTGGAGAGTGCCACACAGTCCTGTCTACCGACATACACATCACACGGGCAACAGGACCTAGATATTCAACTAGACAAGGAAGCTTGGAAAAAAATATTTCTTAACACTTCTAAGTCCTCAACATCCACGAAACTAATAGAAATGAATTTCAAAATTTTAACGAGATGGTATCTTACACCTCATAGACTCCATAAAATGTATCCGGTCTCCACACCATTATGCTGGAGGGGGTGCAACGGAAAAGGTACCATGGCACATATATGGTGGCATTGCCCCAAAATAGTTCCATTCTGGAATATAGTTGAACACCTGCTGTGTGAAATATTCGGCGCAGAATGCGCATTAACACCTCTCATAGCGCTATTAAACTATCCCTCGAATTGTAGATGTAAAATTAGACAAAATCTGATACAAATTTGCCTGAATAGTGCTCGGGCGCTAATAGCTTTAAATTGGAAATCAGCACATATCCCCACGAAACAGCAGTGGCTTGCGAGAATTGCTGAGACCCTACCTTTAGAACAGTATGGCTATTTTCAGTTATCTATGTTCATAGATATGAAATTCTATTGGGACTCCATACAAAAATAGATAGAATCAAGCGGTGTAACAAGCAAACCCACATACTTTTCTTCTCTGCCCGATCACTAAATGATCCGAGAGTGAATATAGCCCTTACTCTGCTTCAATACTGTATGCATTATATGAATACTCATATGTCAGGTGGCCCTGGTATTGTAACCCATACTATCTACTGGAAACGAATGTTATTATAAGGTTTATTAAGTTTAATATTGTTCTTTGTTTTGTTGTAGTTTTATCTCTAAATGCGACAATGGTACAAATAAAGATACCGACTTGCGACTGCAATGTATAGGTACTTACCAATTAGTACGTAAAGATAAGTAGAACTATAAAGAGACTCTAATACAAATATTCTGGTGGTTCTATGGTTATAGTTATATAAGAGACTTTCCTTTTCCACCATATAATGTAACCTGTGCAGTGTACGTACATAATTATGCACCATTATGTCAAAATTTCTCTATTATTGTTATCATTGTATTGAAAACCAATAAAAATTATTTGAAAGAAAAAACAAAAAACAAAAAACATATTTGTGTTTTTAATGTGAGTGTATAATGACCTTTTAATAAAATATATGAAGACATAACATCTAGAAGAAGTAGGCATCTCATATATTTAGCATATGATAAAGATAAATGCATATTGATTACTTGATTCAAATACAATAGCGCATATTTCGGAATTCGATATGTTGAAAATTAAACACAACACAGTCATTATTCATAAAAAGGAACATATTGTTGACAAACATATTAAACAAGATGGACTATATTCATGGATTTGCACTTGCCTCCAAATATCTTATGCAGGAAAACATTTTGCTTTCATTCGTTTATTCAACGAGACAGCCATCAAAAGAGAATGTTGTGTTCTTTATCAGCTATGAGTCAACAATGTTACATGATGCACACAATCCATACTCGCCATGGTTTTAAACTTGTCTTCTCATTCACAAACGTGGGTTACGTGCAAAATCTAATATTGCTGGACTATGTAATCCAATCAGACGGTTTTTACACCTTTGTAAAAATAATCTCCCATCTAGTGTAGACCCAAATGTTGGAGTTAAGATAAGGGAATACATCAAGGAAGCGCATCTCACGACACTACCTGAAGCAATTGCCGCTGACATGAGTAACCCCATAACAGACCACGAAGTGGCTCTAGCCATTAAACACCTACCGACTCAGAAAAGCCCAGGCCCCGATGGTCTCACAAATATGTACTATAAAAGGTTCCAACAATCCCTAATCCCCCACTTAACAAACCTTTATAACGCACTCGATGATACAAATCATTTCTCTCCCTTGCTCTTGGAGGCCCATGTCACAGTTATCCATAAAGAGGGAAAACCAGAAACAGACCCAGGTAGCTACAGACCTATCTCCCTTCTTAATGGGGACATAAAACTCTATGCAAAAATACTGGCATCACGAATCAACTCAGTATTGCCCTCACTACTACACCTAGACCAGGCTGGCTTTGTTCCGCGCAGGGAGGCCAGGGATAATACAATAAGAACAACACGCCTAATTGAATACGCGACCACCCACAACATCCCAATGTCCCTGGTCTCCACTGATGCAGAAAAAGCCTTTGATAGGGTGGCTTGGCCCTTTCTTAGAGAAACTTTAAGGGGTTTCGGGTTTGGAGACACCATGATTAGTAGAATTTTCCAACTTTACATACATCCCTCAGCTAGAGTAAGAGTAAACGGAGTACTCTCACAGAGGTTTCCAATTAGCAATGGAACGAGACAGGGTTGTCCACTCTCCCCAATCCTGTTTGTACTGGTGATGGAAGTCCTGGCCTCCCACATACGTAATAACCCTCACATCACAGGGATACAAATAGGACCAAATCAATATAAATTATCTATGTTTGCAGATGATATCTTGTTGACTCTAACCTCCCCTGCACGCTCATTACCGGCTTTCCTTGCCAAATTTTACTGATTCAGTTCCCTGTCAAACTTTTTAATTAACCAGCAAAAGTCTATGATAATGAATATATCCATACCACAAAGAGACACCCAGATCCTCAAAACTATATGCCCATATAATATACAGCAAATAAAATTGAAATACCTAGGGATTTATTTAACACCTAAAGTTACACACCTGTTCGAGGCCAACTATAAAACATTGCAATCTACTATCTCACACATCCTGCAGAACTGGAAAGATAAGCCCCTATCATGGTGGCGTAGAATTCAAGCACTAAAAATGTCAATCCTTCCAAAGATTCTATATGTTCTCCAAACAATTCCCATTTCCCTCCCTAAACTATTCCTTACACACCTTCAGAGAATTGTACACACCTTTATTTGGGGTAAATCCAGACCACGAATTAATGCGACTACCATGCACAGGCCAGTAGGGGAGGGAGGTCTGGGAGTACCGAAAATAGAATCCTACTACCACGCAACAGTACTACAATATATACTGGACTGGCACTTGAAAAATGACGATAAGGCGTGGGTGCCGTTGGACTCCCAAAATATTAGAGCCCCTAAGCCAGGCTCCATATGCTGGATTAACAAAAGTCTCAGACCTACAATATGCCACACATCCTTTTTCTACAAACATATATTTGAAACATGGGATTCTCTAGTTCAGAAACACCCGCGGCTTTCTTCACCATACTCCCCTCTCACACCAATCTCACGAAATATGGAACTTGTAGGAGGTTACGAACCCCTGCAAAATACAAGAGTCACATGGGAGCTACCAGATTCAGTGCCAATTATTAGTTTATTGGATAACCAAACACTTAAGCCCAAACAGAGTATGACAACCATAATGAATGGTGTCTTTACTTCATGGTTAAAATACAGTCAACTTTCACATTTCCTACACAGTGTACATTACCGTAAAGATCTGATGAGATCCCCCACCAAATTCGAGCACCTATGCCTTATGACAACACCTGTTAATGGAACTCTCTCCATTGCCAAGAAAGTGCTGGAGAGTGCCACACAGTCCTGTCTACCGACATACACATCACACTGGCAACAGGACCTAGATATTCAACTAGACAAGGAAGCTTGGAAAAAAATATTTCTTAACACTTCTAAGTCCTCAACATCCACGAAACTAATAGAAATGAATTTCAAAATTTTAGCGAGATGGTATCTTACACCTCATAGACTCCATAAAATGTATCTGGTCTCCACACCATTATGCTGGAGGGGGTGCAACGGAAAAGGTACCATGGCACATATATGGTGGCATTGCCCCAAAATAGTTCCATTCTGGAATATAGTTGAACACCTGCTGTGTGAAATATTCGGCGCAGAATGCGCATTAACACCTATCATAGCGCTATTAAACTATCCCTCGAATTGTAGATGTAAAATTAGACAAAATCTGATACAAATTTGCCTGAATAGTGCTCGGGCGCTAATAGCTTTAAATTGGAAATCAGCACATATCCCCACGAAACAGCAGTGGCTTGCGAGAATTGCTGAGACCCTACCTTTAGAACAGTATGGCTATTTTAAGAGACATCAGTTATCTATGTTCATAGATATGAAATTCTATTGGGACTCCATACAAAAATAGATAGAATCAAGCGGTGTAACAAGCAAACCCACATACTTTTCTTCTCTGCCTGATCACTAAATGATCCGAGAGTGAATATAGCCCTTACTCTGCTTCAATACTGTATGCATTATATGAATACTCATATGTCAGGTGGCCCTGGTATTGTAACCCATACTATCTACTGGAAACGAATGTTATTATAAGGTTTATTAAGTTTAATATTGTTCTTTGTTTTGTTGTAGTTTTATCTCTAAATGCGACAATGGTACAAATAAAGATACCGACTTGCGACTGCAATGTATAGGTACTTACCAATTAGTACGTAAAGATAAGTAGAACTATAAAGAGACTCTAATACAAATATTCTGGTGGTTCTATGGTTATAGTTATATAAGAGACTTTCCTTTTCCACCATATAATGTAACCTGTGCAGTGTACGTACATAATTATGCACCATTATGTCAAAATTTCTCTATTATTGTTATCATTGTATTGAAAACCAATAAAAATTATTTGAAAAAAAAAAACATATTTGTGTTTTTAATGTGAGTGTATAATGACCTTTTAATAAAATATATGAAGACATAACATCTAGAAGAAGTAGGCATCTCATATATTTAGCATATGATAAAGATAAATGCATATTGATTACTTGATTCAAATACAATAGCGCATATTTCGGAATTCGATATGTTGAAAATTAAACACAACACAGTCATTATTCATAAAAAGGAACATATTGTTGACAAACATATTAAACAAGATGGACTATATTCATGGATTTGCACTTGCCTCCAAATATCTTATGCAGGAAAACATTTTGCTTTCATTCGTTTATTCAACAAGACAGCCATCAAAAGAGAATGTTGTGTTCTTTATCAGCTATGAGTCAACAATGTTACATGATGCACACAATCCATACTCGCCATGGTTTTAAACTTGTCTTCTCATTCACAAACGTGGGTTACGTGCAAAATCTAATATTGCTGGACTATGTAATCCAATCAGACGGTTTTTACACCTTTGCATGTGACGTCTTAATTAACATGGCGCATCCTTGATCGCGTAAAAATGACATCCAATAAAAGTCGCATCCTTGATCGCGTAAATACCCATCCAATAAAGGCGCATCCTTGATCCCGTAAAAAGAAACTTATTTATATTTTAGAAACTAGTATGTGTCTATATTGCTAGCTAGGAATGTCACGCTAGATAACGTAATACTGTGATATATGAAATAGAATCCATTAGTGAAAATAAGGAGATATTTCATTAGAAGCAGAGGATTATTAACTAAACTATTTAGCAAGCAGCATGTTTTAAATAGACATGAAAACAATATTTTAAGGTTACACGATTATGTACGACATTGCAATTTGAAATTCATTGTAACAATAAATGAAAATATTTGGATTATTGTATTTCATGTCCCTTTAACTAAGAATTAATGCTAGGAGATGCTTTCGGAAAATAGGGATGTGTTATATATTATATGTTAAAGGGACAGTCAACCCCAGAAATTTTGTTGTTTAAAAATATAGCTAATCCTTTTATTACACATTAATCAATTTTGAACAACAAACACAGTTATATATTAATATACTCTTTACTTCTGTTATTATCTTGTATCTAAGCTTCTGCTGACTGCCCCATTATTTCTGTTCTTTTGACAGACATGCAGTTTAGCCAATCAATGCTCACTCCTAGTTCACTTTACGTGCATGAGCTCAATGTTATCTACATGAAACATGTGAACTAATGCCTTATAGTAGTCAAAATTTATTCAGATTAGAGACAGTCTTGAAGGTCGAAGAAATTAGCACATGAACCTACTAGTTTTACCTTTCAAATAAGAATACCAAGAGAACAAAGCAAAACTGTGGATAAAAGTAAATTAGGAAGTTGGTTAAACTCTCATGCCCTATTTAAATCATGAATCATCTTTTGGGACTTGACTGTCCCTTTAACTATAGCTATGGTGTCCATCTTTAACATTTAAAAGGTACACATGATAAATACATATGTCATTGATGTTTTCAGATATGTTTATATTGTTTTGGAATAACAATAATGACACATGCATTGATCAAACGTGTCACTTATTCAAGTTGAAATATGGTCAGCCTACGTATAGCCATATATCGGAGGATAATTAATTTTTAAAAATATTAATAGAAAGATATTCATCATCTAAAATATGCGCATTACACACAGTGATTTATTTGGTTACACTACTACAATAAGATATAATTGAAATTGGAATACATGTGCTGTCAACATTCAAATAAGAGTTAATTTAAAATAAGATTATCTTATTGTTCATGTAAAAAGGACTAAAACGCTTTAGAAATGCAGATCCATTCCTTAACAATTGTGGCCAGCATCACTTAAAGGGACATGAAATACCAAATAAAAAATATCTGGATTCACAGAGAGGATACTATTTACATGAAAATAACACTTTACAGAGATTATCTCATTGTATCAATCCTGGGATCATTTGTTAAAGGTGCATCAATTCACGCAGAGTTTACAAATGAACACATGGATGTGAAATTAAAAATATACATATATATATACAAACATCAAGATATATATATATATGTATACATACAAAGAGAGAAGCGCTCTACCAGGAACGAACAACAGCTCAGTGGCTTGTTCTATGGCGATTTACCACCCGGAAGCAGCCTCTTTTAGACCAGTGTGCTTTTCACAGAAGAAAACTTTCCTGAAGTATATCAGTCTGATCCTGCCAAGTAAGGTCAGTCCAGCCCCGAAATACCAGGCAATTCTCCTCTGAACAAGGAACATGACAACCCCAGACGATCGTTTCGGCCTCCTATGGGCCTCATCAGTGAGGTGCAGCCACATTCCTCTAAGCACACTGGGCAAGGAGTCCACGTCTGGTTTCCCCCATCACCCATAGGGAGACTTCCCCAGAGTCATAATAATTTGCATACAAAGAGAGAAGCGCTCTACCAGGAACGAACAACAGCTCAGTGGCTTGTTCTATGGCGATTTACCACCCGGAAAGCAGCCTCTTTTAGACCAGTGTGCTTTTCACAGAAGAAAATTTTCCTGAAGTATATCAGTCTGATCCTGCCAAGTAAAGTCAGTCCAGCCCCGAAATACCAGGCAATTCTCCTCTGAACAAGGAACATGACAACCCCAGACGATCGTTTCGGCCTCCTATGGGCCTCGTCAGTGAGGTGCAGCCACATTCCTCTAAGCACACTAGGCAAGGAGTCCACGTCTGGTTTCCCCCATCACCCATAGGGAGACTTCCCCAGGGTCATAATAATTTGCATACAAAGAGAGAAGCGCTCTACCAGGAACGAACAACAACTCAGTGGCTTGTTCTATAGCGATTTACCACCCGGAAGCAGCCTCTTTTAGACCAGTGTGCTTTTCACAGAAGAAAACTTTCCTGAAGTATATCAGTCTGATCCTGCCAAGTAAGGTCAGTCCAACCCTGAAATATCAGGCAATTCTCCTCTGAACAAGGAACATGACAACCCCAGACGATCGTTTCGGCCTCCTATGGGCCTCGTCAGTGAGGTGCAGCCACATTCCTCTAAGCACACTGGACAAGGAGTCCACGTCTGGTTTCCCCCATCACCCATAGGGAGACTTCCCCAGGGTCATAATAATTTGCATACAAAGAGAGAAGCGCTCTACCAGTAACGAACAACAGCTCAGTGGCTTGTTCTATGGCGATTTACCACCCGGAAGCAGCCTCTTTTAGACCAGTGTGCTTTTCACAGAAGAAAACTTTCCTGAAGTATATCAGTCTGATCCTGCCAAGTAAGGTCAGTCCAGCCCCGAAATACCAGGCAATTCTCCTCTGAACAAGGAACATGACAACCCCAGACGATCGTTTCGGCCTCCTATGGGCCTCGTCAGTGAGGTGCAGCCACATTCCTCTAAGCACACTGGGCAAGGAGTCCACGTCTGGTTTCCCCCATCACCCATAAGGAGACTTCCCCAGAGTCATAATAATTTGCATACAAAGAGAGAAGCGCTCTACCAGGAACGAACAACAGCTCAGTGGCTTGTTCTATGGTGATTTACCACCCGGAAGCAGCCTCTTTTAGACCAGTGTGCTTTTCACAGAAGAAAACTTTCCTGAAGTATATCAGTCTGATCCTGCCAAGTAAGGTCAGTCCAGCCCCGAAATACCAGGCAATTCTCCTCTGAACAAGGAACATGACAACCCCAGACGATCGTTTCGGCCTCCTATGGGCCTCGTCAGTGAGGTGCAGCCACATTCCTCTAAGCACACTGGGCAAGGAGTCCACGTCTGGTTTCCCCCATCACCCATAGGGAGACTTCCCCAGGATCATAATAATTTGCATACAAAGAGAGAAGCGCTCTACCAGGAACGAACAACAGCTCAGTGGCTTGTTCTATGGCGATTTACCACCCGGAAGCAGCCTCTTTTAGACCAGTGTGCTTTTCACAGAAGAAAACTTTCCTGAAGTATATCAGTCTGATCCTGCCAAGTAAGGTCAGTCCAGCCCTGAAATACCAGGCAATTCTCCTCTGAACAAGGAACATGACAACCCCAGACGATCGTTTCGGCCTCCTATGGACCTCGTCAGTGAGGTGCAGCCACATTCCTCTAAGCACACTGGGCAAGGAGTCCACGTCTGGTTTCCCCCATCACCCATAGGGAGACTTCCCGAGGGTCATAATAATTTGCATACAAAGAGAGAAGCACTCTACCAGGAACGAACAACAGCTCAGTGGCTTGTTCTATGGCGATTTACCACCCGGAAGCAGCCTCTTTTAGACCAGTGTGCTTTTCACAGAAGAAAACTTTCCTGAAGTATATCAGTCTGATCCTGCCAAGTAAGGTCAGTCCAGCCCCAAAATACCAGGCACTTCTCCTCTGAACAAAGAACATGACAACCCCAGACGATCGTTTCGTAATTCTTTTATTAGAAAAATAATCATATATGCATATATACAAAATAAAATCATAATAACAAATGCAAACAAAATAACTCTTGTTACAAAACTAAAATATTGACCCAAATTTTTGTCATCAGAAAAAAATCAAAATGCAATTAAACTTAAATAATCACACAAAATAAAATTAAACATATTTCAAATACAGACAAAAACAAACTGGAAGAAAAAAAAAAAAAAAAAAAAAAAACTAAATAATCCCATCCTTCCACTTCTTTGTCTTCCAGATGCCTTCAGAATCTAATTCCCCATATCGCCTCCCATCAAAAGAAAAATACAAAAACAACTTCCCACGGATCATACCCACACAATTACCTACAGTAACTACCTCTTTCTTAAAAATCAAAATATTACGCACATCCCACAACACCTCCTTCACACAACATGCCAACAACCATATCAATCTTGCTTTCTCCTTTTCCACACCATTTCCACACAAACCATACATCATCATATTAAAAGTAAAAAACTGCACTCCAGTCAAACCCTTAATCATCCTTTTCAAACTTCTCCAAACATCCCTAGCATACTCACAATTCCAAAACAAATGAATAACACTCTCGCTTTGAAAACAACCATCTCTAGGACACACTTCTGAAGCCACTAAACGACGCATTCTCTGAAAATCCCTTGTTGGCAAACACTTATGCACACTCATCCAACTAATATCTTTCTGCCTATTCATCAAATACTTATTACACACATTTTCCCATACCAACACACATTCATTTTCAGTCAAACCCCCAATCAACTCAAGACCTTCCTTCTTCTCCAATATTTTCAACACCATTCTGTTTGCACACCACATCTCCCTACTAACATTCTCCAAACGATATTTTTTAATCCAACATTCCACCCTTACATAAAACCACGGAACAGCAAAACATACCGGTTTCTTTCTATCAATCTCAAATAAACCATATCGTCTTAAAACATTTCCACAAGCATACTTTACCATACAACCAGCCATGCTATCCTTACCACTCAGAACCACACACCTACTAACATATTTCACAGCCAAAAATCTCTCCACATTTGGAAAACCCTTACCACCAACATTCTTACTCTTAACAACAACATCTCTTTTCAAACGCTCCATACCAGAACTCCAGAAAAAAGAAAACAACACTCTCAAAATTCTCCGAAAAATCCTCTCAGGTGGCGGAAAAACTAATGCCAAATATAACATAATAGGGATCAAAACCGATTTAATAACTAACATTTTTCCTTCCAAAGATAAAGTCCTTAAAGACCAAAACTGAAGTTTTCTACTCACTTTATCAAAAACATTCTCCCAACTTTCCAAGCCTTTCAAATCCACATCAAATTTCACACCCAACATCTCAATTGCACCTTCAGTCACAGGCCATCCACAGGAATCAATCTCCCTATCATTACCAAAAACTTTAACTTTACACTTATTCCAATTAACTCTGAAACCACTTGCCATACAGAAACATTCAACTAAAGTTTTCACCCTCCTCAAACCAGCATGAGTCTCACATACCACACTC
Source organism: Bombina bombina (assembly GCF_027579735.1). NCBI lineage: Eukaryota > Metazoa > Chordata > Amphibia > Anura > Bombinatoridae > Bombina > Bombina bombina. The sequence continues at coordinate 192,226,554 of NC_069504.1, read as the reverse complement.
ACATCATCCATATACCCAATCACTTTTAAACACCTTCCATTACTACCAGGAACACTCACACCTCTAACTAATTTATCCTTCCTCAAACTAGTTAATAATGGCTCAATGACACATACAAATAACACAGGAGACAAAGGACATCCTTGACGCACTCCAGATTTAACACAAAATTCCTCAGTCAAAAAAACCATTAACCTGGACTTGACTCACAATATCACTATACAAACATTTAAACCATCCAATAATCTTACCAGAAAAACCTAAACGTTCTAAAACATGAAACATAAAATCATGCACTACCCTATCATACGCTTTTTCAAAATCCACAATAGCAACAGCAACAGACCTCATCCTCTCCCTCACATACCACAGTACATCACGTAATAACAACAAACTTTCAGAAATCTGACGCCCAGGAACAGCACACACTTGCTCTTCACCCACAACCTTACCAATCACTCCACGCATTCTATTTGCCAACACCTTTGCAATAACCTTATCGTCAACATTCAACAGCGTAATCGGCCTCCAATTCCTCAAATCTCTCTTATCACCCTTTTTAAATAACAAAACAATCAAACCTTTCCTCATTGAAACAGGCAAAACATTCATTCTAAAAACAAACTTACAAACATCCAACATATCCACCCCAATCAAATTCCAAAAACAAGTATAAAATTCAACAGGCAAACCATCACAACCAGGTACCTTCCCATTCTTAAAACTCCTAACAACCTCTGCAATCTCATCCAAACTTAGATCCCTTTCTAACAAATCATTATCATATTTTTCCAACTTAACCTCAATGTTTTCCAACAACTCATTTTCCAATAAAACATCTCTTGTTTTTTCTTTATACAGCTCACTGTAAAACTCATGAACTTCACGCAAAACACCATCCGTACCATTAACTTCGCACTCAACCTTATCAAAAACACTAACAAAACCAGTCTTTCCTTCAAAAGCTTTCTTAAAAAAATATTTACTACAAGATTCATCCTTTTCCATTTTCTCCAATCTTGCCATAAAAACAATTTTCTTTCCTTTTTCATACATACACTTTTTAATTATCTTTCTTGCTTCAGCAATTTCCTCATGCACATCAATACCACAATTTCTCAATTCATACAAATACAACAACCTCAGATACCATTTATCATACAACTCCCTTTCCATTCTAGCTTTCTCACAGCCTTTCTTAATAAAAAACCTCTTTATTTCCACCTTCAACCATTCCCACCACATAAGAACATTACTAAAATCACATTTTCTTTCACGCCACCTTTCATACATCCAAACAAACTGACGCTTAAACTTCTCATCTTCTAACAAATCCACATTCAGTTTCCAAACACCCTTACCATACTTGATCTTCAAATCACAATTCACCTTACACATTAAAAGGGCATGATACGTAAAGGGCATCCGCTTTAAAGAAAAATCATCAACACATAAAAATTTAGATAAAAAACAAAAATCAATTTCAGATTTTATCCCACCACTATCACTAAAGAAAGTAAAACCCTCCCCTGAAAAAGAAACAGACCCGAAGGCATCCTTCAAACCGAAAGATTTAAGCAAATCAAGTAAAAACTTCCCTGAGCTATCCACCCTATAATCACTCCCACCCTCTCTGTCCCCATTCTTAATAATACAATTAAAATCCCCAACCAAAAAAGTTGGCTCTCGGCCTGGCAGAAAAAACTTTAAAGTTTCAAAATTAAGCAAACGTTCTACCCTATTTGGAGAAGCATATACATTAAACAAACGAAAAACAGTCCCACAAAAACTAAAACTAACCAAAAGTACCCGACCTGGGACAATATGAACTACATTAAGGATAGAGAAACTAAACCCCTTAAACAAAACTCCCACCCCCCCATTCCTATCAGAAGAACAAGACCATACTTTAGGACCATATTCCCAGTCAGCACATTTAGGATGTTCAGAGAGACCACATTCCTGCAAACAAAAAATATTAGCAGAACATACAGATAATAATTTAAAAATTGCAGCTCTCCTTGCTATAGTTGTCATACACCTGACATTAAGGGAATAAATGGTCAGAGACATCACAAAAATAAATTAAAGAAAAACAAAAAAAGAAATAACATCAGGACTTCTTCTTTCCTTTCTTTTTCATAGGACTCCAAGGAGATCCTTTAAATCTGCCTCTGTGACGTTCCGACCTCCTAGGCTCCCCCTTGTCAGCCTCATAACCAGTAACTTCAGCAAGTTGGTTCACATCTCTTTTATCTAGATAACCAACAGAAGAGGCATCAGAAAAGTCACCTATACACTGGCTTGAGTCAGAAGGAACGTCTTTAGTAGAGACAGAAGGAAACTCTGAAATTAAAGAGTCAGCATCACTTGTAGTATCTGGATCTGCATCCTTAACTACTGGAAGATTCAAATCAGGACTCTCCCATCCATCAGAATCCGCATCTATTTTTTGCTTGGAGGCAGATTTTTTCCCTTCAGTGTCCATATCCTCCTCAGAACTAGAGGACACAACAGCAGACCAATCAATGTTCTCCCCTTCACCAAGAACAGCATCAGGAGCAGCATCACAAGATGACTCAGTGAAGGAAAAATTCTCTGTCACAGGAACAGCAACAGTATCATCCACAGAATTGGGCAACAGGGCTTCAAGAACATCTGAAGCAGCTATCACATTAGATGTAGCAAGATCCACTTCCTGAAGATGAGATTGGGCTTCCTCCACCTTCTCAGCCACAGGAACCACCACAGGAGCATCAGACACCTCTCCGACAGGGACCCCAAATGCAGATTTCTTGCACAAAAGAGGTAATATAGTTCAATGCCTCATCAGAGACCTCCTCCTCATTCACAGATGGCTCAGCTGCAACTGAAGATGTTTTTTTTGCAACATCAGCATAGGAAGGCTTCACTCTATCAAGCCCCTGAAACATCTTCAAAGGACACATCCTGCACAGATGACTTGAAGAACCACACAGGTCACAGGTCCGGCGTTTACTACAGTGGGCAACAAGATGATCCTCCTCACCGCAATTTCGACATCTGGCACCTGGGCAATTTTCAGCAATGTGACCAAACAGGTTGCAACTACGGCAAAAAAGAGGCATGTCATCATAGTATAGGAAACCTCTATTTCCACCAATGGCGAAAGTCTGTGGAGGGTGTTTCTTTCCACCAATACCTAATTCATCAGGCACAAACCGCACCCAGAACCTGGGCTTTCCATTGAAAGTCCCAAACTGATTCTTCAGCTTGCTACCTCCTTGAACATCATCAAAGTAGTGACAAAGAAACAGACAAATTTCCACATGAGTGACCCAAGGGTTGTACATATGTACTGTCACCGGGATTCTTCTCTCCCTCTGCACACAGGCAACAAATTTCATGCCAACCAACTCTGGAGCAGCAGCCATATAAATAGTCCGTTGATAGCAGGTCTGTAAATAATGCTCATCGGTGAAAGCCACATCAAAAATCCCTCTTGAAGGGAATGACTGAACACAATGCAAACTTGCTCTTGGCATCTTCAAAACACCCTCCAAAACCACCTGCTGGACATGAGCCAAACCAATCTTCTCTCGAAAGTCCTCAGATATCAACACCCGAAGTGTATGGGTAACATTTGGCACATTGGTAGCCATATTTGCCCTATTGCCTCTTTAGGCTGGATTTCAGAGCGCCCCCCCCAAAAGCAGCATGTGGCTGAAGTCCAGGGACGATGCCACAAGGCCAAGGGGACAGCCCTACTACCCAGTTGCTCTACGCCTAAGGAGTAGCCACCCCCCCAATAGCAGCAGGAGCCCAAACCCCAAAGGGAAAGGACCCCAGGCCGAAGGAGCAGGTCTCCAGGCAGCAAACCAAGACCAAGCACAGAAAACTGCACTTGATCCAAGCCAAAGGCCTGAGAAGCAACCTCAGCTGATCATTTTGGCCTATTGTGGGTCTCGTCAGTGAGGTGCAGCCACATTCCTCTAAGCACACTGGGCAAGGAGTCCACATCTGGTTTCCCCCATCACCCATAGGGAGACTTCCCCAGGGTCATAATAATTTGCATACAAACAGAGAAGCGCTCTACCAGGAACGAACAACAGCTCAGTGGCTTGTTCTATGGCGATTTACCACCCGGAAGCAGCCTCTTTTAGACCAGTGTGCTTTTCACAGCAGAAAACTTTCCTGAAGTATATCAGTCTGATCCTGCCAAGTAAGGTCAGTCCAGCCCCGAAATACCAGGCAATTCTCCTCTGAACAAGGAACATGACAACCCCAGACGATCGTTTCGGCCTCCTATGGGCCTCGTCAGTGAGGTGCAGCCACATTCCTCTAAGCACACTGGGCAAGGAGTCCACGTCTGGTTTCCCCCATCACCCATAGGGAGACTTCCCCAGGGTCATAATAATTTGCATACAAAGAGAGAAGCGCTCTACCAGGAACGAACAAGAGCTCAGTGGCTTGTTCTATGGCGATTTACCACCCGGAAGCAGCCTCTTTTAGACCAGTGTGCTTTTCACAGAAGAAAACTTTCCTGAAGTATATCAGTCTGATCCTGCCAAGTAAGGTCAGTCCAGCCCCGAAATACCAGGCAATTCTCCTCTGAACAAGGAACATGACAACCCCAGACGATCGTTTCGGCCTCCTATGGGCCTCGTCAGTGAGGTGCAGCCACATTCCTCTAAGCACACTGGGCAAGGAGTCCACGTCTGGTTTCCCCCATCACCCATAGGGAGACTTCCCCAGGGTCATAATAATTTGCATACAAAGAGAGAAGCGCTCTACCAGGAACGAACAACAGCTCAGTGGCTTGTTCTATGGCGATTTACCACCCGGAAGCAGCCTCTTTTAGACCAATGTGCTTTTCACAGAAGAAAACTTTCCTGAAGTATATCAGTCTGATCCTGCCAAGTAAGGTCAGTCCAGCCCCGAAATATCAGGCAATTCTCCTCTGAACAAGGAACATGACAACCCCAGACGATCGTTTCGGCCTCCTATGGGCCTCGTCAGTGAGGTGCAGCCACATTCCTCTAAGCACACTGGGCTAGGAGTCCACGTCTGGTTTCCCCCATCACCCATAGGGAGACTTCCCCAGGGTCATAATAATTTGCATACAAAGAGAGAAGCGCTCTACCAGGAACGAACAACAGCTCAGTGGCTTGTTCTATGGCGATTTACCACCCGGAAGCAGCCTCTTTTAGACCAGTGTGCTTTTCACAGAAGAAAACTTTCCTGAAGTATATCAGTCTGATCCTGCCAAGTAAGGTCAGTCCAGCCTCGAAATACCAGGCAATTCTCCTCTGAACAAGGAACATGACAACCCCAGACGATCGTTTCGGCCTCCTATGGGCCTCGTCAGTGAGGTGCAGCCACATTCCTCTAAGCACACTGGGCAAGGAGTCCACGTCTGGTTTCCCCCATCACCCATAGGGAGATTTCCCCAGGGTCATAATAATTTGCATACAAAGAGAGAAGCGCTCTACCAGGAATGAACAACAGCTCAGTGGCTTGTTCTATGGCGATTTACCACCTGGAAGCAGCCTCTTTTAGACCAGTGTGCTTTTCACAGAAGAAAACTTTCCTGAAGTATATCAGTCTGATCCTGCCAAGTAAGGTCAGTCCAGCTCCGAAATACCAGGCAATTCTCCTCTGAACAAGGAATATGACAACCCCAGACGATCGTTTCGGACTCCTATGGGCCTCGTCAGTGAGTGCAGCCACATTCTTCTAAGCACACTGGGCAAGGAGTCCACGTCTGGTTTCCCCCATCACCCATAGGGAGACTTCCCCAGGGTCATAATAATTTGAATACAAAGAGAGAAGCGCTCTACCAGGAATGAACAACAGCTCAGTGGCTTGTTCTATGGCGATTTACCACCCGGAAGCAGCCTCTTTTAGACCAGTGTGCTTTTCACAGAAGAAAACTTTCCTGAAGTATATCAGTCTGATCCTGCCAAGTAAGGTCAGTCCAGCCCCGAAATACCAGGCAATTCTCCTCTGAACAAGGAACATGACAACCCCAGACGATCGTTTCTGCCTCCTATGGGCCTCGTCAGTGAGGTGCAGCCACATTCCTCTAAGCACACTGGGCAAGGAGTCCACGTCTGGTTTCCCCCATCACCCATAGGGAGATTTCCCCAGGGTCATAATAATTTGCATACAAAGAGAGAAGCGCTCTACCAGGAATGAACAACAGCTCAGTGGCTTGTTCTATGGCGATTTACCACCTGGAAGCAGCCTCTTTTAGACCAGTGTGCTTTTCACAGAAGAAAACTTTCCTGAAGTATATCAGTCTGATCCTGCCAAGTAAGGTCAGTCCAGCCCCGAAATACCAGGCAATTCTCCTCTGAACAAGGAATATGACAACCCCAGACGATCGTTTCGGACTCCTATGGGCCTCGTCAGTGAGTGCAGCCACATTCTTCTAAGCACACTGGGCAAGGAGTCCACGTCTGGTTTCCCCCATCACCCATAGGGAGACTTCCCCAGGGTCATAATAATTTGAATACAAAGAGAGAAGCGCTCTACCAGGAACGAACAACAGCTCAGTGGCTTGTTCTATGGCGATTTACCACCCGGAAGCAGCCTCTTTTAGACCAGTGTGCTTTTCACAGAAGAAAACTTTCCTGAAGTATATCAGTCTGATCCTGCCAAGTAGTATATATAAAAGCATTACTATGCTAATCATAATCTTGCAAAGATAAAGCTTTACGAAAAGTATATCAAGAAAATGAATTGAATTAAATTGGAGATGTAAATATTAAAGTCATTTACAAATATTAAAGTCATTTACAATTGTATTACATATATGATTCCGGAAAAGACCATTATTTGGTTTCAGGTCCCTTTAAGGATTAACCACATAAACTAGAGATTTCAATCAATGACATGAATAAAGAGGATAAAGAATCGTGGAATGACATGTATTTTATTAGTATGTCATAAAACATAAACAACGTTTAAAAAAAACATGTTGAAAGATCATTAAAAATGGAGCCATTTGACAAGGTAAAAGAGTGCATCACAGTCCTTGGAGAGAGTTGGCAAGGGCCAGCACAGCCCCATTGGAGCCATTTGACAAGGTAAAAGAGTGCATCACAGTCATTGGAGGGAGTTGACAAGGGCCAACAAAGGCCAGCACAGCCCCATTGGAGCCATTTGACAAGGTAAAAGAGTGCATCACAGTCCTTGGAGGGAGTTGGCAAGGGCCAGCACAGCCCCATTGGAGCCATTTGACAAGATAAAAGAGTGCATCACAGTCCATGGAGGGAGTTGGCAAGGGCCAGCACAGCCCCATTGGAGTCATTTGACAAGGTAAAAGAGTGCATCACAGTCCTTGGAGGGAGTTGACAAGGGCCAACAAAGGCCAGCACAGCCCCATTGGAGCAATTTGACAAGGTGAAAGAGTGCATCACAGTCCTTGGAGGGAGTTGACATGGGCCAACAACGGCCAGCACAGCACCATTGGAGCCATTTGACAAGGTAAAAGAGTGCATCACAGTCCTTGGAGGGAGTTGGCAAGGGCCAGCACAGCCCCATTGGAGCCATTTGACAAGGTAAAAGAGTGCATTACAGTCCTTGGAGGGAGTTGGCAAGGGCCAGCACAGCCCCATTGGAGCCATTTGACAAGGTAAAAGAGTGCATTACAATCCTTGGAGGGAGTTGGCAAGGGCCAGCACAGCCCCATTGGAGCCATTTGACAAGGTAAAAGAGTGCATCACAGTCCTTGGAGGGAGTTGGCAAGGGCCAGCACAGCCCCATTGGAGCCATTTGACAAGGTAAAAGAGTGCATCACAGTCCTTTTATCTCATTGTATCAATCCTGGGATCATTTGTTAAAGGTGCATCAATTCACGCAGAGTTTACAAATGAACACATGGATGTGAAATTAAAAATATACATATATATATATATATATATACAAACATCAAGATATATATATATATATATATGTATATTGTAATGCTTTTATATTATTATATATATATGTATATATAATAATATAAAAGCATTACTATGCTAATCATAATCTTGCAAAGATAAAGCTTTACGAAAAGTATATCAAGAAAATGAATTGAATTAAATTGGAGATGTAAATATTAAAGTCATTTACAAATATTAAAGTCATTTACAATTGTATTACATATATGATTCCGGAAAAGACCATTATTTGGTTTCAGGTCCCTTTAAGGATTAACCACATAAACTAGAGATTTCAATCAATGACATGAATAAAGAGGACAAAGAATCATGGAATGACATGTATTTTATTAGTATGTCATAAAACATAAACAACGTTTAAAAAAAACATGTTGAAAGATCATTAAAAATGGAGCCATTTGACAACGTAAAAGAGTGCATCACAGTCCTTGGAGAGAGTAAGCAAGGGCCAACACAGCCCCATTGGAGCCATTTGACAAGGTAAAAGAGTGCATCACAGTCCTTGGAGAGAGTTGGCAAGGGCCAGCACAGCCCCATTGGAGCCATTTGACAAGGTAAAAGAGTGCATCACAGTCCTTGGAGGGAGTTGACAAGGGCCAACAAAGACCAGCACAGCCCCATTGGAGCCATTTGACAAGGTAAAAGAGTGCATCACAGTTCTTGGAGGGAGTTGGCAAGGGCCAGCACAGCCCCATTGGAGCCATTTGACAAGGTAAAAGAGTGCATCACAGTCCTTGGAGGGAGTTGGCAAGGGCCAACAAAGGCCAGCACAGCATCATTGGAGCCATTTGAAAAGGTAAAATAGTGCATCACAGTCCTTGGAGGGAGTTGGCAAGGGCAAGCACAGCCCCATTGGAGCCATTTGACAAGGTAAAAGAGTGCATCACAGTCCATGGAGGGAGTTGGCAAGGGCCAGCACAGCCCCATTGGAGCCATTTGACAAGGTAAAAGAGTGCATCACAGTCATTGGAGGGAGTTGACAAGGGCCAACAAAGGCCAGCACAGCCCCATTGGAGCCATTTGACAAGGTAAAAGAGTGCATCACAGCCCTTGGAGGGAGTTGACATGGGCCAACAACGGCCAGCACAGCACCATTGGAGCCATTTGACAAGGTAAAAGAATGCATCATAGTCCTTGGAGGGAGTTGGCAAGGGCCAGCACAGCCCCATTGGAGCCATTTGACAAGGTAAAAGAGTGCATTACAGTCCTTGGAGGGAGTTGGCAAGGGCCAGCACAGCCCCATTGGAGCCATTTGACAAGGTAAAAGAGTGCATCACAGTCCTTGGAGGGAGTTGGCAAGGGCCAGCACAGCCCCATTGGAGCCATTTGACAAGGTAAAAGAGTGCATCACAGTCCTTGGAGGGAGTTGGCAAGGGCCAGCACAGCCCCATTGGAGCCATTTGACAAGGTAAAAGAGTGCATCACAGTCCTTGGAGGGAGTTGGCAAAGGCCAGCACAGCCCCATTGGAGCTATTTGACAAGGTAAAAGAGTGCAACTGGCACAACAATAAACAAAAAAGGCCAAATGGCAACAGGAACAAACAAATCAGTAACATGTGGACGGAAGAATCTTAAGTACGACCTTGGAGCATCTCCAGATATTCCACTTACTGGGCATCACCTTCATTGTCCTCTTCATGCTCTGCTCCAGATTCAGGCATTGACTGTAAAAGCCTTATATGGCGTAGAGTCGAACGCTGAACCTGTAACAGGGTATGAATGGTGTCATGCATCCTTCCCAGGAACAGTGAGTTTCGAATCCTCAACACGGCCTGCTCTATACGCGTTAGAGTTTCGAGCATGAGCCATGCTGAGTCACAACCTAAAAGAAATAAATAGAATAATATTAATGATAATTATACAACATAATATAAATCTAGCAAATATACATTGGTATTTGAAAGAGAAATCATTCTTACAATCAAATATTCAATATTGCTTATCTACACATGGAATATGTTCTTCATACATAAACCATTAAAGGGACAGTTTACTCCAAAATGTTATCCCCTTTAATTTGTTTACACTGATCCACTTTTCCAGCTTGAGTGTATTAATATTTTGAACATTATTTCCATTGTCCATACATTGTAAATTTCAATAGTTTATTTATCCTGTGGTATCCACACCTATCCTTAAAGCTTTTTGCCTTGAGGCCAACATGTGTAAACACAGCAAGCAGAAGAAATTACACTCCCAGTGGTTTACAGAAGAGATAATGTAAGAAAAAGTTATATTTTTATTTTTCAAGACAAGTAGTAGTGATTGGTATATGGAGTGAGATGATATTAAAGGGACACTGACCACAAATATTTTATTTTGTGATTCAGATAGACCATGAAAAATCTTTTAAACATTTTATTTACTCCTATTATCAAATCTAATATATTCTCTTTGTATCTTTAATTTAAATGAAATAATGTCATTTTATATTTCAGACCATTTTTGGTGATCACCCTTGGTTGTCCCTGCTGATTGGTGAATAAATTAATTCAACAATAAAACATAAAAAAAATCACAGTTCACAATATTTGAACAATTAGATGCATTTCAACATAAAAATAAAGAGACCAAGAGAACTCTTAAAAATTGATAAGAGGAGTAAATTAGCAAGTTGATTAACATTGTATGCTCTATTTGAATAAAAAAAAAATTGGGTTCAGTGTCACTTTAAATATGTTATAATGTTGATTTAGAATGATACTTACAGCTGTGCCTGGGAAGGACGATCTGACACCTAGAACAATGAAGGTTGGGATAGGGGGAGGGATGGGATATTGCTGGCGAGGGCTTGGATTGGGCTGGCGAGGGCTGGGGTGCCGCTCTGGGGGAGCCCGCACAGCTGGGGATTTATGGGCATGGTGAGTTGGGGACTGGGCAGGTCGGGGAACTGTACGGGCCAAAATACGGGGAGAGCGGCGAACAGGGACAATTCTGGGAGGGACAGGCCTGGAGGAATAGGAAGGGCCAGGAGGGTCTTGTGTCTGGGCAGGGGCCTGGGGAGGGGCCTTGGCAGGGGATTCTACAGGGGGAGGGGCCTGGGCAGGGGCTTCTACAGGTGGAGGGGCCTGGGCAGGGGCTTCTACAAGGGGAGAGGCCTGGGCAGGGGCTTCTACAGGGGGAGGGGCTTCTACAGGGGGAGGGGTCTGGGCAGGGTCTTCTACAAGGGGAGGGGCCTGGGCAGGGGTGGGAGAATGATGCCCAGAAGTGGAGTGTCCATCTGAAATATATAATAAAATATATATAGTAACATCTCATGCATCATGAAATCAAAGCAAGGCATTTCAACATGATTATGTTTTATATATACTTATAAGTGGTTTACAATTTATTAACAATGATGACATAAGATATGGTATGCATATAGGCACTCAAATGAATAGCAAGGAGTGTCTGTCCAATAAGAAAATGATTATTGTGGTTTGTCATGGAATATGCATGTGACATCATAATGTCATTAATTACAAATCAGACATAAATGAAAACATAATACAAGCATGATATGGAAAGGGGGGCAGTAGTGGATTCTAAAAGAAAAGGAATAATCCTTTTTCAAGTGCCAAAGCTGTAGACTTTGATTTTCTTCATGAGAATGTTTATAAACAATAATACATGTTGGATACATGTTAGATAGCTTTAACATACCATCAGACTCCACGGCCGCCTCTTCCTCCTCCGTCCCACATCAATATCTGTAAAACATAACATGTTGTGTACACGTTAATATCAGATATTATAACATATGTTACTGTTGCTACAAGACACACATCAATGTTGCATTAAAGATATACTGAGCCAAAGTTATGATTTACATCATGGAGCATACAAATGACATTAGATTTGTTATTCTCAATGAGTAAGAATTTCATTTTAGTGTTTGGATTTCATATAAATTCACAAAATAAGAGTACATGGAACATTTAAGAGTTCTCATGTGTGTATCACTTCATGATTGTTTTCCAAATTTATAATAAAAAAAACATATGTTATCCATCTTCTGAACAACAAAGGTGTAGACTAAGAAGCTTTGAGATATTATTTTTTCAATATTAAAATAAATTAGAGATATAATCATAGTACTAAATTATATGTTTGATTCAAATGTAATGCTTCATCAGAATCATGATCATAATATAGATTACAAATACACCTTCAATGACATATGAATGAGTCAATTGACTTACCAGAATGTTTGGAAAGCATTTCATCATCTGTGCTGGATCCCCCTGGGCTCCCCACAAGAACTATATCTATGAATGATATAGATATCTATTAGTGAACACAGTTTGGACATCACTAAGTCACATCATTATCGATTTTTAAGAATAATATACTTAGAAATGAGAACAATAGAGCACTAATCAGAAGAATAAATGCATGAGTGAATCAAGGTTATTCTGAATAAAAAGATGTCTTTAACATATGTTTAATTTCTGACTATATTAGACACACAATTCATCTCATATGAATATATTGCATATCTAAATATACCCATTGATCAATGTTTTTAAACGAATACACACAAACAACATTTTAAATAAAAACGGGTGATAAATCGAACCAAAGCCATGTGTCACATCGATCCATTTGTGCAATTGATCACAATGCAAAACAGAAGTTATTCATCAAAATATGTAATCATGGTGCTGTTAGGGTATGCTTATATCTATAAAGTAAGTCCAAGACTGAATATATCATTTAGATATCAGTATTGTTTCATCCAAACAATGTAATGAGGAATGAATCGATTGATTATTAAAGGGACACTGACATCAATTTTGTTAAAACATTGATTTTAAAATAAAATGAATGTTTTATTTAATTTGACATTTACTCCTATTATTTTAAATTTTTTTTTGTTTTTTTAATGCAGCTAAGAAATTGTTTGGTTCATTAAATATTGCTCGTTGAAGGTATACAACAATCATCAAGAACAACCCAGGTTGGTCACCAAAAATGGACCTGCATCTAAAATTACATTATTGCTTTTAAAATTAAGATAACAAGAGAATGTTGAAAATATGATTATAAGAGTAAATAATAAATTTGATTGATATTGCATGCTCTATGTGAATGACAACAGAAATAATATGTGGTCAGTGTCCCTTTAAGATTTAAATATCTTACTGTGTCAATTTTGCTGTTAAGGAATTTTCGACAACATATGTTGATGTAATGAATGGTATTGAGCATGCAATAACAATAAAAACTGTAATTTAAGGATATCATCAAGATTCTTTAATTAGCCTCTCTTAAAGGGACATGAAGCGCAAAATGTGTTATTGGATTCATTTGTCAATAAAATCAAGCCTGTGATTTTTAAATATTTGTGAAAATCACGTGTCTAAATCCGTCATTTGAAAATTTGGTTTTCATGTCCCTTAAATGATAACAACCCAAAAACGTATGTAATGTATATTTTTAAAATATTAACATATGCAAAAATGTGTGATTGTTGTCAAAATATATCAAAACAATGACAAGCAATACACAGGGGCAGAATATAAATTTGCCATGAAAATAATCTAACAGTAAAATGAACATATCAAAAATAGAATCGATATATTCAAATTGACATAATTTATGATTTGTACTACAATGTAATAAAAAAATTTATTTTTGCATTTGAATTTTAAATAAACAGAAAAGATAATTAGAGTATCCAAATAAATTTTGAAAAATGTGAATGTATTATGTTATGTAATGTTGTGTCCATGAGGGACCAGCACCAACATCCATATCTGTAAAATATTCAATGATGATTGGATATCATTAATACTAATCGGGACATGTATCTAAAAAAGTTTAAAATACATTTACATTGACAAAATAATAATCTCTTTTTATTCACATGAGTTAATTTTTTCATCAATTAATGCCTCAATAAATCAATCCTGTATTCTTATTTTCAAAACTTTATGTTGTTGACTGTAGCTTTAATTCATTTCTTGACTCGTTGCATTATCATCAATTGATATCTATATTTCATTGTTTATTCTTTTGATCTTGCTAGTATATTTTGTATAATGTAGAAGATTGTAAATAAGGATACTGTATTCTTCACATATATACTAATTAACGTATACATTTGACCAACGTGTAAAGCAATGCCATTTACAGCAAACTCATGTTCACGTGTGTGCGCAATTCTATTTTTCGTGATCATTACACAATTACTCCAAGCGGAATTGTGCATCCGTGATTTGTCCAACATGTGTAAAGCGATGCCAGTTACAGCAAACAAATGTTCACGTGTGTGCGCAATTCTATCTTTCGGGATCATTGCGCAATAATTCTATGCGGAATTGCTCATCCGTGAATCAGAATTAATTTGGATATAGTAGTGTGATGAGTATCATTTCATAACAACTTATGATATATTTTCGATTGGGTGTATTACGAGGTGGAAATCGTATATTTGTTAATAATGAACAATAACAAATAATATTTATAACTGGTTTATGATTCGAGAGTCAATGTATGAAATGGCAGATCCTCGGGATTTCACGGATGCCCCATTCCATTTTCACTCTGTGACGCATATGCTGGATAGCGCAAGAAACATCACTCCTATTTCATGTGTGACGATTCTAAAATCAGATATCTGAATATCATATGTAACGTATGTTGTGAGATCTATATAGGTTGAATATATGACTATCTACACATTTATTAAAAGTCTAATAAAATATTAATATATTATATAAAGTAGGATATTTACCTTGTTCAGCTTCCATTTCAACTCCTCCCAGACCACCTGGCGGAGAAGCAGCTGCACTGGCCCCCGGGTCCTGAGTTTTGGATCCAGCAGCTGTGAGGGAAGAAGAAGAGGCCGAGGATGGAGAGGATCGAAATCTGCTGGGGACCCGGAGATTGAGCAGGTCGCATAAAGTGACCTCATAAGGGAGTAGGTAGAGTTTCCGTTCTGGATTACCTTTCATTCCATCTCTTTTCCGGGCTTGTACCCACTCCCTTATGAGGCCCACTTTTTTTTGCAGACGCAACCTCATATCTCCGAACCACCGCATGATCTGATCCTGGCTCCTCTGGACGCCCTTCACCAATTGAACCTTATTGGTTATTGACTCCCAGGGGGCCTTCTTAACAATCACATCTGTCGACTTCTTCTTGTTCCCAAACAGCTGCGGATAAAACTTCTGGACGGCGTGGACCAGTGCAGCACTCTCCTGCTTGGCAAACCTGGGAGGTGTCATGCCTGCTAGTCCACAAAAAATATATACTGTGTATATGTATATATATAATACAAACTGCCAGCAGGTATTAGAGAGCTGACAAAGATGGCAACGTGTAATGGACTTTTATATGGTGAAGTAAACATGAGATGCACCATGTGACATGGTATCTGTACATCTGATTGGATAAAATTTTAAAATATTGTTATCATGTCTGTGAGACCATCCTGACTCAAGTTATGTTTGTGTGATGAACTCTGATTGGCCGTTCCTTAATGTTTCATATCTTAGTACTTCCATACACATACCTCCTGGTAGCGCTGTTACTTCATTTTTCCTGTAGACTTATTTGTAACTCATGGGGCTGTTATGCGGATATGTGTGACGCAGATTTAATATACGTAATCCGTTAAATATTAATGTTAAAATTCTCGTAAAAATCTAATACTGTCACATTATTAAATGTTGTAGACATTTATCTGTTTAATATCGTTCTGTTTCTTTAATACAAATACATTGGATTAATACACATTTAACATTGTATGTATTTATTGTTCATTAAATCAATTTCGTGACTTATTGTGAAGTATTGACATTGCTCTATTAAATGTATTTATAATGCACATCGACTGTGTGCTATTGCGTGACATTAGACTAGAATGTGTAAAGATGTGAATCTCATGTTGCAAGATACGTTTCCCACGCGACATTTCTGAAATGCGCAATTTCTGGTTATAATGTCCGTAACTTGGATAATCTGCTTATAAATGTTAAACTACACGTTTGTTTGTTATTAGTAAATAAACCTCGAGCTTGTATTTGTCTGAACTGCTCATATATGTTATTGTGCAATGGCGTCTTTATTTTTAAAGAGACATTACAACAAAATAATTTTAACAAATGATCTGTAAAGATAAAAAATGTTTAGACTTTAAAATGTAACTCAATTTATCTTTTGATTTAGATATCCTTAACAGAAGAAATTTCAATGCACATGGTTGAGCCAATCACATAAGGCATCCCTGTGCATCCACCAATTTTCATCTACTGAGCCTATCTCGATATGCTTTTCAAGAAAAGTATGTCAAGATAATGAGATAATAGAAGTAAAAGACAGTCTTTAAATCTCAAAAGGATATTTTGTGTTCATGTCCCTTTAAGGAGACATTTCCCAATAATGCTTTAAAGATCATAAACCTATGCACCTTCCTTTCTCAAACTTAGTATAACATGTGACTAAAGCATATTTAGATTACCTTCTGGATTGTTTTCCCCACTGTGAATGAAATATATTCTAATGGCTGTATTTCGCCGTCTTCAGCTTAAAGGGACATTAAGCTACATGTTCTTTACGTATTTCGATGGATAATAGAATATTAAAACAACTTCATATTTAGTTTTATTCTCTCATTAGCTTTGAAAATATATATTCTTGGATGAAAAAATAGCTAGATAGGCTATTTTGATGCTGATTGTTGGTTGCACATAGATGCCTTATGTCATTGTCTAAGCCATGTGCATTGATATATATTTTTCAAAGTATATTTAAAGACTGAATGTAATTAGATAATAGTACATTAAAAATATTTGAAAAATTAATTTGTATTGGTTAAAATTCAATACACAATATATTTTTGGAATGTCCCTTTAAGGACCAAACCATTAGGAATATGTTGATTTAACATTGTAGAAATAAACTAAAGAGGAATGAAAATACATATAGATATGTGATATCTAAACAAGAGGTAAGATGAATAATTTTGTGAAATTATATTACAAACTAGCTATAGTTAAATGAGCCTTCAAATGACTCCACTAGAACATAAAAGTAATCAATATGGCATACAATAACTAGCTTGTGCTAAATATGAAATTAACTGATTTACCATTTTCATGAATTTCAAAACTATATTTATTAGAATAATGTTTTTGTATACCTAAGGAAGATACAAGATCTTATAAAACAAATTGAACATTCAACTACACTGTCACTTTAATGAAAGTTAACCACTTTCCCTTTTTAAAACTGAAAATAACAAAGTTGTTATGTCGAATTGTGACTAAATATCCTCATAAATATTTTCAAATTTTACCATCTATAAATTACACAATAAAAGCATTGATGGATTTCACTTCCAAATTAATTTATAAAAGCTACTTGACTTTAACATTCTCTGAATAAGTGGATTTTCGAAAAATAAATTCAATACATGAGGCCAAATTTGATATCATGCATGTGCTTGTTAAATAGACAACTACCAGTCATGGGAGTCATTTTTTTTTTTAAATTGTCAGATTAGCTGGATATATTTATTATAATCTGTTTGTTAAAAGATGGTCTTTAATAAAAAAAAATATAAAAAAGGTTTAGTATTACAAGATATTTATTGTCAAGAGTTTTTTTTTTTTATCACAAAAAATAAATCGAACAAGTGTAATTCATCACAGATGAAACCATTAGTTATTTCATACACACATGTCTTAAAATATTCATTAAATAAAAAAATAAAATAACTTTAAAATCATCTTGTGTCTATGCTCTAACTTTTGTAAAATATTTCTAAAGATATTTTTTATTATAAATAAAAAAAAAACATAAAATCTATACCTATCCATCATTTAAAATACCATTATATTGTGTAATCAATATTACATTTAAATATCAGCATTTACAATTATAACAAATAATGCATATAACATTTAAAAAAAACATATATGTATGCTGAACATAAATGTAATATTTCATGTCCATTCAAATACCTCTATATCAACTATAATATGTATTCCTTTGTCTGATTGTTCATAATTGGATTCTTCTGTATCCCAAAGTAGGGGTAATGTATGTAAGCTAAAAATATTCTAATATAGGACATGTATCTTTTCATAAATTTTAACATTCTTCCTCCTGTGATTCTTAACTAGCATGCATTGTGCAAACCAACCTGGATTATGCATGGTCTTTGAAAGTCAATTCTCTAGAAAATAACAGTTTATCTTTAATAGGTGTCTGATTCATCATTTCCAAAATAGAGGATTGTGAAATACCATCTAAAAATAAAAAAATAATCTAAGTGTCTCCAATAGGATGCCTCCACAGCCTTAATCCATCAAATTGTTGCCACTTACCATGTGAACGTGTCTTTGTATGGTTTTCCAGGTCAGCACATTTGAAAGACAATGTCAGACATGATCCCATTGGCATTCTTCACTTTCAATCTTGGATTCTTCACTTTCAGTCTTGGATTTTTCACTTTCAGTCTGGGAATTCTTCACTTTCAGTCTTTGAATTCTTCACTTTCAGTCTTTAGATGAAGTCATCTCCCTAATGGCAGAAAAAGTGTGAATAAAAATATTAATACAAGTGTGTGAATTAGTTCTGCACCCCTCTCCCACCCCCCATTTCTGAAACAATTTCTGTCACTAGCTTACTAAGCGTGTGTAGCATCTTGTGTTATGTTCTATCAATCAAGTGTGAAAATTAGTCATATTGAGCAGACCGAACCTCTAATGTGTGACTTTGAATCTGACTTTGAACCATAGTCATGCTAGAGGATCCCTTTCTGAGTATCCAAATTTTAAGTAATGTGTAAACTAAATACTATTTTTGAAGATGTATGCCATATGATGTATTTTTGTGCAAAATTCCGGACAACCACAGTCCATACATTTATACTTACCAGCTGATGTTGTCTTTAAAAGCCAGGTGGCAAAGTCGTTACAGGACCCAATGACCAGAGCATCACCTATAGTAATAAATTAAAACATTTTAATCATTTGATGAGCAATCCTAACATATTTGCACAATTCTCTACTTGTCATTTCCCTAGAATTTACACATATTGACAATACTCCTATCTAACTTCTATTATTTACCGTCTGAAGTGGCGTTGATGATGTCTGCTCTGACATTGAGCCCCTCGTCCCAGAATGGCCCCTCTAGAACAGGCTCGTCCTCCTCATCTTGGAGGAGGCATCGGGGCACCTGGATGTCCTGCAGCATCCCAGCCCGCTGTGCAATATTATGCAGGACGCTGCAGGCTATAACAATCTTCGCCACCTTCCTAGGGCTGTACTGGAGGGCTCCTCCTGACCTATCAAGGCATCTGAATCTCATTTTGAGGAGCCCAAACATCCTCTTGACTACAGCCCTAGTCCTCTTGTGCGCCCTATTATAGCGCTCCTGAGCCTCATCAGTAGGGTTACGTAACGGCGTAATGAGCCAAGGCCGGCTCATGTAACCAGAATCACCTATAAATTATGAACAGAACAAAATTAATTTTTTAAAAAAAAAAAGTTTAATTATATTAAAACAATTTATTTGTGTACACGAAAATCCAATAACAAATGTTTTAATTTAAAATTAATAATCTTGTTAACCCCTTAATGACCGGACCATTTTTCAATTTTCTTACCCTTAATGACAATGGCTATTTTTACATTTCTGCAGTGTTTGTGTTTAGCTGTAATTTTCCTCTTACTCATTTACTGTACCCACACATATTATATACCGTTTTTCTCGCCATTAAATGGACTTTCTAAAGATACCATTATTTTCATCATGTCTTATAATTTACTACAAAAAAAATAATAAAATATGAGGAAAAAATGGAAAAAAACACACTTTTTCTAACTTTGACCCCCAAAATCTGTTACACATCTACAATCACCAAAAAACACCCATGCTAAATAGTTTCTAAATAGTTTCTAAATTTTGTCCTGAGTTTAGAAATACCCAATGTTTACATGTTTATGTATATATTTTTTGTTAGAAGACAACCCAAAGTATTGATCTAGGCACATTTTGGTATATTTTATGCCACCATTTCACCGCCAAATGCGAGCAAATAAAAAAAAAACTTTACATTTTTCACAATTTTAGGTTTTTCACTGAAATTATTTACAAACAGCTTGTGCTATTATGGCACAAATTGTTGTAAAAGCTTCTTTGGGATCCCCTTTGTTCAGAAATAGCAGACTTATATGGCTTTGGCATTGCTTTCTGGTAATTAGAAGGCCGCTAAATGCTGCTGCGCACCACACGTAAATTATGCCCAGCAGTGAAGGGGTTAATTAGGTAGGTTGTAGGGAGCTTGCAGGGTTAATTTTAGCTTTAGGGTAGAGATCAGCCTCCCACCTGACACATCCCACCCCCTGATCCCTCCCAAACAGCTCTCTTCCCTCCCCCACCCCACAAATGTCCCCGCCATCTTAAGTACTGGCAGAAAGTCTGCCAGTACTAAATAAAAGGAGTTTTTTTTTTTTTTTATAAAAAAAATAAAATATTTTAGCTGTGATGGACTCCTGCCTTAGCCCCAACCTCCATGATCCCCCCCCAGCTCTCTAACCCTCCCCCCTATCTAATTGCGGCCATCTTGGGTACTGGCAGCTGTCTGCCAGTACCCAATTTGCCCCAAAAACAAAAGTATTTTTTGCTCTTTTGCTTTTTTTTATGTTTTCTGTAGTGTAGCAGCCCCCCACAATACCCCTATCCCCCTCCCCCTCCCAGATCCTTTTATATTATTTTTTAAAAAAATCTTTTCCCCCCCTCTTCCCTCCTCATTGGTGTCAGTGGCCAGCTAATGCGCGGACATGCGCGCGCACGCGCGCCCCCCGCACGCTCCCGGCACCCGGCGTGCACATTGCACTTCTAGGAACCGGATGCCGGGTAGCGATAGGCCACCCACCCGCCTCCCTGTTACGCTCCCACCCACCAACGAACCGGCACCATCGCTACCGGTGCAGAGAGGGCCACAGAGTGGCTCTCTCTGCATCGGAGTCTTCTAAAAAGGTATTGCAGGATGCCTCCATATGGAGGCATCACTGCAATACCCTGAGAGCTGCTGGAAGCGATTGCGATCGCTTCCAGCACTCTCTTAGACAACTGACGTACCAGGTACGTCCATTGTCATTAACTGCTTGTTAATGCATGACGTACCTGGTACGTCAGTTGTCATTAAGGGGTTAAATCTTATTCTCTATCTGACCATTTAAGCTAGAACATGCTACATATCTGTTTTGAGCTAAAACTAGACATTTGAGGAAAGAGACAAGGACATGGTTAAATTGCATTCTCTATCTGCCCATTTCAGCTAAGACATGCTACATATGCGTATTTCGCATAAACCAGACCTTTGCTAAAACAAAAAATAAATGGTTAAATTGCATTCTCTATCTGACCATTTAAGCTAGAACATGCTACATATCTGTTTGGAGCTAAAACTAGACATTTGCGGAAAGAGACAATGACATGGTTAAATTGCATTCTCTATCTGCCCATTTCATCTAAGACATGCTACATATGCGTATTTCGCATAAACCAGACCTTTGCTAAAACAAAAAATAAATGGTTAAATTGCATTCTCTATCTGACCATTTAAGCTAGAACATGCTACATATCTGTTTGGAGCTAAAACTAGACATTTGCGGAAAGAGACAATGACATGGTTAAATTGCAGTCTCTATCTGCCCATTTCAGCTAAGACATGCTACATATGCATATTTCGCATAAACCAAACCTTTGCTAAAAAAAAAAAAATGGTTAAATTGCATTCTCTATCTGACCAGTTAAGTTAGAACATGCTACATATCTGTTTTGAGCTAAAACTAGACATTTGCGGAAAGAGACAATGACATGGTTAAATTGCATTCTCTATCTGCCCATTTCAGCTAAGACAAGCTACAAATGCATATTTTGCATAAACCAGACCTTTGCTAAAATAAAAATAAATGGTTAAATTGCATTCTCTATCTGACCATTTAAGCTAGAACATGCTACATATCTGTTTTGAGCTAAAACTAGACATTTGCGGAAAGAGACAATGACATGGTTAAATTGCAGTCTCTATCTGCCCATTTCAGCTAAGACATGCTACATATGCGTATTTCGCATAAACCAGACCTTTGCTAAAACAAAAAATAAATGGTTAAATTGCATTCTCTATCTGACCATTTAAGCTAGAACATGCTACATATCTGTTTGGCGCTAAAACTAGACATTTGCGGAAAGAGACAATGACATGGTTAAATTGCAGTCTCTATCTGCCCATTTCAGCTAAGACATGCTACATATGCGTATTTCGCATAAAACAGGCCTTTGCTAAAACAAATAATATATGGTTAAATTGCATTCTCTGACCATTTAAGGTAAGACATGCTACATATCTGTTTGGAGCTAAAACTAGACATTTGAGGAAAGATAAAGAAATGGTTAAATTGCATCCTATAGCTGCACATTACACTAACAGTTTAAGATTACAGTGGGAATTGTCTAACTAATTAACCATGTTGTGCACAAATACTCACCAACGAGATACCCAGGGGGAAATTGTCTTTCCTCAAACTGCCGCCACAGGGAGGACAGAGAGAGGATGTGGGCATCATGACAAGCCCCGCCGAAATTCGTACAGACGTGCATAATCCTCATCCGTGCGTCACAAAGATACCGCACGTTGAGGCTATGGAAATGTTTGCGATTTCGGAAAGGCAAGTCATCAGCTGGAGCACGCAGCGCAATGTGGGTGCAATTGGGCAATTCAGCGATAGCAAAGAATTCCCTCTTCAGGCGCCTCCAATCACCATCATTCTGAGGGAATCCTATGTAATGCTTACTGATACGTACCATGGTGTCCAGAAAGTGATCAAACACCACCGAGAATGTACCTTGAGCCAGGACATGCATGTACATCTCTCCTGATTGAAAACTCCCGGAGGCCAGGACATATACAGTATACAACTTAGCATCTTAGTGATGCCAGGGACAGCAGTCCTTATTCGTATACGTGGCTCCAGATGAGGTTTAAGAACATCTTAAAGGCCAATGAGCTGTTCACGATTGAGCCTATACTTGTAATAAACCTCAAAGTCACTCATGTTTTCCAAGGTGGGTCTTACCCTGTAGACACGAGGACCTCTAACCAGATGAGCCCTTTGTCTCACTCGGAGCCGCCGAGGCTGCCTGATTCTATCAACCGCTACTTGGGCAACAGCACCACCAACAGCGTCTATCAGATCGTCATCCATATTTGCCAAGCTAAGCAGCATGAAGCCAAACAGCAGAGCAAACACAACTAAGGAGTAACAAGGTATGCAAAAACACAGAAGCGAATTGATACAATGTCGATCACCATGGACGCTTTGGCCATGTTGTTTGGGGGATTTATAGTGCAATTAGTCCAATGGTAGTGAGTTCGTAATGATTGCTGATTGTATACACTTGTTTGTATGTGAGCGGCGCAAATGCTTTCAAAGTGGGCGTTTTTTTAGGTGTTTGCTGAAATGTTGTTTTCCCCCAATGAATCTCAATGTGAAAGTGTAAAATGTAACACATACAGTGCATGTTTGTAATGTTTGTTCATATGCGTAATAAATATTTATTAAACGCGATCTTATAGTAAAAAGCACACGTCCACGCTAACATGAATGAAAGTGCATAGTTGTGTATAATGTGCATATAATCTGATCGATCAATGTTGCTGCAATATTGTTTGTAAACGATAAAGTAACAGCTGCCATCTGTAGTATTGTATATATAAGTGATTGGCGAGATGTCAATATTGTACGCGTCCCTTTAAAATCGCAATAATACTGAAGATCTTCCTGCTGCCATCTGTAGTATTGTATAAGTGATTGGCGAGATGTCAATATTGTACGCATCCCATTAAAATCGCACTAATAATTCTGAACTTCCGGCTGTCATCTGTAGTATCGTATATATAAGTGATTTGCGAGATGTCAATATTGTACGCATCCCATTAAAATCACACTAATAATTCTGAACTTCCGGCTGTCATCTGTAGTATTGTATATATAAGTGATTGGCGAGATGTCAATATTGTACGCGTCCCATTAAAATCGCAATAATAATGATAGTCCAAACTCTTGTTTACGTATATGTTGTATTGTAGTATTGAGTGCTAAAGTTCTGAAAGGGGCGGTACAGTCGTAAAGCTGTAATGTGTATGGTTGAATCTTCTAATGACGTCATCATAATATCAACCTGCCTGTGTAGTTATGAAATCCTCATTGTGTATTTGACTACATTGTTATTGTGTGCTGATTAAAATATAAATGTGTGCTTTGTGGTTGCGTGATGCGTGTTATGTACATATACGTATATATTGTTATTGTACGTAATTCCTAATGGTATATTGTGAGTGAATCGTGATGTTAAAGGGACAGTAAAATCCCTATTTTCTGTTTCCTGATTCATAGAGAGAATGTAATGTGTTTTTCCCCCATCATATGAATGCACATGTATGAGTGAATGGTGTAAAAGTAAAGTATGTGCATCCATGAATGATCATGTGTTAAGCCTATGTAGATATGCTGTTGCTGCAAACATATGAGTTGAATAAATGGAATGCTATAATAAAGGTAAATGAGAGGTGTTTCCAATAGTCTACTGTTTGTGAATCCTGAAATGTTCCAATTATTTTTCTGTCCGTTTAAATCTGATGTAATTGTTGAAAATGTTTGTTACTAGTGATGGTGATTTGTAGTTGATGTAATGTAAAAGTATAAAACAATTTAATGTTGTTGTGAATTTGGCATAAGTAAAATCTATAACTCCTTAGGGAAATAGCCATTTCTTGATCTATTTGTCATAGCGGGGCTAACGCAGAAAAACATGAGTTATTTTCCGAATTCTAGCGCTGGTATTTAAAAGTTTTCTTGTCTACGCTTTTTGCGTGCGTTAGGGCAATCTGTCTGTCTCGTGCACAAGCACGTCTTCCCCATAGAAGTCAATGGAGGCTAAAAATTTGTGTGTAAATAAAATCCAAGACTGGTTTTGAGCGTAAAGTGAGTGACGTCATGGTCTTGTGTGAAAAAGTAGCTAAATCGTATTTATTTCGTAATCAAAATCTTATTTGTGTATGTAATGTGGTGTATATTGTTTGTATGTATCGATGAGTGTATGTATGTGATAATATTATTAGTTAGATGTAGCTATATGAGTGTATTTTCCCGTCTGTCAATGTAAGTCAATGGCAAAATGGATATGTGTTGTTTTTTTTTTCTAACACCCGAGATCTCGCAACTTAGATCCTTTCTATTTTGACGAGAAATTATTAAAAATGAAAAATAAATATAGTGTAGTGTCTGTATGAGTGTAAGTGTACTTTGTGTAATTGTTTTGTGATTCGTGGATGTTTATTTTGTCGTTAGATGTTAACTCCTGGGTCTGGGTTGTCGGTAATAATTTCAGCGTTAGGAATTTTTTGAGTGTCAGTAAGTAAACTCTAAATACCAGCGGGCGGTAAAAAGCAGCTTTAGGAGCCCTTTACGCTGGTTTTGACGGCTAACGCAAAACTCTAAATCTAGGCGTTAGGAAATAAGGACACCCATAAGCACAAAAACTAAAAAACAGCCTTAGAATAGGATGTAAAATATCTCAGCAGTGAAACATTTAAAGGGACACTAAACCCAATTTTTTTTTTCATGATTCAGATAGAGCATGCACTTTTAAGCAACTTTCTAAAATACTCCTATTATCAATTTTTCTTCGTTCTCTTGCTATCTTTATTTAAAAAGCAGAAATGTGATGCATAGGAGCCGGCCCATTTTTTTTGAGAACCTGGGTTATGCTTGCTTATTGGTGCGTAAATGTAATCTGTCCCATAAAATGATATTAAGGCTGCTCAGATGAACGCACTCAATCTACTGCTACATGATCAGCTAGTTACATACACAGAAAGAGTAATAATAAAACCTTTATTTATAATTCAAGAAGCATTTTTAAAAAAATGCATATTTAAACTACTGTATGTTTCAAATGTGGGCTTATTTACCCTTTAATGTCAAAATTTCCTACTCAAGATTGATAAATGCCTATTGTTTGCCTATTTATGTTGCCAATTCAAGATTGATTGCATGATATAAAATTCTGTGACATTAAGGGACACCTATGGTTTTAAGATGCAAATGTATTTGATTAAGCTCTATAATTCTCAATTTACCAAGCTTATAAAATATTTTAACCCCTTAATGACCACAGCACTTTTCCATTTTCTGTCCGTTTGGGACCAAGGCTATTTTTACATTTTTGCGGTGTTTGTGTTTAGCTGTAATTTTCCTCTTACTCATTTACTGTACCCACACATATTATATACCATTTTTCTCGCCATTAAATGGACTTTCTAAAGATACCAATATTTTCATCATATTTTATAATTTACTATAAAAAAAATTATAAAATATGAGGAAAAATTTAAAAAAACCCCACTTTTTCTAACTTTGACCCCCAAAATCTGTTACATATCTACAACCACCAAAAAACACCCATGCTAAATAGTTTCTAAATATTATGCTGAGTTTAGAAATACCCAATGTTTACATGTTCTTTGCTTTTTTTGCAAGTTATAGGGAAATAAATACAAGTAGCACTTTGCTATTTCCAAACCATTTTTTTTTTCAAAATTAGCGCTAGTTACATTGGGACACTGATATCTTTCAGGAATCTCTGAATATCCATTGACATGTATATATATATTTTTAGTAGACATCCCAAAGTATTGATCTAGGCCCATTTTGGTATATTTCATGCCACCATTTCACCGGCAAATGCGATCAAATAAAAAAAATCGTTCACTTTTTCACAAATTTTTTCACAAACTTTAGGTTTCTCACTGAAATTATTTACAAACAGCTTGTGCAATTATGGCACAAATGGTTGTAAATTCTTCTCTGGGATCCCCTTTGTTCAGAAATAGCAGACATATATGGCTTTGGCGTTGCTTTTTGGTATTTTGAAGGCTGCTAAATGCCGCTGCGCATCACACGTGTATTATGGCAAGCAGTGAAGGGGTTAATTAGGTAGCTTGTAGGGAGCTTGCAGGGTTAATATTAGATTTAGTGTAGAGCTCAGCCTCCCACCTGAAACATCAGACCCCCTGATCCCTCCCAAACAGCTCTCTTCCCTCCCCCACCCCACAATTGTCCCCGCCATCTTAAGTACTGGCAGAAAGTCTGCCAGTACTAAAATAAAAGCTATATTTGTATTTTTTGGTGGTTTTTTTTTAAAGCATATTTACATATGCTGTTGTGTACTATCCCCCCTTAGCCCCCAACCTCACTGATCCCCCCAAACAGCTCTATAACCCTCCCACTCTAACTTAATGGGCACCATCTTGGGTACTGGCAGCTGTCTGCCAGTACCCAGTTTAGAAGAAAAAATGTATTTGTTTTACATTTTTTAGACTTTTCTGTAGTGTAGCTTCCCCCCCACACAAAAACCAACCCCCCACCCCTCCACGATCTCTTTTAGTGTTTATTTTTTTGGTGTGCCTAGGCCACTTAACATTTTACTTTTTATTCACTTTCCGTAGTGTAGCGGTTCCCACCCGCTCCCACCCCTTGCACGCGCCCGCCCGCCACCCTCCGTGCACGCGCGCGCGTCCGTGCGCGCCCCCGACGGTCCCGCGCCCGATCCCGCCCCCCTCGACGTCACACGGCACACCGATGGCCGCCCACCCGCCTCCCAAGTCGGCTCCCACCCACCAACGATACCGGCCATCGATGTCCGGTGCAGAGAGGGCCACAGAGTGGCTCTCTCTGCATCGGATGGCCATGTCAGGTTATTGCAGGATGCCTCCATATCGAGGCATCACTGCAATAACCGGAAAGCAGCTGGAAGCGAGCAGGATCGCTTCCAGCTGCTTTCCACACCGAGGACGTGCAGGGTACGTCCTCAGGCGTTAACTGCCTTTTTTTTGAGGACGTACCCTGCACGTCCTCGGTCATTAAGGGGTTAAACCAGATTCAAAATTGTAATATCTATTTTTGCATGATATGTTAAAGGATTACTTTCTGTTATAATTTTTAAGCTAAACAACTAACATATTAAAGTTAATAAACATTAATTAAAACCTACTGACCTATATTTTCTCCAAAACGAAGTTTCAAAACGTTCTAAAAGTTATATCTTTTATTTGCTGATGATGTCACGTTATCCTGCCCACTATTTTCAGCACTGAATGTTCAAAATACTTAAACCAATAACTTTGTGTTTAAAGCGCCATTTTGAAACCTAGGTATTGTAAACGGATTGGTACAGAGCAAAGGATACCCACGGAGTGGGTTTGGAAAACAATTAAATTTGCAGACAAGATTTCTGATATACGGTAGAGATATGTTAATGAAATGCTATTGATAAAAAGCGTATTTGGGGTAGTTAGTTAGTAACAGGCATAGAAAATATTTACTTACAGTGGCCCTTTAACCAATTGCATATTCCGTGCTTCATTTACAATTTGATTGTTTAGTTTGACTTTTTTTCGATACAATGGGACATCTCTTAAGCCAGTATTTTAATGACTTCAGCCTTTTGACTTTCCCACTACGAGTGATCACCTGATATTTATCTCCAATGCAATAACTATCCCTTTATGCTTTTTTTTTTTTTTGTGCCAGATCGATTTATCAAGCAGAGATACCTTTATTTATTTTTATCTCTTGGAAAATAAATGTCACTTCATGCTATGTTTTTCTGCAGGGTTGATTTATCAAGCATGATTACATTTATTTATTTTTATCTCAGGTCGGATAAATACCACACTTTGATGCATATACCCTCAGAGTCTCTCGCTGTGCACTGCAGATGGAAATGATTAATCCCATGAGATATGACGAGGATTTTGATGAATCTTAGATTCACATTTACACACTTGCCTGCTTCATATAGGTTAATATTTGCTGTGAAATCTAAAAACAATTGCATGCTTATAGAGTAAAAAAACTGCTTATACTTTATTACAAAAGTCGCAGAAAAAAAAAACATAAATAGGTCAAACAGGAATATTGAAGAAAATCATGAATTAAAATAGAATGTTTAAAAACATATCCAAAATATTGTTTGGAAATGTTTTTTTATAGGATCTGAACCATTTAGTAAAGGAAAAAAACCTTCTAGTACTGCAGCATAAAGACTAAACAAATAACTAAACCAAAATTATACCGTTATTACCTTTTTTTATATTTTTTTTAAATATGTCATTAATATTTATTTGTAATGTCCAGTTAAAAGGGCGTTAAAATATGTTGCTTTGGTGTAAATATGATGCTTGTCCCCACACAGAGAGGGCAAAAAGCAAAATTCTATAACTTTCAAATGCCGCAAATCGACCTAGGTTATAGATCTTACTATTTGGCCTGTCTAGCAGGGGAGGACTGACAACTTTTGGCCCAGGGGGCTACCAAGTGGCCCATGTATATTATCCACCCCTTTTAAAATAATATATATATATACTGTATGTTTATATACACACACTGATAGATGATAGCTAGATAGATGATAGATAGAAATGTACAGCATACTGATACCAAATAAAATAAACTGCATTGGACTTGATTCCATCACCAAGAGCAGCCCAGGGGCAATTACCATCCTGCTTACTTGACTAAGGACCTATAGCAGGTCTGAAACGTTGTATGTTTGTCAAAAGACCCTATATGAAGAAATAAAGGTTTTTTAACTATTGGTGGCTGGAACAAATCTTTTTTGCATCCTGCTTACTTGCCCAGTATACCACTGTTCCAGGGAACGTAAGACAAAGTACAATTTTTAACACAAAGCAAGAGGTGTTTAATTTTCCTTAACCTGACTGCTTTGTATCTAGATATGAGTTTTATATCCATGTACTGAATGCATTTACAGATAATTACTTTATGATGATTTTTGTGATCATATGATAAAGTTGTCAGACTCTGTTTAGTAATTGGATCCCTTGATTTCTTCAGTCACAGAGAATACTCCATAAACCTGCAAAAGGCAAATGTCTTTTCTTAGTCTGTTACTGCACCTCTGTATGTGTTTTTTCCCCTCTGTTTGCATATTTCCCCCCCATGATTGCACCAATACTTGTTTGCACTTCGCTTCTTGTTTCTCTGCCTTAGGATCTGGTCATAGGTTTCATTTTTTTCTATAAGAGAATCTTGTACTGTGGCTTATAGCAACTATTGAATTTCTTAGACTTAAAATGTAGAGGAATTTTCAGTTTTCTTTGCTGCCCTTAGGAAACAGAGTCCCTTCTGATCCCTATTCTGAAACCACTTCTACGGTAATACACCATTGGTGGAGTCTAGAAACTTGCTCAATATAAACTTTACTGAACTGGCAACTAGTAGAAACCATAAATAACTGCAAAAATAAAGATAAAGTTGTAAAAACCATAAACATAAAGATAAAGGCCATTTGCAAATAAACTTCACTCAAATTTCAATCTGGAGCAAATCACTTCTAATAAAAAGATGCTGCAGTTAGGAAAGAAATGAAAGGGTCATTATAGTAATCCATTAACTTGAATGTTTCCCTTCAGTGTCCCTAATAAGAAATTGCAGTAAGCACTAATAATATGCAAGCTTCTTTTATGTGTATTTTAAACTGAACGTACCCTGTACATGCAGCAAGCGCTTGATGTTTTGGTACAGAACTTTGGTTGTGTCTCTTTTTTCCATATAGAGACAGTTTCTGCTGTTGACAATAATAGCTTAGGCATTAAAGCCTCTGATTAGCTGTATTGGCCATTGGCCATTTTTGGGGAAAAAAAATAATTGAAGGTGGGGGGATTTTGGAGGCTGCAAGTACAAGGTAAGCTTTATTTCAAATATAAATTAATGAAATATAAATATATTACATTTGTTTATGTGCTGTTGTTCCCCTTGGGAAATTAAAGTAATTTAGTTTACTTAATGCATAAAAAGTGCATTACAAAGCTATTTCACTATGTATACTAGATTACATGTAGAGCACTATTGTATACTAGATTACATGTAGAGCACTATTGTATACTAGATTACATGTAGAGCACTATTGTATACTAGATTACATGTAGAGCACTATTTTACACTAGATTTCTAGTAGAAATTGTGCTCAAGTGAAATTGATACGGCAAGTATCAATTTCTAAATGTAGCCATTCCTGCTTTTTTTTTTTAAAAAAAAGATACCAAGATAACGAAGAACAATTGATAATAGGAGTAAATTAGAAAGTTGCTTAAAACTACATGCACTATCTGAATCATAAAAGAAAAAAAAAATTGGGTTTAGTATCCCTTTAACCATAAACTTTCGGCCAGACTACGAGTTTTGCGTTATGAGCTATGCGATGCTATCGTGCAGTTTTTTTTTTATATCACCGCTCACTTACCTACAGCGCTGGTATTACAGGTTTTTATAAACCCAGCATTAAAAGGTAAGAAGTGAGCGTAGAGCAAAATTGAGCTCCATACCGCACTTCAATACCAGTGCTGCTTAAGTGAGCGGTGAGCTGGTTGTACGTGCTTGTGCACGAGTTCCCCATAGACATCAATGGGGAGAGCCAGCTGAGAAAAAGTCTAACACCTGCAAAAAAGCAGGATAAATGTCAGTAACACAGCCCCATTGATTCCTATGGGAAAACACATTTATGTTTACACCTAACACCCTAACATGAACCCCGAGTCTAAACACCCCTAATCTTACACTTATTAACCCCTAATATGCTGCCCCCGACATCGCCAACACCTACATTATTCTTATTAACCCCTAATCTGCTGCTCCGGACACCGCCGCCACCTACATTATACTTATTAACCCCTAATATGCGGCCCCCAACATCACCGACACCTACATTATATTTATTAACCCCTACCCACCCACAATGTCGCCAAAGTCGCCGCCACTATATTAAATGTATTAACCCCTAAATCTAAGTCTAACCCTAACCCTAACACCCCCTATCTTAAATATAATTTAAATAAAATTAATATAATTAACTAAGTTATTCCTATTTAAAACTAAATACCTTTAAAATAAACCCTAAGCTAGCTACAATATAACTAATAGTTACATTGTAGCTATCTAAGGGTTTATTTTTATTTTACAGGCAAGTTTGTATTTATTTTAGCTAGGTAGAAAAGTTACTAAAAAATACAAATTGACCTGTAAAATAAAACCTAACCAAAGTTACAATCACACCTAACACTACACTACAATTAAATAAATTAACTAAATTAAATAAAATTAAATAAATTAAATTAAATTAGCTAAATAAAAAAAATGACAGATCTTTAAACTAATTACATCTAATCTAATAGCCCTATCAAAATAAAAAAAAGCCCCCCCCCCAAAAAAACAAAACAAAAAACCTAGCCTAAACTAAACTATCAATAGCCCTTAAAAGGGCCTTTTGTGGGGCATTGTCCCAAAGAAATCAGCTCTTTTACCTGTAAAAAAAAAATACAAACAACCCCCCCAACAGTAAAACCCACCACCCACACAACCAACCCCCTAAATAAAAGCCTAAATAAAAAAACCTAAGCTCCCCATTGCCCTGAAAAGGGCATTTGGATGGGCATTGTCCTTAAAAGGGCATTTAGCTCTATAGCAGGCCCAAAGCCCTAACCTAAAAATAAACCCACCCAATACACCTTTAAAAAAATCCTAACACTAACCCCTGAAGATTCACTTACCGGGAGAAGTCTTCACCCAAGCGGCAAGATGTCCTCAAGGAAGCCGGCAGAAGTGGTCCTCCAAACGGCAGAAGTGGTCCTCCAGATGGGCAGAAGTCTTCATCCAGACGGCATCTTCAATCTTCATCCTTCCGACGCGGCGTGGCTCCATCTTCAAGACATCCGGCGCGGAGCATCCTCTTCAAACAACGTCTTCTTCGGAATGAATATCACTTTAAGTGACGTCATCCAAGATGGTGTCCCTTAGATTCCGATTGGCTGATAGAATTCTATCAGTTAATCAGAATTAAGGTAGAAAAAATCCTATTGGCTGATCCAATCAGCCAATAGGATTGAAATTCAATCCTATTGGCTGATCCAATAAGCCAATATGATTGAACTTGCATTCTATTGGCTGATTGGAACAAATTTAATGCAATCAGCCAATAGGATTTTTTCTACCTTAATTCCGATTGGCTAATAGAATTCTATTTCGAAGAAGACGCCGTTTGAAGAGGATGCTCTGCGCTGGATGTCTTGAAGATGGAGCCACTCCACGTTGGAAGGATGAAGATAGAAGATACTGTCTGGATGAAGGCTTCTGCCCGTCTGGAGGACCACTTCTGCCCATCTGGAGGACCACTTCTGCCGGCTTCCTTGAGGACATCTTGCCGTTTGGTGAAGACTTCTCCCGGTAAGTGAATCTTCGGGGGTTAATTTTAGGATTTTTTTTAAGGGTGTATTGGGTGGGTTTATATTTTAGGTTAGGGCTTTGGGCCTGTAATAGAGCTAAATGCCCTATTAAGGGCAATGCCTATCCAAATGCCCTTTTGAGGGCAATGGGGAGGTTTTTTTAGTTAGGCTTTTATTTGGGGGATTAGTTGTGTGGGTGGTGGGTTTTACTGTTGGGGGGTTGTTTATATTTTTTTTACAGGTAAAAGAGCTGATTTCTTTGGGGCACTGCCCCGCAAAAGGCCCTTTTAAGGGCTATTGATAGTTTACTTTAGGCTAGGGTTTTTTTTTTATTTTGGGGGGGCTTTTTTATTTTGATAGGGCTCTTAGATTAGGTGTAATTAGTTTAAAGATCTTGTAATTTGTTTTTTATTTTCTGTAATTTAGTGTTTGATTTTTTTTGTGATTTAGCCAATTTAATTTAATTTATTTTATTGTATTTAATTTAGTTAATTTATTTAATTGTAGTGTAATGTTAGGCGTTATTCTAACTTAGGTTTTATTTTACAGGTCAATTTGTATTTATTTTAGCTAGGTAGTTATTAAATAGTTAATAACTATTTAGTAACTATTCTACCTAGTTAAAATAAATACTTGCCTGTAAAATAAAAGTAAACCCTAAGCTAGATACAATGTAACTATTAGTTATATTGTAGCTAGCTTAGGGTTTATTTTATAGGTAAGTATTTAGTTGTTTGTTTTTTTTAAATACATTTTTTATTGAGACAAACATGAAGATAACAAAACTGCACCATCAAATGTTACATAGGGAATTCGTCAACCGGAAAAGGCAAAATGCATATCATTATAGGAAGAGCAAATGTGAGGTTGGTAGAAAGAGAAGAAGAAAAATAAATAAGTCTAATCATGTGAGGAGAGACGAGGTATAGGATGGTGGCAGAGTAAGGGTCTCTTTTATGTGGGTGATTTAGAGAGGGAACGTATCATGTAGTTATATCTACTGTTTAATGGTGTTTAATTGGTTGTATCCGAGGGTTAATGGTATGAGGAGAGACAGAATACTTGATGGGGTAATACTGAGAGACGGAGAGAAAAAAAAAAAAAAGGAGGGAAGGGTGAGAGGAGGGGGCTCTAAGAAGGAGGTTTGGGGTTTGTGTCCCAGTTTGGGAATTTCGAGAGCTAAGGGAACCAGATCTCATTGGAGGAATCAACCCTGTCCAGGACTTTATAAGAGTACTGTTCCATTTGTCCAATAGTGCACAGTGGAAATTACTTGTGAGAGAGGGGGTGGTCTCTCTTCTTTCCAATCTCTGGCGAGAGCAAGTTTTGTGGCCATGAGGACGTAGATTGTAAGGGCTTCATTAGAGGGAGTAAGATTGGGTATCTGCATATGCAAGAGGGTTACTTTTGGGGTAAATGGAGGAGTAAGTCCGATTGATTGGAGGAGTGCATATACTTTCCTCCATAATGGCTAAATCACTGGGCAGGCCCACCAGATGTGTAGCGCTATACCGCTAGCTCTGCAGTTTCTCCAGCATTCGGGGGATTGTGACGGAAAAATCTTATGTAACATGATTAGTACAAGATGCCAACGCACTAGAACCTTGTAATAAAGTTCCCATAAGGTGGTGCAGTGAAGAAGTTTTTTAGTTTTCATAATCCTAACATGCCAGACATCTATAGCTACGGTAAACCCGATTTCTCTCTCCCAGGCATGATGTTGTGGTATTTTGTGAGGGGGGTGCGAGTTGGTGAGAAGGCTGTAGTGAAAGGAAAGGAGATGTTTAATGTTATGAGCCCCTTGCCATGCCGTTTCCCAGATTGTCAAATGTTGCAGTGACCGTTTAGGGTATCCCCATGTGCGTAGGTGGGTGCTCAAATGAAATCCCTCAAAGGTAAGTCTAGGGGGGAGTTGAAATTTAGTACATATAGCAGGGTGGGAAAGCCATATGTCATTTTCATAGACGTCTGTCACTCAGAGTGTTTGTAGTTGTGGCCATAAGTCAGGGTGGGAATCCGGGAGACAGAAAAGCGCGCCAGAGATAGTAAGCATGGGAGATGGGTGAGGGGAAATAGCTGGACAATGTCTTATCTGATCCCAGAATTGTAGTGCATGTTTGAATATAGGGTGTAGACTATCTATGTCCTGTCTGTGATGAATAGGAATCCAAAGGAGGTAGGAGAGGTTTATACCAGGAGGTAATAATGATGACTCTAGGGTAAACCAGTTTAGCTGTCTTTCGGAATCATTCCATCGCAGGATATGCGATAACCTGGCTGCGTTGTAATATGAGATTATATTTGGTAAGGCAAGGCCTCCCTGTGAGACCAGTTTTTCTAGAGTACGACCAGAAGTTCTGGGCCTCCTATCCTTCCATACATAGGTGGTGATCAGACTCTGAAGTCTATTAAGGAGCGTCCTGGGGACATTGAATGGAATAGATCTAAGAAGATATGTGATCTTGGGGAGAAAGGACATCTTAACCGCAGAGATACGTCCCGTCCACAAAATCTCCCAGAACTCCCAAGACTCAAGGATCTTCCTGAATTCTGAGAGCCAGTCTGCATAGTTCTGAGCTATTGTAATAGAGGGATCCAGGCTAAGATTAACTCCTAGGATCTTAAGAGAGGTTAGTTTCCACTGAAAGTGGTGCAATTTCTCCAGAGGATTAACGTCCTTAGGGGGGATGTTTATAGGGAGAGCTTCTGTTTTGGAGATGTTGAGCTTGTAGAAGCTTAGACCACCAAACTGTTTTAGGATGGCAAATACTGCAGGGAGGGATTCTCTGGGGGATGTCAGAAAGAGGGTGATGTCATCTGCATAGAGAGATATTTTGTGAGTGTAGGAGCCAACAGAGAGGCCTTTGGTACGGGGTTATTGTCTGATAGATTGGGCAAGGGGTTCTATGGCCAACGCGAATAAGAGGGGTGATAAGGGGCAGCCCTGCCTGGTACCGTTCGCCACAGTGAACTTGGAGGATTAGAACCCCACCCCTCTCACAGTGGTCGAGGGGTGTTCATAGAGGGCCTTCACAGCAGAGATAAAGGTGCTGGGGAATTGAAAAGTTCTCATGGTTTCCCATAAATAATCTCACCTGACCCTGTCAAATGCTTTTTTGGCATTGAGTGACAGGGCCAGGAAAAGAGCACCCCTGTGAGATGTGACATGGAGGACATCAAGTATTCTCCTGGTCGCGTCCGCGCCTTCACTATTTGGAATAAAGCCTACCTGGTAGTTCGCTATGAGGGGGGAAATATCTTTTGAGGTTCTGTTGGCTAGAAGTTTGGCATAGATCTTGGTATCAAGATTAATCAATGAAATGGGGCGGTAGCTACTACAAAGGTCAGGAGGTTTGCCTGGTTTTAGGATCGTGACTATCACTGCTTCCAGAAATTCTGCATTAAAAGATTTTCCTGAGATTATCTCCTGGAAGAATCTGCATAGGATGGGGGCTATGAGGGGGTGGAAGGCTTTGTAAAACCTGGCTGTGAAACCATCAGGGCCAGGTGCCTTTCCTATTTTCATGTTCCGAATAATCTTTGTGACTTCATCTGCTGTTATCGGGGCTATTAGGGAGGTAATGTCTTTTGGGGTCAGTGAGGAAAGAGAGAGTTAAGAAAAGCGGAAATTTCCTCTAAGGTATATGGATGGGGATTCTAAACTTGTTTCTATATTGTATAAAGCTTGGTAGTATTGTCTGAAGGCATTCCCTATCTCTGTGGGAGCAAAGACATTCATCCCTGTTGAAGTTTGTATGGACATTATTCTAGCTTGGGCCGTTCGATGCTTGAGTTTGGAAGCTAAGAGGGTGGAAGCTTTATTGCCTTGGTGATAATAGATCTTTTTGAAATTTTCTAACATATTATGTACCTTCTTGATTTCTAAGGCTTGGATTTGTTTCAATATTTCAACTATTTCATCATTTAGAGCAGAGGAATAGGTATGGGAGAGATCAGTCCTTAGTTTTCGCAGTTGAATAACCAAGGAAGATAAGGTGACTTTGCTATTTGAGTGGGCTTCTGCTTCAATCTGCATAAGGTGTCCCCTCATCACTGCCTTCAGTGTTGCCCAGAGATTTTGTGTAGTCATCTGGTTATCATCATTGAGGTCAAGGAAGTCAGTAATCTTATTCTTAAGGGTTGCCTTAAGAAGAGGGTCTGTTATAGTCCAGTCTTGCATGCGCCATACAGGGGGAGGAAGGGGCCTTAAACATGGGCCTAAATTTAGGTGTAGAGAGTCATGATCGGACCAGGAGACGGGGGTAATTGAAATGGAATGTATATTATCTAAGAATTTAGCACTAGTGAAAAAATAGTCAATACGTGTATGTGACTTGTGTGGTGAGGAATAGAATGTGTATTCTCTGTCTTGCGGGTGAAGGGCTCGCCACGTATCATATAATTCATGTTGTGCCATCAGTGTTTGAAAGGCCAAGGAGAGAGAATGAATGGCTCTGTCATTACTGGAGAGTGGGGGTCCCGTTCTATCGAGTTTTGTGTCCCAGATTAAATCTCCTCCCATAATAAGATCCCCTTGTTTTATTGCTGATACTGACGTGAGAAGTGTTCTAAGGAATGTTACCTGTTTAATGTTTGGAGTATAGACATTGAGAAGAGTAACTAAATGAGTATTTAATTGACAGACAGCGATGATAAATCTACGCCCCTGGATTTGGAGGGAAACGTGGCTTCTATAAGTGTGGGAAATTGTCTGGAAGTACGGGTTATCCCAGGTGCTGGAGTTCAATGAGTCTCCTGTATGAACGCAATATCCGTGTGGTTTTTGCGTAAGTAAGTGAATAGCAAACTACGTTTGGTTGGGGAGTTCAGTCCTTGCACATTTAGTGTAAGTAGAGGGAGTCCCTCCATGAGAGCATGGGGTTAAGGGATGATATAGAAGTAGGAAGGGAGGGAAAATGAGAAAGAGAGGAAAAAAAAGGGGGGAGGGGATGAATGGAACCCAGGAGTGTTTTCCGTCGTCAATATCTTGGGGAAGCTTGATTAAACTAGATTTTGTGTGGTAAAGTTTCAAAATACGTGTAGATATAACTAAATATTTGCTTTATTTTTTATTTTTCCGGGGAGGGGGGGAAGGGAGACAGCGGTCCAGAGCCGCTTTGGTTAAAAAAAATTAAGGGTAGGGGGATAGGGTGAACGATGTGGTATGATAAGTTGATAAGGTGTAAGGTAATATGGGGGGGAGGGAGGGGGGGCGGAGACGGGCGTGTATACCCTACAATGGGTTCGTTTTCAGAATAGATATGAGAGCAGTCTTAAAGAAAGATGCTTGAGGAGATTAGGAGAAGTATTTAGTTTTAAATAGGAATAAATTAGTTAATTATAGTAATTTTATTTAGATTTATTTAAATGATATTTAAGTTAGGGGGTGTTAGGGTTAGGGTTAGACTTAGATTTCGGGGTTAATACAATTAATATAGTGGCGGCGACGTTGGGGACGGCAGATTAGGGATTAATAAATGTAGGTAGGTGTCGGAGATGTTGGGGGCAGCAGATTAGGGGTTAATAAATAAAATGTAGGTTGCGGCGATGTCCTGAGCGGCAGATTAGAGGTTAATAAGTATAATGTAGGTGGCAGCGATGTTAGGGGTGGCAGATTAGGAGTTAATAATATGTAACTGGTGTTTGTGAGGTGGGAGTGCAGCAGTTTAGGGGTTAATATGTTTATTATAGTGGCGGCGATGTCTGGAGCGGCAGATTAGGGGTTACATTTTTTATTATAGTGTTTGCGATGCAGGAGGGCATCGGTTTAGGGGTTAATAGGTAGTTTATGGGTGTTAATGTACTTTTTAGCACTTTAGTTATGAGTTTTATGCTACAGCGTTGTAGTGTAAAACTCATAACTACTGACTTTAGATTGCGTTAGGAATCTTGGAGGTAGAGGGTGTACCGCTCACTTTTTGACCTTCCAGGACAGACTCGTTATACCAGCGCTATGGAAGTCCCATAGAAAAAAGGGTTCACAAAGTTTCCGTAAGTCGTTTTGCAGTAAGGCCAAAAAAGGGTGCAGTGGCAATAAACCTGCAAGACTCGTAATAGCTGCTTTTTCAGCTTAACGCAAAACTCGTAATCTAGCCGTTATTTAGTTGTGCAGTGGGATAGGGGTTAATAACTTTATTAGAGTTGCGGTGGGCTCCGGGAGCATAGGTATAGGGGTTAATATATTTATTTAGTTGTGGTGGGCTCCAGGAGCGGTGGGATAGGGGTTAATAACTTTTTTAGAGTTGCGGTGGGCTCCAGGAGAGGCGGGATATGGGTTAATACATTTATTTAGTTGCGGTGGGCTCCGAGAGCGGCGGGATAGGTGTTAATACTTTTATTTAGTTGCGACGGTGTTGGGGAGCGGCGGGATAGGGGTTAATACTTTTATTTAGTTGCAGCGTTGTCCGGGAGCAACAGGATAGGGGTTAGTAACATTATGTAGGTGGTGGCGATGTCGGGCTGGCAGATTAGGGGTGTTTAGACTCGGGCTTATGTCCGGGTGTTAGGTGTAAACGTAACTTTTATTCTACCATAGAAATCAATGGGATATCTGGCAGCATCAAACATAAGATTTCGCTGCTTTCAGACTCCCATTGATTCCTATGGCATCCGCGGCCTCCAGGGTGGCGAATTGAAAACCAAGTACGCTGGGCCGGAATAGCCGCGAGCGTACCTGTTAGAAGTTTGATAACTTGCAAAGGTTGTCAGATTCGGAACATCTGTAATGACGTAAGCATCGATCTGTGTCGGATTGAGACCGGCGGATTGTATGTTACGTCACAAATTTCTACTTTTGCTGGTCTGTAGGCTTTGATAAATGGGTCGAATCAGGCTCGCCACAATTATGCTGCGGAATTCCAGCGTATTTGCGGTTGACGGCTTGATAAATATCCCTCAATATCTCCGTATAAATCAAAAATAGGTTTCCTTGCTCAAAATGCTGCTTGGAGTAAGCCAGATTCACTCCTGTTTTTTGCCCGTTTAAAAAATGCACTGAAAGATAGAAAACACAGCGTATCTCTGATTCAAGGAAGTTTATTAACAAATCAGCTAAATTGCACAGCTAATTACAGTAAAATCATGTATGCAGGCACATCAAATAAGGATTACTTCTCTATGGTGCAGGTCTGACTGACAAGACAACTGGCTAGAGGAAAGCAGTCTGTGGGTGTTCAGGAGCAGATATTGTACTCTCTGCAGTTCCTCTACTCTAGTTCCCTAGCGAGCACGGTGAATGCTTTAACCACGCCAACAGGAGATGTAATATCCTAGAGGACTAAAGGACTATTTGGTAATGAGGATGACACTGGGTTGCTTATGTGATGTGCCTGCTTATATTGATTTTAATGTAAGTGCGGGATTTAGCTGATTTTGCCAATAATGTTTTTAGCATTGGAGAAGCGCTGTTTCCTATCTTTCAGTAAACTCCTGATATGTTTTCATCGTTGTCTTGTAATAAAAGTTTTGCATGCTTGCACCCACATTTGCGCTTCTCACAAAATCAGTTGTGCTCTATTTGTAATTTAGATCTTAACTAGAAATTACATTTTGAGTTGTATGTTCCTTTAACACTGTACTTTGCCTAAATACGCAGCTTTAAAAACTCAGCTGTTACAGTAAATCACTTTAGCATAGGATTTTTTTTAAGATAAGATTTTTTAAAGATTGGGATTTTTTTAAAGGGATATGAAACCCAAAATGTTTCATTCATGATTCAGATAGAGCATGTGATTTTACACAACTTTCTAATTTTCTTCTATTATCAATTTTTCTTTGTTCTCTTGGTATTGTTTGTTGAATAACAGGGCTGTATGCTAGGAGCCAGCCCATTTCTGGATCACTATATGGCAGCAGTTTTGCAAGAATTTTATCCATTGGCAAGAGCACTAGATGGTAGCACCATTTCCTGTCATGTAGTGCTCCAGATGCCTACCTAGGTACTTGATTGGAAACATTTAAAAATGGTATGCTCAGTCTGAATAACATTTTTTTAGTTTCATATCCCTTTAAGATACTTTTTTTAAGATAGGAGTTTTTTTAAAACAAAAGAGCTATGACTACTTTAGGGCAGTGCCCAACAAATGCCGTTCTCAGGGCAATTATTTTAGGATAGTTTTTTTTGGGTGGGGATTACTTTGGTTTTAATATAGTGATTTATTTTTTGTATGCAAAAGAGCTAATCACTTCAACAAGGCCACTACCCGA
This sequence comes from Bombina bombina, assembly GCF_027579735.1. Classification (NCBI taxonomy): domain Eukaryota; kingdom Metazoa; phylum Chordata; class Amphibia; order Anura; family Bombinatoridae; genus Bombina; species Bombina bombina. The sequence continues at coordinate 192,185,112 of NC_069504.1, read as the reverse complement.
CAAATTCCCTTTTCAGGGCAATTTTTAGAGTAGGTTTTATTGCAAGTCTAGGTTTTTTTTTTAGGGGTAGTTTTTTTAAGGGGACTTTAGTTTCAGGATAAGTCTTACTGATTGAGGTTTTTTCTTTTTGGTAATGTTGTGGTTTGTTTTGTAATGCTAGTGTTTTTATCTTTTGTAATGGTAGTTTTTTTATTTTTTGTAATGGTAGTTTTTTATGTTAGGAGGTTAGAGGGTATTTGGCTATAGTGGGTGTTGTGGTTAGGGGGTATTTTGCTATGGGTTGTGGCAGTTAGGAGGTTAATAGATTAGGGGGTATTTTGGGATGGGGTGGGTGGTTAGGGGTAATAGGTTAGGGGGTAGTTTGCGATGCAGGGGGTGCGGCAATTAGGGGGTTAATATGTTAAGGGTGTGAAGGGGGTGTTGGTAAAGGGGGTAGTTTGTGATGGGGTGTGGCGGTTAGAGGATAGATTGCGATGGGGGTTGTGGTGGTTTAGGGGTTCATAGTAAAGTGGGGTATTTGCGGTGGGCTATGTGGTGGTTTAGAGGCTAATAGTGAAGGGAGTTTATTTTGGTAGGGGTTAACACGCAAGTGTAGTTATAAGATTTTTAACATTGCTACTCCATTGATTTAAATAGGGTTACTGTGATATTGTGAACGCTATATCCTCTGGTTAACTTTTTGTGCGTGTTGAGTTTTGTGCAAGCGCAAAATTGTAATCTGTCTTTTAATGAAAATAGGTCTTGGTAATTTAGTAATGGTATAATTCTGTATCACAGCTATTTCTAAACCCAGCAATTAAACTGCTTAATTTGGAACTGAAAATGTATGCAAAGATCCTGTCATTTTACATAACCTCAGTTCTCCCTAACTTATAGCTAGATTACGAGTTTTGCGTTATGAGTGAAAAAGCAGCGTTATGCTTCATAACGCTCCTTTATCCCTAATGCTGCTATTACAAGTCTTGTAGGTATAGGTGTACCGCACACCTTTTTGGCCGTCACGCAACGTCAGTACCGCACTTTTTAAAAAGTCCTTTTTCAATGGGACTCCCAAAGCGCCACTATTACGAGTTTGCCTGGGAGGCTAAAAAGTGAGCAGTACACCCTATACTGAGAATATCTGTACCGCCATCTAAAGTCAGTAGTTATGAGTTTTACGTTACAAAGCTGTAGCATAAAACTCATAACTAAAGTGTTAAAAAGTACACTAAACACCCATAAACTACCTATTAACCCCTAAACCGAGGCCCTCCCGCATCGCAAACACTATAATACATTTATTAATCCCTAATCTGCCGTTTCAGACCTCGCCGCCACTATTAAAATTTATTAACCCCTATTCCGCCGCTCCCCGACATCGTCACCACTATAATAAACCTATTAACCCCTAAACCGCCGCCCTACATCATCGCAAACACTATTTAAATATTATTAACCCCTAATCTGCCGTCCGTCTACACCGCCACTTTAATAAACCTATTAACCACTAAAACGCAAGCCCCCCACAACGAAATATACTAAAATAAATTATTAACCCCTAAACCTCTGACCTCCCACATCACTAACCTCTAATCCTAACGTAACCCTAAGTCTAACCTTAACGTAACCCTAAGCCTAACACCCCCTAACTTAAATATAATTAAAATAAATCTAAATAAACCTTACAAATATTAACTAAATAATTCCTAATTAAAACTAAATACATACAGGTAGCCCTCAGTTTACGCCGGGGTTAGGTTCCAGAAGGAATGGTTGTAAATCGAAACCGTTGTAAATTGAAACCCAGTTTACAATGTAAGTCAATGGGAAGTGAGGGAGATAGGTTCCAGGCCCCTCTCAAAATTGTCATAAGTAACACCTAATACATTATTTTTAAAGCTTTGAAATGAAGACTTTAAATGCTAAACAGCATTATAAACCTAATAAAATAATCACACAACACAGAATATATAATTAAACTAAGTTAAATGAACAAAACATTTGCTAAACAGCATTATAAAACTAATAAAATAATCACACAACACAGACTTCACTTGCATTTTTCTGCAAACAGTTATTTCTATGCATTCCAATCTGGACTGATTTATAGACAGGGAGATCTTGTTCCTTTGAAATCTGCTCGATAGCTCTGGTCTGGTTAAACTGATTAATTTCAGCTTGCTTGGCTTTGCTGCAACACAAGCGGACAGCTCCACCTACTGGCTATTTTAATAAATGCACTGCTTCTCAATGCTTTTCAATAGCAGTCACATGACTGGGAAAAAAGGTTGTTATTCTGAAACGGTGTAAATTGAACCATTGTAAAACGAGGGCCACCTGTACTTACCTGTAAAAAATAACCTAAGCTATCTACAAAATAACTAATAGTTATATTGTAGTTATCTTAGGTTTTATTTTTATTTCACAGGTAAGTTTGTATATATTTTAACTAGTTAGACTAGTTAGTAAATAGTTATTAACTATTTACTAGCTACCTAGTTAAGATAAATACAAAGTTACCTGTAAAATAAAACCTAACGAATGAGAGCTCAATCCTATTGGCTGATTGGATCAGCCAATAGGATGAAAGGTCAATCCTATTGGCTGATCGCAACAGCCAATATGATTTAATTCCTACTGGCTGATAGAAAACTTTCAGCCAATAGGAATGTAAGGAACCTTCAGTTTACGCCGACGACCGTAAGAAGAGGATTCTCCACACCGGATGTCTTGAAGATGGACCCGCTCCACGCCGGATGGATGAAGATAGAAGATGCTGTCTGGATGAAGACTTCTTTTCGCTTGGATGAGGACTTTGCCGGCTGGATGAAGATCGAAGAGGCCGCCTGGATGAAGACTTCTTGCCGCTTGGATGAGGACTTCGCCGCCTTGAGATGGATGGATGTCTGGACTTCGATAACTGTAAGTGGATCGTCAGGGGTTAGTGTTAGTTTTTTTTAAGGGTTTTTTGGGTGTGTTTTTTTTTAGGTTAGGGTTCTGGGCAATTCGTAAAAGAGTTAAATGCCCTTTTAAGGGCAATGCCCATCCAAATGCCCTTTTCAGGGCAATGTTTAGCTTAGGTTTATTTAGATAGGTATTTATTTGGGGGGTTTGGTTGGGTGGGTGGTGGGTTTTACTGTTGGGGGGGTTGTTTGTATTTTTTATTGCAATGTAAAAGAGCGGATTTCTTTGGGGCAATGCCCTGCAAAAGGCACTTTTAAGGGCCATTGGCAGTTTAGTGTAGGCTAGGGTTTTTATTATTTTGGGGGGGCTTTTTTATTTTGATAGGGCTATTAGATTAGGAGTAATTCATTTTTATTTTTGATCATTTTGTTTTTTATTTTTTGTAATTTAGTGTTTATTTTTTTTGTAAGTTAATAAGTTGTATTTTATTAATGTAATGTATTTCATTTTATTGTAATGTTAGGTTTTAGTGTAAGGCAGGTTAGATTTTATTTTACAGGTAACTTTGTATTTATTTTAACTAGGTAGCTAGTAAATAGTTAATAACTATTTGCAATCTAGTCTACCTATTTAAAATAAATACAAACTTACCTGTGAAATAAAAATAAAACCTAAGATAGCTACAATATAACTATTAGTTATTTTGTAGCTAGCTTAGTTATTTTTTTACAGGTATGTATTTAGTTTTAAATAGGAATTATATACGCCTAGATTACGAGTCTTGCGTTAGCCTTAAAAAGCAGCGTTGAGAGGTCCCAACGCTGCTTTTTAACGCCCGCTGGTATTACGAGTCTGGCAGGTGTACCACTCACTTTTTTTCCGAGACTTAAGGGCTATTTGTAATTTAGTATAGGGTAGGGATTTTTATTATTTTGGGGGGCTTTTTTATTTTATTAGGGGGATTAGATTCGGTGTAATTAGTTTAAAAAACTTGTAATTATTTTATTATTTTCTGTAATTTAGTGTTTGTTTTTTTCTAGATCTAGAAATAAAGTTGATGAGCCTTGGGGCGGTATATGACTGCAATACATATAGAGAGGGGAGAGAATAAGCGAATTGTGTATGTTTCGAATGAAGGAAATGTGAGGGAAGAGAAGAGCTGTATTTGTTGAAGGGTGCAACGAGGGTAAAGCAAAATACCAACACTACCTCCTTGTCTATTATCAGACCTAGGAGTGTGGCTGAAGTGATGACCCCATGTATAGTGCAGCGGCAGAAGCTGTGTCTGAAGGAGAGAGCCAGGTTTCTGTGAGAACCAGAAGATTGATAGAGTGGGAGATAAAGAGGCCATGGATAGAAGTGAGCTTGTTGCAAACAGAGCGAGAGTTCCAAAGTGCACAAGTGAAGGGGGTGGAGGCTTTAGATGCAAGAGGAATGAGATTAAGGTTACCAGAGTTTTGTTTTTGAACTCTATTGAAAGGCACACATGGGTGTGCAAGGCTAGGAAGTTGTGGGGGACCAGGATTAGGAGAGATGTCACCAGCAGCTAGTATGAGCAAGAGACATGAGATTAGATGCAGATTTGCAGTAATGAGATTGCTTTTGGGATGAGGTGCGAGGGGGAGAGAGAGTCTTTAGAAATATTTAATATTTCAATAACATGCACTGAAGTAAATTTTTCATGTGCGCTAACCTTACCGTGTTAAACCTGAATCTTGAACCCTAATGTGCATTACACATATTTTACACTCCTATGTTATTCACATACAAAATAATGTACTTTTTTTATAATTAGATATATATTTTTATATATATATCTGATACTGTTAATGTAAAATAAATATATATATACCTATATACATATATATACCTAACTTGTAATACGAACGCAACCTAACACACACAAAAAACGTACTTTTAGCGCAGTTAAAACTTGTAATCTGGCCCTGAGTGCACTTTTGCCATTTTAATTATATAAAAAATATTTTCAATATAATTTCCAGTGACATCAGTCTACTACCACGACACAATAGCATATTCATTTAATTTTGCGTACTGTATGTCATAAAGAGAACAATATGGTGAATATATAATATAGTGGTGCTAAAGATCTAATTTATGCTAATATACCCAAGATAGGGAACATCAGTGTGAATCATACTTTGGTAAATTAATTTCAATAAAGTAGAACAGAAGGAGATGGTAATAAAACGTGGTCATAAATATGCTAAAATATAAATAAAACTTGAAAGAATTTCACAATATACAGTAAAATTATAAACCATAGACTGTATTTTCTTTTTATCAGCATATGCAAGTTAATTGTAGGAGAAAGCATTTGATGCATGAAACTTAACCAGACAGAAAAGAATGCAAACTGAAATTTAAAAAGAAAGGACATTAAAGTCAAAATTGATTTAGATGAAGTGTGTAATTGAAAAAAAAGGAAAGTGACTTCCATTGTGAAATGGTGCACAGTGTTTTTTTATATGCACACTAAGCATGTGCATGAGTATGTTATTTGCTGATGATTTTCAATCACAGCTTTCATGCGCCTTGGCATGCTCTCCACCAGTCTTTCACATTGCTGTTGGGTGACTTTATGCCCCTCCTGATACAAAAATGTAAGTAGCTTTGCTTTCTTTGATATCTTGTGTCCATCCATCTTCCTCTTGATCACATTCCAGATTCACATTCAGGTTATGGTCTGGAGATTGGGCTGGCCATGACAGGGTCTTCACAGGGTCCTCCATACACACCTAGCAGGGGGTGTCAATCAACCCGATCGTATTTGATCGGGTTGATTTCTGTCGTGTGCGCAATAACATATTCCCCCATAGAAGTCAATGGAGCAAAAAAAAGTGGAAAAAACCTAACACCCTACTTGCGCGCAAACCTGATAAGATATTTTCAAGTGCGCTAACCTGACATACAAATTTGAATATTTCCCATATAAATGTTCTTCACATAGCAGAATATATTCTATTTATTCATAAATACATATTTCTACATATATCTGATTATATTTTGGTACAAAAGATGTGTGTGTACACATACATATATATCTTTAGACATGTATATATATATATGCAGTATATATGTATTTCTATGTTAAAGTGTTAAAGCCCTTTGCCTGACTTTTTTTCTTACACCTGAGATCTCATATCTTTGTTGCGCCCTTATAACGTTTTTTGTGCAATAGTTATTATGGTGTAACTGTATTTTGTAATGTATTTATTATGGCCTAGATTTGGAGTTCGGCGGTAAAAGGGCTGTTAACGCTCCGCGGGCTTTTTTCTGGCCGCACCATAAATTTAACTCTGGTATCGAGAGTTCAAACAAATGCTGCGTTAGGCTCCAAAAAAGGAGCGTAGAGCATTTTTACCGCAAATGCAACTCTCGATACCAGAGTTGCTTACGGACGCAGCCGGCCTCAAAAACGTGCTCATGCACGATTCCCCCATAGGAAACAATGGGGCTGTTTGAGCTGAAAAAAAACACCTGCAAAAAAGCAGCGTTCAGCTCCTAACGCAGCCCCATTGTTTCCTATGGGGAAACACTTCCTACGTCTGCACCTAACACTCTAACATGTACCCCGAGTCTAAACACCCCTAACCTTACACTTATTAACCCCTAATCTGCCGCCCCCGCTATCGCTGACACCTGCATATTTTTTTTAACCCCTAATCTGCCGCTCCGTAAACCGCCGCAACCTACGTTATCCCTATGTACCCCTAATCTGCTGCCCTAACATCGCCGACCCCTATATTATATTTATTAACCCCTAATCTGCCCCCCTCAACGTCGCCGACACCTGCCTACACTTATTAACCCCTAATCTGCCGAGCGGAGATAGTTAAGAACTATTTAATAGCTACCTAGTTAAAATAATAACAAATTTACCTGTAAAATAAATCCTAACCTAAGATATAATTAAACCTAACACTACCCTATCAATAAAATAATTAAATAAACTACCTACAATTACCTACAATTAACCTAACACTACACTATCAATAAATTAATTAAACACAATTCCTACAAATAAATACAATTAAATAAACTAGCTAAAGTACAAAAAATAAAAAAGAACTAAGTTACAGAAAATAAAAAAATATTTACAAACATAAGAAAAATATTACAACAATTTTAAACTAATTACACCTACTCTAAGCCCCCTAATAAAATAACAAAGACCCCCAAAATAAAAAATTCCCTACCCTATTCTAAATTAAAAAAGTTACAAGCTCTTTTACCTTACCAGCCCTGAACAGGGCCCTTTGCGGGGCATGCCCCAAGAAGTTCAGCTCTTTTGCCTGTAAAAAAAAAAATACAATACCCCCCCCCAACATTGCAACCCACCACCCACATACCCCTAATCTAACCCAAACCCCCCTTAAATAAACCTAACACTAATCCCCTGAAGATCTTCCTACCTTGTCTTCACCATCCAGGTATCACCGATCCGTCCTGGCTCCAAGATCTTCATCCAACCCAAGCGGGGGTTGGCGATCCATAATCCGGTGCTGAAGAGGTCCAGAAGAGGCTCCAAAGTCTTCCTCCTATCCGGCAAGAAGAGGACATCCGGACCGGCAAACATCTTCTCCAAGCGGCATCTTCGATCTTCTTCCATCCGGAGCGAAGTGGCAGGATCCTGAAGACCTCCAGCGCGGAACATCCATCCGGACCGACGACTGAACAACGAATGACTGTTCCTTTAAGGGACGTCATCCAAGATGGCGTCCCTCGAATTCCGATTGGCTGATAGGATTCTATCAGCCAATCGGAATTAAGGTAGGAATTTTCTGATTGGCTGATGGAATCAGCCAATCAGAATGAAGTTCAATCCGATTGGCTGATCCAATCAGCCAATCAGATTGAGCTCGCATTCTATTGCTTGTTCCGATCAGCCAATAGAATGCGAGCTCAATCTGATTGGCTGATTGGATCGGCCAATCGGATTGAACTAGATTCTGATTGGCTGATTCCATCAGCCAATCAGAAAATTCCTACCTTAATTCCGATTGGCTGATAGAATCCTATCAGCCAATCGGAATTCGAGGGACGCCATCTTGGATGACGTCCCTTAAAGGAACAGTCATTCGTCGTTCAGTCGTCGGTCCGGATGGATGTTCCGCGCTGGAGGTCTTCAGGATCCTGCCACTTCGCTCCGGATGGAAGAAGATCGAAGATGCCGCTTGGAGAAGATGTTTGCCGGTCCGGATGTCCTCTTCTTGCCGGATAGGAGGAAGACTTAGGAGCCTCTTCTGGACCTCTTCAGCACCGGATTATGGATCGCCAACCCCCGCTTGGGTTGGATGAAGATCTTGGAGCCAGGACGGATCGGTGATACCTGGATGGTGAAGACAAGGTAGGAAGATTTTCAGGGGATTAGTGTTAGGTTTATTTAAGGGGGGTTTGGGTTAGATTAGGGGTATGTGGGTGGTGGGTTGTAATGTTGGGGGGGGGGTATTGTATGTTTTTTTTTACAGGCAAAAGAGCTGAACTTCTTGGGGCATGCCCCGCAAAGGGCCCTGTTCAGGGCTGGTAAGGTAAAAGAGCTTGTAACTTTTTTAATTTAGAATAGGGTAGGGAATTTTTTATTTTGGGGGTCTTTGTTATTTTATTAGGGGGCTTAGAGTAGGTGTAATTAGTTTAAAATTGTTGTAATATTTTTCTTATGTTTGTAAATATTTTTTTATTTTCTGTAACTTAGTTCTTTTTTATTTTTTGTACTTTAGCTAGTTTATTTAATTGTATTTATTTGTAGGAATTGTGTTTAATTAATTTATTGATAGTGTAGTGTTAGGTTAATTGTAGGTAATTGTAGGTAGTTTATTTAATTATTTTATTGATAGGGTAGTGTTAGGTTTAATTATATCTTAGGTTAGGATTTATTTTACAGGTAAATTTGTTATTATTTTAACTAGGTAGCTATTAAATAGTTCTTAACTATTTAATAGCTATTGTACCTGGTTAAAATAATTACAAAGTTGCCTGTAAAATTAATATTAATCCTAAAATAGCTATAATATAATTATAATTTATATTGTAGCTATATTAGGATTTATTTTACAGGTAAGTATTTAGCTTTAAATAGGAATCATTTATTTAATAAGAGTTAATTTATTTCGTTAGATAAAAATTATATTTAACTTAGGGGGGTGTTAGTGTTAGGGTTAGACTTAGCTTTAGGGGTTAATCCATTTATTAGAATAGCGGTGAGCTCCGATCGGAAGATTAGGGGTTAATAATTGAAGGTAGGTGTCGGCGATGTTAGGGAGGGCAGATTAGGGGTTAATACTATTTATGATAGGGTTAGTGAGGCGGATTAGGGGTTAATAACTTTATTATAGTAGCGCTCAGGTCCGCTCGGCAGATTAGGAGTTAATAAGTGTAGGCAGGTGTCGGCGACGTTGTGGGGGGCAGATTAGGGGTTAATAAATATAATATAGGGGTCGGCGGTGTTAGGGGTAGCAGATTAGGGGTACATAGGGATAACGTAGGTGGCGGCGCTTTGCGGTCGGAAGATTAGGGGTTAATTATTTTAAGTAGCTGGCGGCGATGTTGTGGGGGGCAGGTTAGGGGTTAATAAATATAATATAGGGGTCGGCGGTGTTAGGGGTAGCAGATTAGGGGTACATAAGTATAACGTAGGTGGCGGTCGGCAGATTAGGGGTTAAAAATTTTAATCGAGTGGCGGCGATGTGGGGGGAGCTCGGTTTAGGGGTACATAGGTAGTTTATGGGTGTTAGTGTACTTTAGGGTACAGTAGTTAAGAGCTTTATAAACCGGCGTTAGCCAGAAAGCTCTTAACTCCTGCTATTTTCAGGCGGCTGGAATCTTGTCGTTAGATTTCTAACGCTCACTTCAGACACGACTCTAAATACCGGAGTTAGAAAGATCCCATTGAAAAGATAGGCTACGCAAATGGCGTAGGGGGATCTGCGGTATGGAAAAGTCGCGGCTGAAAAGTGAGCGTTAGACCCTTTAATCACTGACTCCAAATACCAGCGGGCGGCCAAAACCAGCGTTAGGAGCCTCTAACGCTGGTTTTGACGGCTACCGCCGAACTCCAAATCTAGGCCTATGTGTTTTGTGACACTGTTTTGTTTAGCGAAAAAGATGAACAGAGCTCTGAGGATGCGATATTCCAATGTGCGTTAACTTCAGTTGTGCTCAAGCGGTCATTTTTACTTTTAACTTGTAATATGAGCGCTACACCAGACACGTGCAAACTGTTAGTGCGCCACTCGTAATCTGGTCCTTTATGTGAAGTTGCATAGTTAAAAGCATCTACTTTCTGAGCTTTATCTTAATCCTTCACTTCAGAAAATCATTGGTCGAAGTTACTTTTTTCCCCCAATTACTAGGCCGACATGAAACCCAAAACGTTCTTTTATAATTCATAAAAAACAAACTATTTTAAACAACTTTCCAGTTTACTTTTATTATCAAATTTACTACATTCCCTTGGTATCCTTTGTTGAAAGAGCCGCAATAAACTACTGTGACATAGCTGACAACATTGGATGAGCCAATGACAAGCATCTTATGTGTGCAGCCACCAATCAGCAGTTAGTTCCCAGTAGTGCATTACTGCTCCTGAGATTACCAAGGCATGCTTTTCAACAAAGGATACAAAATATCCAAAAATATACCAAAATAAATGAGGCCATACCAAATATACCAAAATAAATGAGGCCATAGAAAAAAATTAGAAAGTTGCTCTCATAAAAGAGATATTTATGGATTGCAGCCAGGCCCTTTAATATATATATATATATATAATATATATATATATATATATATATATATATATATATATATATATATACAGGTGGCCCTCGGTTTACAACGGTTCAATTTGCAACGTTTCAGAATAACAACCTTTTTTTCAGTCATGTGACTGCTATTGAAAAGCATTGAGTAGCAGTGCATTGATTAAAATAGCCAGTAGGTGGAGCTGTCCGCTTGTGTTGCAGCAAAGATATTCAAGCCAAGCAAGCTGAAATTAATCAGTTTAACCAGACCTGAGCTATCGAGCATCTTGCAAAGGAATAAGATCTTCCTGTCTATAAATTAGTCCAGATTGGAATGCATAGAAAGAACTGTTTGCAGAAAAATGCAAGTGAAGTCTGTGTTGTGTGATTCTTTTATTAGGTTTATAATGCTGTTTAGCAAATATTTTTGCTCATTTAACTTAGTTTAATTATATATTCTATGTTGTGTGATTATTTTATTAGGTTTATAATGCTGTTTAGCATTTAAAGTCTTCATTTCAAAGCTTTAAAAATAATGTATTAGGTGTTACTTATGACAATTTTGAGAGGGGCCTGGAACCTAACTCCCTCACTTCCCACTGACTTACATTATAAACTGGATTTCAATTTACAACAGTTTCAATATATATATATATATATATATATATATATATATATATATATATATATATATATATATATATATATATATATATATATAAACAGTAACATTTTCAGAGCACAACACAATAGAACATAATGTCCAGAATAGCCTACTCTTTGTATGAACATTTTCCTGTAGAAAATACACAAGGTCCAGGATACAAGATTGAGTATGAAGGGGAATTTGGCAGCTGCATTTCTTACAGTCCACTGAATAGAAGTAGGTAGCAACATTTTTCATTACAATAGTTACTCTCCTAAAATGCCTTCTGAGCTTAATGTCATTTTGGTCCTTTTACAAAGTGGCAGAAACAATGGTTTTGACATGCAGAGGAAATGCTTGGTCTCATTTAACCTTTAAAATGCACAGAACACTAAGTTTTACTGAAAAAAGAGAAAACTGCAGAGATTGTTCTTGTGTTACAATAGATTTAAAAAGTTTTAGCATAAATGGCTGAAACCCAGAAAATAATAACAATGCATAAGGTTGAAAATTGGTGATATTGTAGCTATTTTTCCAGTCTAAAAAAACCTATTTTAGGGTTTAGATATATATTTTGCAAAAAAATAATCAATTTTATATTTAGAAATGACTTTTTAAAAATAAAGAGAACAATCACCTTACAAGTTTTGCGTTCGTGTTTTAATGCTGAAAAAATGGTAATTTCAGCGTTAAAACAGCAATGCAGCCATTACAAGTCTTGTCGGTATAGCTGTAGCGCAAGCATTTTAGCCTGTAACGCAACGTCAGTCCTGCACTCAAAATAATGACGATTTTGAGTGGGATTTCTATAGCGCTGGTATTACAAGTTTTGGCGTGAGGCTTAAAAGCTTGCGTTACAGCCTATACTGACACGATCTGTTTCACTATCTGAAAGCAGTAATTATGAGTTTTACGCAACAAAACTGTTACACAATTAAAGTGTTACAAAGTACACTTACACCCATAAACTACCTATTAACCCCTAAACCGAGACCCTCCAGCATCGCAAACACTATAATAAACTTATTAACCCCTAATCTGCCGCTCCCGACATCTCCGCTACTAATACAATTTATTAACCCCTATTCCCCCACACCCCAACATCGCCCACACTATAATAAAGATATTAACCCCTATTCCGCCGCTCCCTGACAACGCCGCCACTAAATAAAGTTATTAACCCCTAAACCTCTGGCCTCCCACATTACTGCCACTAAATAAACCTATTAACCCCTAAACTGCCAGCCCCCTACCCCGCAAAAAACTAAATTAAACTATTAACCCTTAAACCTAACAACCCCACAACTTTAAATTAAAATTACAAGATCCCTATCTTAAAATAAATAAAAACTTACCTGGGAAATTAAAAAACCTAAGTTTAAACTTTAAATCAAACTAACATTACTATTATACTCAAATTAAAATAACTATCAATTAAATAAATTAAATTACTCATTAAAAAAACCTAACACTACTAAAAAAATTAAATCTACAGCTACAAAAAATTTAAAATACTAAATTACAAAAAATAAAAAAATACTAAATTACAAAAAATAAAGAAATAATTACGAAAAATAACAAACGAAATTATCCAAAATAAAAACAATTACACATAATCTAATAGCCCTATAAAAATAAAAAGCCCCCCAAAATAAAAAAAATCCCCTAGCCTTCAATAAACTATCAATAGCCTTTAAAAGGGCCTTTTGTAGGGCATTGCTCTACTAGAGAAAACAGCTCTTTTCCCTGAAAAAAACAGTAACACCCACCACCCAACCAACCCCCCAAAATGCCCTGGAAAGGGCATTTGTATGGGCATTGCCCTTAAAAGGACATTCAGCTCTTTATCTTGTCCTGAAAAGAGCATTTAGCTCTTTTAAGAAAAGCCCCAACCATAATCTAAAAAAAAACTCACCCAAAAAAAGTTTTAAAAAACCTAACACTAACCCCCGACGATCCAGTTTCTGAAGTCCGGACATCCAGGCGGCGAGGTCTTCATCCACCCAGGCGGCATCTTCGATCTTCATCAAGGCGGCATCTTCTATCTTTATCCCGGCGGCGTGGAGCAGGTCCATCCTGAAGACTTCCAGCACAGAGCATCCTCTTCATACGGTCGCCGCCGTATACTGAATCTTCAATGCAAGGGAGCCTTTTTAAAATGGTGTCCCTTGAATTCCTATTGGCTGACTTGATTTTAGAAATTCAAATCAGCCAATAGGATGAGAGCTACTGAAATCCTATTGGCTGTTCAAATCAGCCAATAGGATGAAAGCTGCTGAAATTCTATTGGCTGATTTGAATAGCCAATAGAATTTCAGTAGCTCTCATCCTATTGGCTGATTTGAACAGACAATATGATTTCAGTAGCTCTCATCCTATAGGCTGATTTGAATTTCAAAAATCAAATCAGCCAATAGGAATGCAAGGGATGCCATTTTGAAAAGGCTCCCTTGCATTGACCATATGAAGAGGATGCTCCGCACCGGATGTCTTGAGGATGAACCCGCTCCGTGCCGCCGGGATGAAGATAGAAGATGCCGCCTGGATGAAGATAGAAGACGCCGCCAGGATGAATGAAGACATCGCTGCCTGGATGAAGACTTCTCACCGCCTGGATGTCTGAACTTAAGAAAATGTAAGTGGATCGTCGGGGGTTAGTGTTAAGTTTTTTTAAACTTTTTTTGGGTGTTTTTTTTTTAGATTAGGGTTTGGGCTTTTCTTAAAAGAGCTAAAAGTTTTTATTTATTTTAAGATAGGTATCTTGTCATTTAAATTTAGGGGTTTGTTAGGTTTAGGAGTTAATAGTTTAATTTAGTTTTTTGCGATATGGGGGGCTGGCAGTTTAGGGATTAATAGGTTTATTTAGTGGCAGTGATGTGGGAGGCCAGAGGTTTAGGGGTTAATAACTTTATTTAGTGGCAGCGATATTGGGGAGTGGTGGAATAGGGGTTAATATTTTTATTATAGTGTGGACGATGTTGGGGTACGGGGGAATAGGGGTTAATAACTTTATTATAGTGGCAGCGATGTCGGGAGCGGCAGATTAGGGGTCAATAACTTTATTTAGGTGTCGGCAATGTTGGGGGCAGCAGATTAGGAGTGTTTAGACTAGGGGTTTATGTTAGGGTGTTAGGTTTAAACATAACTTTTTTTCCCCATAGACATCAATGGGGTTGTGTTACGGAGCTTTTCATTCCGTGATCTTAGTTGTTAGTTTTTTTTCTAACACTTTCTCCCCATTGATGTCTATGGGGAAAGCGTGCATGAGCACGTCAAAACAAAGTGACTCTCTCTGCACCGGATGGCTTAAAAAGGTTATTGCAGGATGCCTCCATATCGAGGCATCACTGCAATAACTGGAAAGCAGCTGGAAGCGAGCAGGATCGCTTCCAGCTGCTTTCCACACCGAGGACGTGCAGGGTACGTCCTTGGTTGTTAACTGACTTTATTAGAGGACGTACCATGCACGTCCTTGGTCGTTAAGGGGTTAAATAACCAGTACTTCCTGTAGTCTGAGCCCATTTATTTGGATTAATTTCCGAGTGTGCTGTTCCTGTGTCTACTGCTGAACTTTTGCCTGACTACGCTTTTGCCTGTCGATTGTGTACTTTGCTGCCAGATTGTATAAAGACCTCTGCCCGTTCTCGACTACTCTACTGGATCCTGCTTTTCTTCCTCTCTGTCAGACCATTTCTGACAATGCTTGCCTTACCATGTCTTTGCCTTATATATCAGGCTAAGCTCCACTTCGCACACTACCTTTCCGCAGGTACTTTACATAAACAATGGACCACAATGACAGTGGACCCATTTGAGGTAGTTAAGGCTATTACACACCAGGGACTGTTGATTGGTGCCCATAAGACACATGCTTTATGAGCTCATAAGTATGGTGAAATCCTTGCTGCAGGCCTGCCCTACACCAGCTCAGACACCAGTTTCTGTACCAGTCCAAGCCATTTGTTCTGTGCCACCCAAACTGCCCTTGCCTGAAAAATTTGTGGGTGATACTGAAAAAAACAGAGCCTTTTTAAACATATGCTGTCTACAGCTACATTTTGAACTTCTACAGCTAAGGTGGCTTTTACCATTTCTTTGTTAAAGGGGAAAGCCTTGGCATTGGTCTCTCCTTATCTTGAACACAATGACCCTTTACTGCAAGATGATGAGAAATTTCAGTTTTCCCTACAGACTGTCTTTGACAAACCAGGCAGGGTCTCTGCAGCTGAATGCTCTCTTTTGGACATACAGCAAGACACAAAAATGTAGCACAATATGCTGTAGAGTTTTGTACCCTGGCTGCAAAGACAAATTGGGATGCTGGTGTTCTATGTATCGCATAAAAGATGAAGACCTTGAAAAATTCATTGAGTTATGTGTCCAACTGGATGTTCAACATCATGAGAGGCATCAGGAGAGGGAGCTGAATCGTAAGATACTGTGACTTGCTTACCAATTAGCTCCTCATTTTCAAATAGCAATATGTTTTCCTCTTCCCGTAAAAGGGAGGGTCTAACTTGTGTTGGAAGATCCGGGTTAGACCTTGCAAGTCATTCCTCCAAGATTACGGTACCTGCAGTTTTCCGTATTGTGTCACAGACTGCATACTGTGAATCTTTTGTGGATCTTTCTGGAGCTGCAGGTATTTTCCTAAATTACACTTTTGCTAAGAAGCACAGCATTCCTTTTGTTTCCAAGCCAAGACCCTTGTACCTCACAACTCTGTGTGGTCAACCCTTAGGAAAAGGCATTGTGGAATTCTAGACTACACCCTTCAAATCGGTGCACTTCATGAGGAAGATATTGTCCCATTCCTAATTGATTCTTCTTTCATGCCTGTTATACTTGGGTATCCCTGGTTTCAACGACACAATCCATCTTTTGACTGGGTTACTGGAGAATTAACTTCCTGGGGGTTGTCTTGTCAGCTGAACTGCATACATTGCCTCAAACTACTACACTCCAGTCTTTTGCTTTCTATGGAGATACCTTTTAGTTTGCCACAAGAATACCAAGACTTTGCAGATGTATTTTGCAAGAAAAAGGCAATTCTACACCCACATTGTTTCTACGACTGTCCAATCAACCTAATTCCTAGGGCACCTCTTCCTAAAGAAAAGATGTATCCACTGTCACAGCCTGAGCAGAAGGACAACTTGAAGAGAGGTTTTATCCCCCCCCCCCCCTCTCTCTCTCTCTCTCTCTCTATATATATATATATATATATATATATATATATATACTGTATACAAGGCCCAATGAAGGCCGAAACGATTGTCTGGGGTTGCTGTGTTCCTTGTTCAGAGAGGAATTGCCTGGTATTTCGGCGCTGGACTGACCGTAATAGGCGGGATCAGACTGATATACTACAGGAAAGTTCTTCTCTGTGAAAAGCATTACTGGGCTAAAAGAAGCTGCACCCAGGTGGTAAATCGCCATAGAACAGGCTAACAATAGTATTGAGCCAGTTGTTCGTTCCTGTGAGTGTGCTTCTCTCTGTGTGTATATATATATATATATATATATATATATATGCATTGTTGCCCTTTACAATCATGGAGCTGAAAACATGAAAAATCATATTTATGCGATATTCATATTTAATAAAGTGTTTAACTGTGTTTGTGCTATAAATATTTCACCGTCCAATGTTCTTCACATAGGGGGATATGTTCTAAGTATTTTTAAATAGATATTCCTATATATATATCGGTGTAATATCTATATTTCTATATAATTTTATATAGGCATAGTATATATTTTACCAAAAAATCATCATATATAGAAATATGTATTTAAGAATAAATAGAGCATATTCTTCTATGTGAAGAACATCGGAATGTGAAATATTCATATTTCATGGTGGGTTTAGCGCTCTTAAATAAAAACGGCTGGGTTAGTGTGGGAGTATGGTTTTAGTTTTTTTTTGCTGTTTCCATACCCAATTAAAGTTCAGTGGCGGCTGGTGAATTTTGAAGCTGGTGGGGTACTAGACCCCACCCCTTGAAAAAAGCCCCACACCTAGATGACTCCACCCACTCCACGAAACACACACACACATACTCTCACACACATGCAGACAAACTCTCACACAGAGCGACATTCACTCACATGCATACACACTCACTAGGGCACTTCTGAATTGAGATCTGACGTTTTTCACACGTTTTTCTCAAGGGTCTTAATGCATAATATCTCTGTTTATTATTTGCATGTTACTTGTAAACTATAAAATTAATAAAAAGGATTGAGATCTTAATTTAATCAAAACAAACCATAGACCTCATTATGTTATTGTGCAATATCAATTGAGAATAAAGGGATGTCTTAGAAGTAAAAACAGTAACTTATTTGTTTGGTGCACAAATCATAAAGAAAGAGAACTGCACAAATCCGGATACTGTTGTCTCCAAACTTTAACTTTCAAAGATCTTATGGATACACTGATGAATATAAGTAATCTGTGTTGGGTGTATGTTTGTAAAACAGCTGACTTGCAGCTTCAAATTTGCCAAAAAACCCTCTATTGGAGTAAACGCTGAACCTGCAGCATGAATGTTGCAGAGTAAAGAGCCCTCCTTGTTCAATCTCCTTTGAATTCTATAACTACAGTCTTAAGATCAACGTCCTCAAAGGATGTCACTTTTTTGTCTGTCTCTTTGAGTGACCATCAGCTAACTATTACCTTTGCCATCCCTTACTGTCTCTTGCAGCAAATGGATATTTTCTTGGTGGTCTCCCAGTGCTTAAATAAATGGTGTTCCACAAGTTATAAAAGGGTCTCTGCATCTGCCACCCAATATTTATATCACTCATCTCTTTGACCCTAACAGATTTTAGTTTTGTAATGTCCTAAATGAGTATGTAAGACACTTGCTGTGCCCTGATGTCTCAGTGTATCAGCCCCTTTGCCCCATACCCCTAAAGTGAGTGCAGGACATCCCCCTTCTCTCCTGGCACAATCTCTCCCATCCAGGTGGTGCTGATGCTTGCAGGCTCCAGACAATTCAGACCACATACAGCAGTAAGAATGTATTGTGGCTACACTCATGCACTCCAGGGTACATATAGCATTTGCAGACATTTAGACCTCCCCACATGATCCTTTCAGCCAATGGGTGGTTAGAAGACCATCTGTGCCTAGACGTCCTCTATGTTAACTGATAGGGTAAAGTCAGAAATCACTTAAAGGCACAGAGGGAGCATGTGTAAAATTCTCTCAGACAGGGCTGATTACAGAAAACGCCCTGTCTGAGAGTACTTTGCAAATGCAAGATTTTATTTTTTTTAAATAGCAACCTAAAAAAATAAATAACAAAAGAGCAACAACGCAACCTATTTTTAACTGTGCACAATAACATTTTATTTTTCCCCAAAAATAAATTGGTGGGGTGCTTCCCCTATGGACAAGCATCCACAGTTGAAGTCTATGGGAGAAAACGTTAACGCGGCATCAATATTCGAAGTTCAACTTTTTGTGCGCGTTGAGTTTTTGCTCTTGCTCTAACTTTTTATTTTCAACTCATAATATGAGCACAACCCGACGTGTGCAAAAAGCTTCCATCTAGTGATGATAACATGCGAATGGGATCACTATTAGCGCTACACTATAGTATAATCTAGCCGTAAATAAATGATAGGTAGAATGATGCATTCAAAGAAAAAGATTAGTCTGAGAATAACATGTAGATACATTTTTTACAAAATAAGTGTCAAGTTTTAGTGTCTATAAAGCAATGGGTGCTGCCATGTTGTAACTTAGGTTTCTTTCTCTACTGAAGCCAATTAGGGACAGTTATAAATAAGTCACTAGAGTGTGCAGCCAATGGCTATGTGGAATATAACAGCATTCTGCACTTCCATTTCTAACGGGAACTGAAAAGCTCACAATTTTCAGAATGGAATTACAGGAAAAGGGGCCAAAATAAATAATGCAAGTATATTGCAAAGTTTTTTTATATATACAGTATATCATACTACCATCTCAAAATGCTAGCTCAGGAATAGACATCAATGGAAAGACATCAATGGAAAGAAGAGCCAACTCCTACTTAAGTAACCTTAAAAATATTGGAACATGACATTCATCTGCAAATTACATTAGAAACTGAGATATGTATTTTAATGTGAATGTATATTAAATATATCATGTTGTCAGTGCATGCTTTAAAGTCTAGTAACTCTATCACTATAGTCAAACAGAACTAGCAAAACCGGATCAGCCTACCTGGATACCAGGAGATTTCCCAGTGGCCTGCACCAGCTGGGGCTGGAGAGCTACAATTTAAAGGGCTGATTAATGGATACAATTGGGTTGTAGGGTGCCTATATAACAACTACCTGGCACTTTTTTACTACAAACTAATATAATTTAATTCTGAAAAAATATTTGGAGAAGGAATATCCCAGTAACTGGGGCATGTGCATTCTACTGACTCAACAGAAAATATGGCTGGTCTTCATATTTTTGCAAGGCTGCTTTTTATTCCTTATCCAGCCCATAGAAGTCTATAGCAGCGCTGCAAAAGATTCTTTGAAAAATTCTTCTATACATTTATTTTCCTACATTGCTTCTTATGTTGCTAATCTATCTTGTCCTAGAAGCAAATAAAATCAGACAGTCTGCTGTGCAGACGCCTTCCTTATTTTCCTAATCTGTTACTCTTACTCATCATTTATTTACAGAATGGCAACAGGTTTTACAGGTCATATAATGACAGATTTAGTGGTTAGTTGACATTTCGACAAAACACAATAACACTGACTGAAGTAAAGGGATGGAGGTCTATACCTGTGAACTGGTATAAGAATATAGTATATAAAGTCCTTGAAGGCGCATAAAGGAATAATAAAATCTTTTGTTATGAGCATGTTATTGTTGCATTATTGCTTAGTCTTTGTAATTTTTTTACTGATAAATAGTTTGATAACTTTTTCTAAAGGATTGTGAGCGACCCCCTATGTATTTTTAACCCATTCAAACAGGTTAAACACAAGTCAGCTCCAAATGAGCAATACACTGCTAATCTTGAGCTTAACATGGCCAGTGTTAAGTGACTATGCACATACGCAGTGTCTGATTGACCCAGAAGCTGTGTTCAGTAGTGTATTGCTTTTCCGGATCTGACTTTGACTATTTGAACTTTTGTGGTTCCTATCAATATGCAAACTATCCCATGCACCATAATCAAATGCCTTCATTAACAGTCCCTTTTCCTTCCATTAATTTAATAACAATGTTGGCTGTGCAAAGCTGGTGAATGGGTAGTAAAGGGTAGTAAAGGTGTTTACTAATAGGGATGTGCATTCGATTTATGGAGGAATGTATGTTTGTACCAAAATTTGGAATGAATGCATCAAAGAAACTTAAAGAAAATCCAATTTAAATTGATTTTTAAGGATTTATACTTACCTTAACACACTAACTTTAGTACAGGTCCTGGGAGCCAAACTACTGAGCCTCCTATTAGCGCAGCCATGGCTCTGGAAAGGAGAGGATAGGGTTAGCGCGCTCTCTATGGTGCAGGAAATGCATATTCCTAGAACACCTGTAACGAAAATGAATTTTTTTGTCCCTGCACATGTCTATTTAATAAACAACAACAAAAAAATCAGTTAGACCGTCTCTTTAAGGAAGTTTACTATCAAGTTGTGTGAGATTTCAGTGAAACCCCATGAGATCTCAGTAAAACAAAGTGTGACATCAGCAATATTGAAACTGATTGGCTTTTCTTTTTTTTTTCCAATATGCAGCTGACAGTATCTGAAGAATAACTGCTCACAGAGCACTTACTATTATGAGCTGAAGAAATATTATTATTACTTATTTGTATATTGCTGCCAACTTCTAACAATTGAAAAACAAATGTAGCATAAAATATGTTAAAGGGACATAATGACAATCTGCTAAATCTCTTGAAAGTGATGCAACTGTAAAAAGCTGACAAGAAAATATCACCTGAACATCTCTATGTAAAAAAAAGGTAGATATTTTACCTCAACATACTCCTCTTCCTGTACTAGTTTTGTTTAAACTATTATTTAATTGTTAAACTATACCCACCACTTGACTTATTTGGAGGAGCCAATCAGCTTCAGTTTGCAGCTGACAAGGCTAGCTATGGCAACTATGTAAGTATAAAGTGCAATGTTTTGCAGAGCCGGATTGACCCAGGACATTTATTTCATCAGGGAGGTCATGGAGCGAGCTGTGAACGCATTTGTAGCATATTTCTTCAGAGCTGCTCACCTCCTGACAAGGGTGTGGGGCCCTGTTTGCGGCATGAAAAGAGGCCCTAGGCAAGGTGGGGGGATAAAATCCGGGGGGTGCTGGGGGTGGAGGTGGGGCCAGTCTTCAAACACTTCTAGGGTCTGATTTCCCGTTTCTGTCCCTGATGTTTTTGCAGGAAAAGATATGTGGCAGGCTTATTTGCTAATACATATCATAGAAAGATAAACATGGGGATTTTTTCAAGCAAAACACATTTTAGCAATTCACAGGACAAAAGAATAGTTAGGGGGGCTGATTTATCAAAGCGTAAATCTCGGTGCATTCGCTGGAGTCAATACGCTCGCCAGACATCGCCAGACATTGCTGCCGCAAATCCGCATAAGACACCCTTATTTATAAAAACAAGTCTGTCAAAAACACGTGCATCAAGTACGGAGCAATGAGCATCGAACTGTTGATAAATAAGAGTCATCAATGTTGCGGATATTCTGTTTTTTCCAACTTTATTTATACCATATCATTACTGTCCATGAACAACACATTTCTCTAAAGCTAATCTTTTATTTTTCATTCGTTAATGTCCAAGAAATAGCTAGATTTATACCTGAACAAACAATAATATCTCATAGAAAGTTATTTTTTTGTTTTATTTATTTGTTATACAAAAAATCTGATATATGATATTTTTATATAAATTAATGTGTATTTGTATTTTTAGAAATCATGATATGACTATCTCATGTTTTTTTTTTTTTTTTTTTAATCATTATTAATGCTAGAATTTGTACATATATCTTTGCACATACTTGTATATATATATATATATATATATATATATATATATATATATATATATATATATATATATATATATATATATATATATATATGTTATGTCAGAAATCTATTCCAAACATATATACATGTCCCTAAATTTGATTTTGTTCTAAAAAATGTTGTCATTCAAATCTCTGTGTTATTTATACCACTTTATGTATATAGTATAAATAAATTATTATTCTGAGCAAGAATAACTGCCAATATAACATGTAATCATGGTATCATATGTATTTGTTTGCAATCAATGGATATTTTAAGAGCTGGGCCAGTTTTCTCTCTGCACCTGTGTAACCCTCCCTGATTGCAATGTAGTTTTAAACACGACCCCTACACAGGTGTTATAAAATGGACTGGCATATAAGATGACATTTCTTAATGAAAATTAAATTCAAGAGAAGGAAGAAAAACACTGAACATAGCATGACATTAAAGAGGTGACTATCCCATTGAGCTATCTGTTTAAGATTATATTAAATCAAACATCATTCGATTTTAAAAATCATTGTCAGAAAGATTACACTGTGTGTTCTAATGTCATCATCAATGTTTAACGTTAATACTAATTTCACATATACATACTTTCAAAGTATAATACACAATGTAACAAATGGCACTTACAAGTTCTGCTGAGTGATCAATGACACAAGTATAGAGCAATTTGAGTCGTTATTGATAGTATACAATGTTTATTTAAATTAGATTAGCTGATGTCATAAATCATGTGATTAGGCATTTCCCAATCAAAAGTGGTGGAATATTTCATTAGTTTGTGGTTTGTGGATTGTTTAGGAGTATTGCATCCAATTTGGTGCAAAGTATTGCGTCAAATTTGGTGTGAAATGCAGTGGGATTTGTATTACATGCGTTAAACATGGTGAAATTAGATTCATCAAAAAAATGTTAGCTATAGTAATGTAATGTATTTATTTCATTTGTATCCCTATATCTACTAGTCCTGTTGCCAGACAGACATTGCCTGTCATTAAAACTACTTTTGAAAGGAATCTGTCCCTTGAAATGACATGTAATTATAATATTATTATTTAACATACTATTTAGATACTGAACATGTGTCTTTGTTGTCTGTGTGATTTAGAAAGAGTATACAATTGTAATCAACTTTCTAATTTACATAAATATGTCATAAGCTTCATTCTCTTGCAGCATCTAACATAACCTTTCTGGGTTTTCAGATTCCCATTTATTTCTATGGCATTCGCAGCCTCAAAGGTGGCGGTTTAAACGATAGGTACGCTGCTGTGGAAAAGACGAGAGCGTACCCGTTGAATGTTTGATAAACTGGAAAGAGGGTCAAATAGAGTCGAATGTGAATCCGAAACATCTGGAATGATGCAAGCATCGATCTGCGTCGGATTGAGATCGCGGGAGCGTACATAACGTCACACATTTCAACATTTGACAATGTTGATGCTTTGGTAATTATGGCAGATTAAATTTGCGTCAAATATGACGTGAGATTCAAGTGGATTCCATCGTATTATCAGTTCAAGCTTTGATAAATCGGCCCCCATGGTATTAAAAAGGTGAGAAAAATATGATGATGCAAAATATATAGTTGTGTAAAACATCTGTAATTGTAAAGAAATTAGAAGACCTTTTCTCACAGAAAACCTCAACAAACAGTTTTACCTGTCGAGCAGGGGATTCAAAGTAAATATATTCAAATAAGGTTTAAAGTGTTTCAAATTTTTCTTCGAAAATCGGTTTTAAATACACACAATATCTCATGTCCACCGTTCCCTACAACAACTTTAGTTTCCGCAATGTGTGTGGTGTGTGAATGTCTATGAGTATTGCTACTTTTTCAACAGCTTCAAGTATGGCCACACTCAAGAATAAAGTGTGCACACATTTTAGTCACTTGGACAAAAATCGCACAAGCAAAATATTTTGCGCACAGTGCTCATAAAATTAGAAGGAACATTGCTTAAAGGGACACTAAACCCAATTTTTTTCTTTGATGATTCAGAGAGAGCATGCAATTTTAAGCAACTTTTTAATTTACTCCTATTATCAATTTTCTTCATTCTTTTGCTATCTTTATTTTAAAAGCAGGAATGTAAAGCTTAGGAGCCGGCCCATTTTTATTTCAGAACCTGTTTTACACTTGTTATTGGTGGCTAAATGTAGCCACCAATAAACAAGCGCTATCCAGGGTGCTGAACCTAAAAAGGTCCTAAGCTTTACATTCCTGCTTTTTAAATAAAGATAGCAAGATAAAAATTGATAATAGGAGTAAATTAGAAAGTTGCTTAAAATTGTATGCTCTCTCTGAATCATCAAAGAAAAAATTGATCTATTTTCTAAAAATTAATTGTAAAAAAAAAATGTGTACTTCATGATTGGGTGAAATATGATTGATGTTTTCTGTGCATAATGAAATCAAAGATAACATATTCTTAAATATAATGTGATAATTTATTAGTGATATCACATTATGTAGTTATATTATAAAAAATAATTAATTATTCTAGTTAATAATATACCCCTTCACATTGCTTCCTTTTTGATTGCATTCTCCACTGGCCAGATAATTTACTGGTCGTGTCCAATATGAATGAAATCAGCTTTCTCATACCTAATTTTTTTTGTAAAGTCAATCTACATTTTTAATCTTGCAACACTGTGGGAGCTTGGTTGTTATCAGATAATTACCATAATAAGAGTCATTTGGCCTTTAATATGCTATGATCTAATAAACATCCCTAGAGCGATCAGATTAAAAATTTAACTATATTGGTTTCTTTCATGACATTTACATAGTGGAATGCTTGTATACTACATTGTTTCTTATAATCGAAAGCATTTTTACTCAAATGTTAGTACATTTCAAGGCTCTGACTTCTTGCAGATGACCACTTAGCTTTTTATTTTTATGAGACCGTAAGGTTCAGATAATTTATTTCTACTTCATCATGCACTGTGACATAATATACCAACATTCACATTTTACACAGTATTAGATATATATATATATATATATATATATATATATATATATATATATATATATATAAAAAAAAATATATATATATATATATATATATATATATATACACAAATATATATATATTTAATAATAAAAAGTAAATTATTTTCTATGTGAAGAACATAGTAATGTAAATTTTGCGTTTTGTGCATCGTGTTAATCAGTTTAGATCTTAACAAGGTCGGGTTAGTGCAAATAAAAACCTAATAATCCTAAGGCGCGTTATTGACATATTACATATAAAAAAATAAAAATAATAAAAACATACTGTAAAATATATAGATATATTCTATGGATTATTCAGAATATTTGACAGTATGTTTAATCATTTTTAAAAATATTTTATATTTAATATTTCAATAATGCGCCTTAAGAATACTACGTTTTAATGTGGGCTAGCCAACCACGTTAAAGTTATAGTAAGTTTTGTTCAAATGCTTAGCTACTTGTGAACCATCTTTCCAAATTAATGGCACTTTCAGTCATAACTTTCATGTAATATGCGTGTATTAAAAAAATAATATCTCACAAACGCTTAAAATCGTGCTGCTGTTCCTCCGCCCATCTATTTTCCTAGACTTTTATTAATTTTTTTGTCACGTTCTTCAGTCTTCCAATCAGATCTCGGGCCAGGCTCTGGAGATGCATCAAATATCTAGCATATACAATTACGAGTAAGGGGCGTGTTTTTCTTCCAAGGTCACCAGCTGGTCCGGGTTCTGATTGGAAGATTGAAGAACCTGACAAAAAAAAAAAGAAAATAGACGGGCGGAGGAACAGCAGCACAATATTACCAGTTTGTGAGATATTATTTTTTATAGTTGTGAATGAAAGTTCTATTCATTTGCAAAGATGGTACACATGCAGCGTAGCATTTGAACAAAGTTTACCATCACTTTAAGATCTAAATTGAGAAACACGATGGGCAAAATGCATATTTTACATTCCTATATTCTTTACATACAGGTAGATTACAAGTTATGCGCGTTAGAGGGTATTTAAAGAATGCAACAAAAGTTGCGTTATTTCATCCTCCATAGCGCTGCCATTAAAGGTTTTCAAACAGACGGCTTGTGCATGCAATATGGTTGTGTTGAGCTCCATATCGCAGAAAATACAAGCACTGTTTTGACGTGCTCATGCAGGCTTTCCCCATAGACATCAATGGGGAAAGCGTGTTAGGAAAAAACTAATACCTGCGATCGCGGAATGAAAAGCTTCGTAACGCAACCCCATTGATGTCTATTGGGGAAAAAAAAGTTATGTTGAAACCTAACACCCTAACATAAAAACCATGTCTAAACACCCCGACATCGCCGACACCTACATAATGTTATTAACCCCTAATCTGCCGCTCTCGACATCGCCGCCACTATGAAAATTCATTAACCCCTATTCCACCTCTCCCGACACCGCCGCCATTATAATAAACTTATTAACCCCTAAACTGCAAGCCCCCCACAAAGAAATATACTAAATTAAACTATTAACCCCTAAACCAAAAGCCCCCTACATTGCAATAAACTAATTTAAACTAGTAACCCCTAAACCTAACGCCCCCCCTAACTTTATATTAAAATTACAATTTCCCTATCTTAAATTAAATTAAAACTTACCTGTCAAATTAAAAAAAACTAAGTTTTAACTAACAATTAAACTAACTACAAATTAAAGAAAACCAAAATACACATTGAAAAAATCCTAACACTACTATAAAAATTACAAAGTATCTAATTACAAAAAAATAAAAAATACTAAACTTCAAAAATTAACAAACACTAAATTACGAAAAATAACCAACGAAATTATCAAAAATTAAAAAGAATTACACCTAATCTAATAGCCCTATAAAACATAAAAAAGCCCACCCAAAATAACCCCACCCCTAGCCTACAATGAACTACCAATAGCCCTTAAAAGGGCCTTTTGTATGGCATTGGTCTAAGTTAAAACAGCTCTTTTACCTGTAAAAACACAAAGACCACTCAACAGTAAAACCCACCACCCAACCAACCCCCAAAACAATTAAACCTAACTCTAACAAAAACCTAAGCTACCCATTGCCCTGAAAAGGGCATTTGTATGGGCATTGCCCTTAAAAGAGCATTCAGCTCTTTTTCA
Organism: Bombina bombina; assembly: GCF_027579735.1. Classification (NCBI taxonomy): domain Eukaryota; kingdom Metazoa; phylum Chordata; class Amphibia; order Anura; family Bombinatoridae; genus Bombina; species Bombina bombina. Next base: position 192,157,618 of record NC_069504.1, on the reverse strand, counting down.
TTGCCCTTAAAAGGGCATTAAGCTCTCTTAAGAATGCCCATACCCTCATCTAAAAAATAAACCCATCCAAAAAAGTTTAAAAAATCCTAACACTAACCCCTGACGATCCACTTACAGTTCCTGAAATCCGGACATCCAGGGCTTTTAGCTCTTTTAATAATGCCAAAACCATAATCCGCACTGCCGGGATGAAGATAGAAGACGCCGCCGGGATGAAGATAGAAGATGCCACCTGGATGAAAACAGAAGATGCCGCCTGGATGGATGAAGACCTCACCGCCTGGATGAAGACCTCTCGCTGCCTGGATGTCCGGACTTCAAGAACTGTAAGTGGATCGTCGGGGGTTAGTGTTAGGATTTTTTTTAACTTTTTTGGGTGGGTTTATTTTAAGGGCAATGCCCATACAAATGCCCTTTTCAGGGCAATGGGTAGCTTAGGTTTGTGTTAGAGTTAGGTTTATTATTTTGGGGGGTTGGTTGGGTGGTGGGTTTTACTGTTGGGGGCGGGGGGATCTTTGTGGGTTTTTTTACAGGTAAAAGAGATGTTTAACTTAGGCCGATGCCCTACAAAAGGCCATTTTAAGGGCTATTGGTAGTTTATTGCAGGCTAGGGTTTTTTTTTTATTTTGAGTGGGCTTTTTAATTTTTATAGGGCTATTAGATTAGGTGTAATTTTTTTATTTTTGATAATTTTGTTTGTTATTTTTCGTAATTTAGTGTTTGTTATTTTTTGTAATTTTTATAGTAGTGTTAGGATTTTTTAATGTGTATTTTGGTTTTCTTTAATTGGTAGTTAGTTTAATTGTTAGTTTAAACCTAGTTTTTTTAATTTGACAGGTAAGTTTTAATTTAATTTAAGATAGGGAAATTGTAATTTTAATATAAAGTTAGGGGGACGTTAGATTTAGGGGTTACTAGTTTAAATTAGTTTATTGCAACGTATTGAGCTTTCGGGTTAGGGGTTAATAGTTTAATTTAGTATATTTCGTTGTGGGGGCTTGCGGTTTAGGGGTTAATGGGTTTATTATAATGGCGGTGGTGTAGTGTTAGGATTTTTTAAATGTGTATTTTAGTTTTCTTTAATTGGTAGTTAGTTTAATTTTAGTTTAATAGTTATATTAGTTTAATTGTTAGTTTAAACTTAGCTTTTTTAATTTGACAGTTAAATTTTAATTTAATTTAAGATAGGGAAATTGTAATATAAAGTTAGGGGGTGTTAGGTTTAGGGGTTACTAGTTTAAATTAGTTTATTGTGATGTGGGGGCTTTCGGTTTAGGAGTTATTAGTTTAATTTAGTATATTTCGTTGTGGAGGGGTTTGCGGTTTAGGGTTTAATAGGTTTAATATAGTGGCCGCGGGTGTTTTGGGGAGCGGCGGAATAGGGGTTAATAACTTTAGTATAGCGGGGCCAAGTGTGCGGACGGCAGATTAGGGGTTAATAATATTTAAATACGCAGACAAGAATTCAAATAAGAAGCACAAAAATCATGAAATATAAAATATAAAAGTCTTATCTGTCAAGAGAAGAAAAAAAGGAGTCCTTAAGTCCAGAAAAAGGCTCCTTTCCTCAATCAGGGGGTAACAATCCTGTATGTGGAGAAACGTCTGCTTAAAATTTGAGTGGAAAAACGGTATGATGAGATGGTGATCTAAAGGAATAAGCGAACAAAGAGACTCCTCATAGCGTTAAATGTTTAATACAATTTAAAAAATACAAGCAAAACAGTCCCCCTTCAGGGTGGGTAATCACAATTAAAAACCTCAATCGATATGAGGTAAGGTAAAGGTACTGAGTCCCCCAAGGGAGAAAGCACATCTGCTGTTAAGAACCCTCAAGTCCGTAATGCAAACTTCAGGAAAAAGAGCCGTCTAAATCACACTGCAGTGCCGTCCAGGAAGTGAATGTGAAATTTCCCGGCAATAGAGGCAAATAAAACGACTTGAGACAAATAGTTACTGTAACCTGCTCTTGAAACACACTCTTGAAACACACTATCAGTGTCTAACAATGTGGCGAAAGGTGGGCGTGGCCATACACGTTTCACGGACGTATCTGCTTTCTCAGAGGCTTCGTAATGGCCCACCTAGCCTGTAACTTGCTTTTAAACACAAAGTGGAGACATTCAAAACATACACGGTAGTAGACTATTTGCATGTTAAATCTATACAAACTACTTATTGCTAAAAAAGGAGAAAAAAATGCTAAAGTTTAAAAACTTATATCGCCAATTTAGCAGCTTTTTAAATACATATAATTGTCACTGACTCTATGTTATTGAACAAATTTATGTATAGGCACCTTTAATCTAATAACGGATTAAATCTTATAAGTTTGCATAAAGTTGTGCCAGATTAACTATTTAAAGGTATATACGCACAAAATGTGCAAGTTCAAAAATGTTAAAAGAGAACAAAAGCAAAATTTAATTTTATAAAAAAACTCATAATGTTAAAATTACCAAACTAACCTTCATGATAAATTCAATAATAATCATGAGAGTAAAATTATATTAACCTTATAGCACCCTAATATAATAAATCTAAAAGATTAATTTTGAAATAAATATATAAAAAAAAAAATAAATAAAGTATTTAGTTAATGAATTCTTATAAATATTTAAAAAGAATTAATTAAAGAGACATCCACACATGAATTCTTACTAGTGTGAAAAAGAAAAAGAAAAAACAGGAGGATGTATGAATAGATAAAAAAGAAAAAACAAATTTAAATTGATGTGCTAGTTCTAAAATCTTATATAAGAGATACTCCCCATATCTTGAGTATCATGGAAAACATCAAGTGGGAAAACGATTACAGGTGGCTGACTTTGGATGTAACATCCCTTTACACCTGTATCCCACATAATAAGGGTATTGAAAGTATCAAGTATTTTTTTGAAAAACATGATCATCTATCTAAGAATCTGACTGCTTTTTTGTTAGATTCTATTACCTTCATTTTGAATTCTATTTGCAAATTGGGGGCACCGCGATGGGTACGCGGTTTGCCCCCAATTATGCAAATTTATATATGGGTTCCTGGGAGGATAGAGTTATTTGGAATGATAATCCTTTTAGGAAAAACATAATTTTGTGGAAACGTTTCATAGACAATATCGTGGTAATCTGGAAGGGCGATGAAAGCTCAGTGGAGGAATTTTTTAAATATGTGAATGAAAATTATTTTAACTTAAAATTTACAAAGAAATGTGATGTTACTGAGATAGAATATCTGGATATAGTCTTGACTCATATGGATGAAAAAATAATTACCACATTGTATAGAAAGGAGATGGACTCGAACAGTTACCTCCATGCACAAAGTGGTCATCATAAGGCCTGGATTAAAAATATTCCATATGGCCAATTTCAGAGAGTGCGGAGGAACTGTTCAAGTCTGGAAACCTTTGAGAAAGAATCAGATAAGCTCAAAATCAAATTTAGAGCTAAAGGATATCAAGATGCAATCATTGAAGAGGGTTATAACAAAGCAAAACAACTAGAGAGATCTAGCTTGCTTAAAACACAGAAATCTAAATCTAAAAAAGTATCTGGAAATTTATTTCTAACCAAATATAATAGTGCAGCTGTAAAAATAAAACAAGCAGTGGAAAAACATTGGCATGTCCTTATGGAAGATCCTTTTTTAATGAAAAGCATAGATCCAAAACCTAAAATTGTTTTTTGTAAAAATAAGAATTTAAAAGATCTGTTGGCCCCTAGCTATTTAAAAGAAAAAGCTGTTAAAAATAATTGGCTAAATAGGTCCTCAAGTGGTTTCTATAAGTGTAACAGGAAAAACTGTAATACTTGTCCCCTTATATCAATGGATAATAAGAACATAGTTTCTAATGTAAACAACTTTAAGAAAAAAATTAAAACTCTCATGAATTGCCATTCAAAATATGTGGTTTATGTCCTGGAGTGGCCGTGTAAAAAAACAATATGTGGGTAGGACAAAAAGGACTATAAAAAGACGCATTATGGAACATGTCACAAATATTGGGTGATGTACAACATGGAGTGACGGATCACTTCAGAAATTTCCATAACAATGACTGTTGTGGTCTACGCTTTAAAGCCATTGAACAAATTAATTTAGATGAAAGAAGAGGCAATAGAATCCTTAAGTTGAGACAATGAGAAACCTTCTGGATTCATGCACTGGGAACCATGGAACCATGGGGCATGAATAGGGAATTAGACATACAAGCATTTCTTCTTTGATAAAAATTTAATCCCTAAAAAACTATATCTCTTTCTAAGAACTATCTCCCTTTATTACTATTGTGCCAATTTGTATGCTGTATGCCTCTTGTTCTAACTAAAGTAGCTTATATTTTATTCATCTCCATGACATCAATTTAAATTTTTTTTTATCTTTTTTTATCTATTCATACATCCTCCCATTTTTTTTCTTTTTCTTTTTTCACACTAGTAAGAATTCATGTGTGGATGTCTCTTTAATTAATTCTTTTTAAATATTTATAAGAATTCATTAACTAAATACTTTATTATTTTTTTAGATATTTATTTCAAAATTAATCTTATAGATTTATTATATTAGGGTGCTATAAGGTTAATAGAATTTTACTTTCATGATTATTATTGAATTTATCATGAAGGTTAGTTTGGTAATTTTAACATTATGAGTTTTTTATAAAATTAAATTTTGCTTTTGTTCTCTTTTAACATTTTTGAACTTGCACATTTTGTGCGTATATACCTTTAAATAGTTAATCTGGCACAACTTTATGCAAACTTATAAGATTTCATTCGATATTAGATTAAAGGTGCCTATACATAAATTTGTTCAATAACATAGAGTCAGTGACAATTATATGTATTTAAAAAGCTGCTAAATTGGCGATATAAGTTTTTAAACTTTAGCATTTTTTCTCCTTTTTTTTAGCAATAAGTTGTTTGTATAGATTTAACATGCAAATAGTCTACTACCGTGTATGTTTTGAATGTTTCCATGTGGCTGATAGGTGATTGGCGTGACACGCTCACACTTTGTGTTTAAAAGAAAGTTACAGGCTAGGTGGACCATTACGAAGCCTCTGACAAAGCGGATATGCCCGTGAAACGCGTAAGGCCACGGCCACCTTTCGCCACATTGTTAGACACCGATAGTGTGTTTCAAGAGCAGGTTACACAGTAACTATTTGTCTCAAGTCGTTTTATTTGCCTCTATTGCCGGGAAATTTCACATTCACTTCCTGGACAGCACTGCAGTGTGATTTAGACGGCTCTTTTTCCTGAAGTTTGCATTACGGACTTGAGGATTCTTAACAGCGGATGTGCTTTCTCCCTTGGGGGACTCAATACCTTTACCTTACCTCATATCGATTGAGGTTTTTAATTGTGAGTACCCAACCTGAAGGGGGACTGTTTTGCTTGTATTTTTTAAATTGTATTAAACATATTACGCTATGAGGAGTCTCTTTGTGCGCTTATTCCTTTAGATCACCATTTATATATAAATATATATATATATATATATATATATATATATATAACAGTGTAAATTTGCTGTCCCCTCAAAATAACTCAACACACAGCAATTAATGTCTAAACTGTTGGCAACAAAAGGGAGTACACCCCTTAATGGAAATGTCCAAATTGGGCCCAAATACCCATTTTCCCTCCCCGGTGTCATGTGACTTGTTAGTGTTAGAAGGTCTTGAGTGTGAATGGGGAGCAGGTATGTTAAATTTGGTGTTATCATTCTCACACTCTCTCATACTGATCACTGGAAGTTCAACATGGCACTTCATGGCAAAGAACTTTCTGAGGATCTGAAAAAAAGAATTGTTGCTCTACATAAAGATGGCCTAGGCTATAAGAAGATTGCAGAGACCCTGAAACTGAGCTGCATCACGGTGGGCAAGACCATACAGCGGTTTTACAGGACAGGTTCCACTAAGAACAGGCCTCACCATGTTCGACCAAAGAATTTGAGTGCACATGCTCAGCGTCATATCCAGAGGTTGTCTTTGGGAAATAGACGTATGAGTGCTGCCAGCATTGCTGCAGAGGTTGAAGGGGTGGTGGTCAGCCTGTCAGTGCTCAGACCATATGCCAAAACTGCATCAAATTAGTCTGCTTGGCTGTCGTCCTAGAAGAAAGCCTCTTCTAAAGAGGATGCACAAGAAAGCCTGCAAACAGTTTGCTGAAGACAAGCAGACTAAGGACATAGATTACTGGAACCATGTCCTGTGGTCCGATGAGACCAAGATAAACTTATTTGGTTCAGATGGTGTCAATCGTGTGTGGTGGCAACCAGGTGAGGAGTTCAAAGACAAGTGTGTCTTGTCTACAGTCAAGCATGGTGGTGGGAGTGTCATGGTCCGGGCCTGCATGAGTGCTGCCTGCACTGGGGAGCTACAGTTCATTGAGGGACCCATGAATACCAACATGTACTGTGACATACTGAAGCAGAGCATTATTCCCTCCCCTCAGAGACTGGGCCGCAGGACAGTATTCCAACATGATAACGACCCTAAACAAACCCCCAAGATGACCACTGCCTTGCTATAGAAGCTGAGGATAAAGGTGATAGACTGGCCAAGCATGTCTACAGACCTAAACCCTATTAAGCATCTTTGGGGCATCCTCAAATGGAAGGTGGGGGAGCGCAAGGTCTCTAACATCCACCAGCTCCATGATGTCATCATGGAGGAGTGGAAGAGGACTCCAGTGGCAACCTGTGAAGCTCTGGTGAACTCCATGCCCAAGAGGGTTAAAGCAGTGCTGGAAAATAATGGTGGCCACACAAAATATTGATACTTTGGGCCCAATTTGGACATTTCCACTTAGGAGTGTACTCACTTTTGGTGCCAACGGTTTAGACATTAATGGCTGTGTGTTGAGTTATCTTGAGGGGACAGCAAATTTACACTGTTATACAGGCTGTACACTCACTACTTTACTTTACTTTTTTAGCAAAGTGTCATCTCTTCAGTGTTGTCACATGAAAAGAAATAATAAAATATTTACAAAAGTGTAAGGGGTCACTTTTGTGAGATACTGTGTATATGTGTGTGTATATATATATATATATATATATATATATATATATATAGAGAGAGAGAGAGAGAGAGAGAGAGAGAATATAACTCATTGTGTAAACCATTTACAAATCTAAACAAGTCAGAAGACTTGATTTAAACCCAGAAACTCTCTGACTACACTGTTTCCAATGCAGCAAAGGAATCTGGGTAAGATATGCAAATGAGGTTCACAATGAATCACCTTTTTACTTTTAGCCTGCTTTTTAAGACAGACTTCCCTTTATGCCATAGCACTGCTGCATTACACAGCTTTAATGCTTAGCTAGGGTTAGTACAGTGATTTAGACCAATCCCAGGACAGCTGTTTCGTGGTTATTGCCACTCATCAGCTGGGAGTAGGTTAAATCACTGCTTGGAAAAGTTCATTTCTGGGGGAAATTCAACAACAATTAAAATTATGGGGAGGAGAAAAGTGAGTTTAAAATCCTCCACTAAATACAAAATATAGAGAATATAACTCATTGTGTAAACCATTTACAAATCTAAACAAGTCAGAAGACTTGATTTAAACCCAGAAACTCTCTGACTACACTGTTTCCAATGCAGCAAAGGAATCTGGGTAAGATATGCAAATGAGGTTCACAATGACTCACCTTTTTACTTTTAGCCTGCTTTTTAAGACAGACTTCCCTTTATGCCATAGCACTGCTGCATTACACAGCTTTAATGCTTAGCTAGGGTTAGTACAGTGATTTAGACCA